>NC_089504.1:254345038-254665168 GCF_036850995.1 Saccopteryx leptura
GCACCGGCCTTGTGGGATCCTTCCCATCCCAGATTCTGGCTCCTGTGTGGCTCCTTCAGGAAGGTCTCCTCCTAAAACTGCAGGCTGGGTTGAGCCCCTGAGAGCAATTCTCACAGCCCCTCTTATTTACAATGTGTGTGTGTGTTTTCAGTTTTTTGTCTGTCATCTTTTTTCTCCACTAGATTCCAAGCTCCATGAGGGCTGGGCTTCTTTGCTTTATTTTTCTCATCGTATGCTCAGCGCCTGGTACACGCATGTGCACAGAAAACATTTGTTACATAAATGATGGGGTGTTTTTAAGTCGGGGGGTGATGGGCTGCCTGAGCCAGACCTGTGCTTTAGCTTGATCACTTGGGCTTTGTGCATCTCATCGTGCAAAGGACACGTGAAGCTGGCGGAGGTGTCGAAGGACATAGGTCTTTGTGGCAAAGAGGCAGGCAGATGTGTGGGAGTTTGAGCTAAGGGACCAGGAGTGGTGTTGGAGAGAGGGGATGAATCGAGGAGATATTCTGAAGGGAGAACCGAGAGAATGGATTGGCCTGTCTGCTCTAGGGGTCAACCAGCTCTCTGTCACGGTCAGGCAGCAGGAAGTCACCTGTCCGGGTTACGTGGGTCTCTCCAGGCTGACGCCCTTCCTCCAAGGGGTCCGCATTTCGGGAGGAATGTGATAAAAGTGTGAGCAGCCTGGTCCCCCCATCCAGTCCCCAAAAGCCTTGGCCAATCCTCTGCATTCTGGGTCCTAACAGCCCCGTTCAAGGGGAGAATTATCTTTGGATGTCTGTTTTCTCCACTGATGTGAGCTTTAAGCCAATTAATATGGGCCAGGTGCCTGACCAGGCAGTGGTGCAGTGGATAGAGCGTCAGACTAAGATGCAGAAGGACCCAGGTTCGAGACCCCGAGGTCGCCAGCTTGAGCGCGGGCTCATCTGGTTTGAGCAAAGCTCACCAGCTTGGACCCAAGGTCACTGGCTCGAGCAAGGGGTTACTTGGTCTGCTGAAGGCCTGTGGTCAAGGCACATATGAGAAAGCAATCAATGAACAACTAAGGAGTCCCAACGAAAAACTGATGATTGATGCTTCTCATCTCACTTCGTTCCTGTCTGTCTGTCCCTATCTATCCCTCTCCCTGACTGTCCCTGTAAAAAAAAAGAAAAGAAAAAGAAAAAAAGATGGGCCTGGCTCAGTGGTAGAGCATCGGCCCAGCGTGTGGAAATCTCAGGTTTGATTCCTGCCAGGGCACACAGGAGAAGCGCTCATCTGCTTCTCCACCCTTCCCCCTCTCCTTTCTCTTTCTCTTTTCTCCTCCTGCAGCCAAGACTTTATTAGAGGAAAATTGGCCCAGGCGCTGAGGATGGCTCCATGGCCTCTGTCTCAGGTGCTAGAATGGCTCTGGTGGCAGCGGAGCAATGCCCTAGATGGGCCGAGCATCACCCCCTGGTGGGCTTGCCAGGTGGATCCCGGTCGGGCACATGCGGGAGTCTGTCTGTCTGCCTCCCCACCCTGCTTCTCAATTTGGAAAAATAATAAACAACAAACAAATAAATAAAAGATGGGCCAGGATTTCACATAGGATTATCTCTTTATTGACCAACTCCATCCTGAAGTCCTGATTGTTACTTAAGAGGAGCTCACTGTTCTTGTCTCCTGTTGGAAGACCCCCAGAGGTGACCTGGTTCATGGAAGGGGACAGGCTGGCTCTTGCTACCACTGTGTAGATGCAGCCATAGCCCAGGTCCTCAGCACTGGTACCTGCTCTGCACTCGAGTGTGGTTCTGGACCATAGCTTTGCACCCAAGGCTGGGTCTGTGCAATGTGACTGAGACCTGTCTCTGCCATTGATTTGGTATTTGCTCTTGTCACGAGGGCACCGTACCCAGCCACAGTTTGGGCTGCCCGTGATTGTTTCCATTTGATCATGAAAACTGCCCAAATGATGAGTCACGCAGCTGATGGAAGGGCTTCTGGTGCCCGATGACATCAGCTGCCTGACCCTCAGCCTCTGGGACAGCTTCAACCCTAACTCTGACTTCTAACAGGCCTTCGGCCGAAGGGCTATTCATCAGTGGGCCTGGCATGAGGAATGACCTTCTCCTCCTCCTGGGGTCATGCTGCACAGAGCAAGGGCCCCCTGGCCACCTGGCTGCCTCTTGCCCCTTCACTCTCCCTGAGATACATGCTTTGTCCCTTCCAGGTTGAGCACGCACCAAACTGTTTCTTCTCAGATAAACTCATTTGCACGGTCCTCCCAAGAGAAATCTTGTTTCGTTATGTGCCGTGCGGATTTCTAATCTGCCCAAGTTCATTTCTGTGACCTTGGCAGACACTTGGCCTATTTCTCAATTTGTGTGGCCATGAATTCTGAGGTGGCCACAGACACCCAGGAACATACTGCCTTCCATCAGGAGGAAAGGTGGGGAGGAAGAGAGAGCCAATAAGAAAAACAACTATTCATTTACCCACCGGACAGGAAGAGGCTGTGGTTTTGCACAAAATGTGCCATAATGAACCAGCCACAGAGCCCTGGCCGCATATCTCAGTTGGTTAGAGCATAGAAGTTACCAGTTCGATCCCTGGTCAGGGCATATACAGGAACAGATTAATGTTTCTATCTCTCTTTTTCTCTCTCTCTAAAAATCAATAAAATAAATATTAAAAAAAAAAGAACCAGCCACACAGATTGTAATAGTGGCAAACTACATGATTTGAGTGTTTTATAAATACAAACTTCTTCAATCTTCACAACCACCCTCTGAAGTAGGTACAATGATCATCTCCCTGTTGGCAGGGGAAACTGAGGCACAGAAAGGCTCATGTGCCCAAGATAAGTTAGGATAACACAACTAACAAGGGACAGAGACTGGACCCAGTGATGCTAACATATAAATTATACAGATCTCAAATTTCCGTGGCTTTAGAATGTTCAGTTTTTTAAGCTCAGGTGTCAGACACATGGCTGAGTTCAGTATCTGCTTGGAAAACCCATCCTGTGTCATCTCTCCTGAATTCCAACGATTAACCAGCCCCCAAGGCGTTCTCCCACACTTCTATTTGTGCCCAGATGATCGTGTACAGCATATGTGTGTGTTGGGGCGGGGGTGGGGGATCTACTCAGGACCTCACAGGATTGAATGACATCTACCCACATTAGGGAACACCCTCCACCCCCCTACCCCCCGCTTTGCTGGGTCCACCAGATTCAAAAGCGAGTCTCTTCACAGACACACCCAGACTAAAGATTTTCCCAGTGTTCTGGGTGACCCATGGCCCAGCCAAGTTGACTCAGAAAATTAACCAACACCTACACCCAGGAGTGGAATGACTCGGTCATAAAGCAACTCTGTTTATTTATTTTAGAAACTTCCAGATGATTTTCCAAAGATACGATGCCATTTTACATTCACGCCAGCAGTGAACGGGGGCTCTGACTTCTTCATGTCCCCCCCTCCACCCCCGGACACTCACTGCTTTCTGTCACACAGCTGTCCCACTGTGTGTATGACAGTGTCAGGTCCCGTCGGGTCCCTCAAGCTAGTTGAACTACTTTTTTCTATTTTTTTTAAGATTTTTATTTATTCATTTTAGAGAGAGAGAGAGAGAGACAGAGACAGAGACAGAGAGAGAGAAGGAGGAGGAACAGGAAGCATCAACTCCCATATGTGCCTTGTCCAGGTAAGCCCAGGGTTTCGAACCGGTGACCTCAGCGTTCCAGGTTGATGCTTTATTCCACTGCGCCACAACAGGTCAGGCCGTTGAACTTCCTTTCTTGCACTTAATCCCTATACTTCCATCTCCCATCCTGGGCGTTGTCTTCTTGTGGTTTGATGATGTCCTTTGAAAAATGAAAAAATTTTAATCTGATGAATTTTGGATGTGATGGATCTCTCTTATCCTTTGGTCGCTTGTGCTTTTGGTGCTGTGTCTAAGAAGGCTCGCCTAGCCCAGGCTGTACAGAATTACTCCTGGGTCATCTTGTAAGAGTTTCATAGCTTCAGTGCTGACGCTCACTCAGGGCTTTATTTTGACTTCCTTTTCCTGTCGAGGGAGTTCGGGGTCCTGCATGAGTAAGGCCATTCTCTCCCCACTGAATTGTTTGAGTGTCTTTGTTGAGAGTCAACTGACACTACATTTGCGGCTTTGCTTTTCTGAATTCTCAGTTCTGTTCTGTTGATCTCTGTGTCAAGCCCTGTGTCTGTACAACAGCATCTTGGCGACTACAGTGTTGCATAAGTTCTGAAGAGAGTGGATGGTGACTCCCACAACTTTGTTCTTCTTTTTCCAAGATTGATTGGCTATTCTGAGTCCCCCACATTTTGGATCCCTTGATCCACAGAATTAACATAATCCTGGCTGATCAGGCAGTGGGCAGTGGATAGAGTGTCAGACTGGGACACACAGGACCCAGATTTGAAACCCAAGGTTGTTGGCTTGAGCACGGGCTCACCACCTTGAGCCCGGGGTTGCTGGCTTGAGCGTAGGATCAGAGACATGACCCCATGGTCACTGGCTTGAGCCCAAAGGTTGCTGGCTTGAAGCCCAAGGTCACTGGCTTGAGCAAGGGGTCACTCACTCTGCTGTAGCCCCTCAGTCAAGGCACATATGAGAAAGCCGTCAATGAATAATTAAGGTGCTGCAATAAAGAATTGATGCTTCTCATCTCTCTCCCTAAAAAAAGAAAAGGAAAATACTGTAATCCTAAAATAAATTTTACACTGAAGGCAGCTGGGATTTTTTTTTATATATATATAAAGATTGCATTGGACGTGTGGATCCATTGGAGGAAAATTGCCACCTTAAACAGTACAGGACTGTGTCTGTGTTAGGAAGGGGGCAATCAGGCTCGGTGATCACGAAACAGCGTCTGTTTCCGCCGAGCGGGTCTTTGAAGACAGGTCTGTGCTTTCCAAAGCGGGACAAGTGATCCCGCTCTGCCCCCACACCTTCTCCTTGCTGTTGGAGCTCCTGACACCACTGCTGGGGGCGGGGGGCGGGGGGAGGCAGGAGACAGGTGGGGGCTGATGGAACTGCCCCCGGATTCCTCCCCTCCCCTTCCGTCTCCTAGCCCCTGCCGTTCTGAAGCGGGACCTGTCCCTTTGGGAGCCAGGACAGTTCCCAGAACTGGACCTATGGATGAAGAGGCAGATGGGCTCCTGGGACCCTGCAGTCAACCCAGGCCCTCCCTGTCCCTCATAAACACCGTGCAGGACACCACTCTCAGGTGCTAAGAGGAAACAGGCTTTTGTGGGTTGGTTTGAGATCCTAGTCACTAAGTGTCGCTAGTCACCGAGCCACCTTCCTTCCTGCTTCTCTCTGCCAGTGTTACTGAATGTCAGTCATCGGAACCATCATAGAATCTCTCTTCACGGAACTTACAGCCCAGTGAGGCTAGGGAACAGACATGGGACAAATGACCACACAACCAAGTACAGATTTGCAAACTGGTTCAGCCCTCTCCATAAAAGTAGTGAGTGTCACAACACGGACTCGATTTAGACAGGAGAGACAGGGAAAGGCCTCCCTGAGGAAGGGAGAGGTAAGTCGAACCCCTCAGTGATGGGTAGAAAGTGCCTGAGCAAAGTGTCTCGTTCTCAGACTCCCGTCTCTTGGCGAAAAGTTCTACGGTGTCTTCCGCTGTGAGTGGGATTGGGGGAGGGCTGCATTCTGTTACACAGTGATTCAGAGGGTCCTACTAGACATGTGTGCACAGACGCAGAGATGCTAAATGTGGAAGACGGCTCTGCCTAGCCAAGAGCTGTCCTGCTCAAAACATCCACGGCAGCTTCACCTGGGACACAGTGGAGGCTGAAGTTCAGCTCCGGGGCAGCCAAACTCATCAGAGAGCTACTCCTTAGCAACCAATGCTCAAAAGTCCTCGGTGGAACCAGATTGGACAGCTTGAGTTCTCTGTCCGCATCTGAACCCAGCAAGTGTCTGAAACGGGAGTGGTGACTCAGAGCTGGGAAGCAGTGAATTTGCAAAGTAGCCGATGACCACAACATGGATGGGAAGGGCAGGGACGAGGAAGCAGGTCCCGATCACTCAGGGCCTTGCCAGAGAGTTTAGACTTCAGTGCCCTGAGGAACCACGGGCAAGTGTCCAGCAGGGGGAGAGGGTGAAACATCTGCACCCAAACCACAGGACTTTTGCACATGTAGGTATAGTGGGATGTTGCTAGACTTCCCTCCAGGGGAGAGGTACCCTCTCCCCTGCCTCTCCCACCTTCTCCTTGTTCACATCTTAACGTGGAGATTCCGCTGTGTTTGACCAAGAGGTAAAAGGACAAAAGCAGAGTTGTGCTCAGGAGATCACTCTTCTCCCACTGGCGTTGACCACGTCTGGTCTCACAAAAGGCCCTGCATTTCAGAATCAGCCCCCAAACCTGCTCTCTGCCCTGGAGAGGAGCGTCGACCCCGGAATGATTTACCCCAGGAAGTCATTGGTTTAATCCAATTAACTCCCGAGGGGAAAAATCTCTCTCCATCCTTCCCAGCCGTGGGTACACCGGGACGGCCAAGTTCAGGGCCTGGCCAGCGGCGCATCTTTGCAAATTTCATTAGCTGCGGTGATGTCTGTGTGTTTTTTTTCCAGGTCATTAATGAGCTTGTCAAACAAGGCCAGCTCCGGCAGCAGCCTCTGACATGCCCCAGTGGGCCTTTTCATTCCAACCAGACCCGGTCCCCATTTACCCCTGACGGGAGGGACTGTGCGCACCCTCCCGGCCCGCATTCCAGCTACATGAGGGCATGCAGGGGCGGGCCAAGTTCATCCTGAGCACAGCTTCCCCGGGCGGGCGTCATTGCCAAATGAGTCACTGACGCCCACCTCATGTCGCTGGCCTCCGTCACCCAGCACTCTGCCGTTGGGTCTCTTTTGTAGTCCCCCGCCCCTCGCCCCCTGGCTCTTCTCCCCGCAGAGCTGTTTTATTGCCATAAAAAACAACAACACCACATATAACATAAAATGTATCCTCTTCACTATGTTTTGAGTAATCAGTTTAGCGGCTTTAAGGACTGTCATGTGGTTGGGCCACCCATCCCAGGACTATTTTCTTTTCTTTTTTCTTTTTTATCTTGCAAAACTGAAACTTTGTCTCCATTAAACAATAGCTCCCTGTTTTCTCCTCCCCACCCCCCCCCCCCCAATAGCCAGTCGTCTATTTCCTGTTTCTGTGATTGTGGAGACTCTGGGGACCTCACATACGTGAAAACATGCAGGACGTCTCCCTTTGGTGATTGGATTACTCCACTGGGCAGGATGTCTTCCAGGTTCATCCATGTTGTGGCATCTGGCAGGAACACCTTCCTTTTTTATGGCTGAATAATATTCCATTGTCTGGATAGACACCACCCCCCACCCCCGCCCCGTTGTGTTTATACATTCATCTGTGATGGACACCTGGGTTGCTTCCACTCTTTAGCTATTGTGAATGTTGCCGCTGTGAACGTGCGTAGGCTAATATCTCTTTGGGACCCCAATTTCAATTCTTTTGGCTCTATACCCACAAGCAGAATGGCTGGATTCTACGGTCGTTCTGTTTTCTAATCTTTTGAGGAATCACCAGACCATTTTCCGTGGTGGCTGCACCATTTTATATTCTCACCAACAGGGCACCAAGTTTCCACTTTGTCCACACTCTCACTGACAAGTGTTCTTTTCTTTTCTCTCTTTTTCTTCCTTTCTTTCTTTCTTTCTTTCTTTCTTTCTTTCTTTCTTTCTTTCTTTCTTTCTTTCTTTCTTTCTTTCTTTCTTTCTTTCTTTCCTTCTTTTCTTCTTTCTTAATACTGGCCATCCTAATGCGTGTGAGGTGATATCTCGTTGTAGTTTTGTTTTGCATCTCCCCAATAATTAGTGATGTTGAACATCTATCATATACTGCGAGACCATTTGTATATCTTCTCTGGAGATGTGTCTATTTTAAGTCCTTTGCCCATTTAAAAAAAATCAGGTTATGACCATGCCAGTTGGCTCAGCAGTAGAGCGTTGGCCCAGTGTGTGGAAGTCCTGGGTTCAATTATGGGTCAGGGCACACAAGAGAAGCAACCACCTGCTTCTTTACCACTCCCCACACCTCTATCTCTCACTCTTTCTCTCCCCCTCCTGCAACCATGGCTCATTCAAGCAAGTTGGCTCTTGGTGCTGAGAATGGTTCCATGACCTCACCTCAGGTGCTAAAGTAGTTCAGTTGCTGAGCAACAGCCCCAAATGGGCAAAGCATCATCTGGCAGGGGGCTTGCTGGATGGATCCTGGTCAGGGTTTATGTGGGAGTCTGTCTCTCTGCCTCCCCACCTCTCACTTAATAATAATAATAATAATAATAATAATAATAATAAAAATCAAGTTACTTTTGTTGTTCAGCTTGAGGAGTTATTTACATATTCTGGATGTTAATCTTTTATCAGATATAGAGTTGTATTTTCTCCTGTCACATACATTGCCTTTTCACTCCGTTGATTGTGCCGTTTGATGTACAGAAGTTTCAATGTTGACATCATTTCCTACAGAGTTTCAGGAGTTTGGGAGATGATCACGTTTCCCTTTTTGAAATCTCCTCTGCGTGGGGTGCTTGCCAGTCTTTTCCTCTCTATCATCCGATTCTGACTCTCTGCCCTTATCAGGGACAGAGTTCCTGAATCGTAACTGTTGTAATCAGCTCCCACAATACGAAAGAAATCCCTATGGCAGCTTAAAACAAGAAAATAGGAAAGTGGGTATGTGGCCTCTCACTTTGTTTGGAAAGATTACGGAACGGTCAGGGCTCGTGAGGGCCGACTCGAATAACGATCAGGAGCACCGTGAAGCCTCCTGTGGCCCCTTCACCCCTTCCTTCCAGTGACTGTGTGTGAAAGAAACTGCTGGTCCCGTGTTACAGCTGAGAACACTGAGGAGAAAGTGAGGGACTGCCTCACCTCGACGCCGTCAGTACGCACGCCAACACCGTCACAGTCTTCTGTTCCGTGACAGATTGCCAAGGAGCTGTTCTCCAGTCCTTCTGAAAACAAGTGCGTTGCCTCTGACCTCATTCCCCTCATTTCTCCCAGCGCTGAGTCGCAGAATTGATTCGCAGACCCGCCTTGTGCAGGCTCAGGTCGTAAACATCACACTCCTCGGCTCCTTGGTCCACACTGCACTGTGCAAGGCAGCCTGCAGCTGTAATCTACCCAAGATCCCACCCTTGGAAAGAGAGAGAGTGAGGCTCTGCCCCACGCCAGTCTGACCCCAGAGACGGCTCAAGTTCAGATCACAAAAGGGAACATGAGTCAAATCCCCCCCTGAAGGACCAGACACATGCTGCTTAAACTGGCTTTGTTATGAGGAGACTCAAAGGACGCTCTTACTGACCCACTCATTTTGCTTGGACTTGAAGTCCCCTTGCATTTCAAGTTCATTACAGAAGAGAGACTCGTATAAAAACTCTGCACCTCAAGGAACGAGCTGTGTGACTTTAGGCAAGTCGGAAACTCTCTGCCTCAATTTCCTCTTTTTTTATTTTTTATTTTTGCAAGAGAGACAGAGAGAGAAAGAGACAGACAAACAGGAAGTGAGATGAGAAGCATCAATTCTTCATTGAGGCACCTTAGTTGTTTATTGATTGCTCTTTCATATGTGCCTTGATCAGGGGTCTACAGAAGAGTGAGTGACCCCTTTCTCAAGCCAGCGACCTTTGGGCTCAAGCCAATGACCTTGGGGTCATGTCTATCATCCCACGCTCAAGCCAGCAACCCCACATTCAAGCTGGTGAGCCCGAGCTCAAGCTGGTGACCTTGGGGTTTCAAACCTGGGTCCTCTGTGTCCCAGGCTGACACTGTATCCACTGTGCCACCGCCTGGTCAGACTCAGCCTCAATTTTTTTTTTATCTGAAAACTCAATATATTACCTACTTTAGGCAGTTGACTTGGAGAGTAAATGAAATAATGTAGGCACACGTGCTCAGCAGTGAACACTCAGTAAATGCAGCTGCTATTACTAATTTTGTAATAAGTCTGACCCACACCTATATGGCTGTCTGGCCTTATCCTACCTCATTCTCTGTGTAATTTCCAAACATAGTACAAAGAATAGACCCATAGTGGATGTTTGTGCTAGAAAAGTGAACTATAGGCAGATTCTGCATCAGTGAGGACTTGATATAGCTGCAAATTATAGAGAAACCTAACCAGCATTGCATTAGACATACAGGGCTTATTGTCTCTGATAAAAGAAAGTCCAGGGACAGTGATGCAGAACTGGTTGTGCAACACCATGAAGTTGTTCAGACCCAGGCTTCATATGTCTTTTCTGCCCCACTGTCCCTAGAGCATAGCTACCAACTCCAAAGTCTCCTAAGGGTCCAACATAGCTGCTGGAGCTCCAGCTATCATACTCATATTCCAGACAGCTGCATGGAGGAAGAACAGAAAGCTAGAAAAGGCACAACTCCTAGGTTAAGGAGTCTGCCTGGGAGTTTCGCTTAACACGTCCATTTACATATTACTGGCTAGACTTTTGTCACGGTACTGGCTTTACTGAGCAGCAAGACAGGCTGGAAAAGGTTGTCTTTTACTTGGTTTCCTTCCCACCCTCATTAGAATTCTGTTGCTAAGAAAAGAAGGGGAACGGGATATGGGAACAGCAGTTTGCATTGTCAGCCTCAGAGGCAAACACTGGGGCCACCGCCGTGTTCCTGAGACTCCGGGGTTGCCCCTGAGGCTGGGGAGGTCTGCGGAAGGGTGGGGAGGACAGACTCAGAAATCTCTGTTTATGTGTTTCAAATACTGCAGCTGCGTGGCAGGTTTATTTTGCTAAAAGGATTCCACTGTCCAAAGTAACTCGGCAAACCACCATTAGCAATGAGGGACCATGCCAGTCCATTCAAAACAAGACCAAAGGTGGGATCCATTACTTTATTTACCTTGTATATTTGAGACCTGGGGGAGCATGAGGTTACAGAACAGTTACCTGTGTACATGTCCCTGCAGCCAACCAGAGAGGCCACCACCTTGAGCACTGTCTGCCCTGCCCTGCCCTGTGGAAGCCGTACAGGGAAGGGCTGATGTCATGCTTGTCGTTGGATCAGAACTCGGGTTGATATCACATTGGATGTGACCACACGTGTGCAGGACCGAGGGACTGTTTTGATCAACAATCCCAGGGACCCGTCCAGCCCCCACCCCCTTTTATCCCCCCTGAGCAAGCACATGTCTCAGCTTGTCTGAAGCAGTCCTGTATTCAGATTTTCTGTCCTGGCAGATGCCCAGGGACAGTTGCGCTAGTCCAGGGGACGGGAACCTTTTTGGCTGAGAGAGCCATAAACGCCACATATTTTAAAATGTAATTCCGTGAGAGCCATACAACGGCCCATGTACGTTATGCATTATCCAATAAAAATTTGGTGTTGTCCCGGAGGACAGCTGTGATTGGCTCTAGCCACCCGCAACCATGAACATGAGTGGTAGGAAATGAATGGATTGTAATACATGAAAATGTTTTATATTTTTAACGTTATTATTTTTTTATTAAAGATTTGTCTGCAAGCCAGATGCAGCCATCAAAAGAGCCACATCTGGCTTGCAAATCATAGGTTTCGACCCCTGCACTAGTCAGTCGTGTGTTCTCGTTTCTGGTACGCAATGCTCTGCCAAAGGCTCCATTCCCTTGTGCCCGTGTGTCCCGGGCCGAGCGCATCAGTCAGTTATCTGATAAATGTTCATTACCAGAATGGCTGCCCATCAAAATGCACTGGCCCACACTCTGAAAGGGACTGTCTCCGGACTCCGGCCGCTAAGACCACCTTGTAAAGGGTGGGGTGGGGGAGGGGGGTTGGGTGCTTTCTCCAGAGGCTACATTCCTTGCAGGGATCCAACATTGGACCTCCGGGTGCTGCAGTTCCTTCCGAGGAGGCTGGGGTCTTCAGGGATTCAGGAGAGGGACCCCTGCTGTGAGCTCTGGCTGCACAGAAAGCTTGCCCTCAGGCCAGGCCTGCGCCTGCCCCTCATCCTGGCCATGGCCTGAGGAATCTGTGCCTGTGAGCCCTCCCCCACACCTCCCTACAGGTGCCCCTCAGCCCAGACCACCTGCTCCCCCTCAACTCAGAGACCTGACCCTGGAGGGAGACACAGCTGAGGCCCCTCCCTGTGGAAACCCTGTGTTTGCATCCCCTCCTCGCTGTGGGCTGCTCTCCGGGGGTGCTGTGGAGGGCTCCCACCCTTTCCAGCGTCTTCCCCCAAGCTCCCGGCTTTCTCATCACCATCTAACCTCCTCCTTCTGTCACTGCACCCCGCCCCGCCTTGCCCCCAGAAGGAGGGGGGGGGGTCAAGGCCAGGGTCTCCCCTTGGCCAAACTCAGAGAGAAGGAGTCCTTGGCAGCTCTGGTGAGACTTCGACGTCTATTTTCTCATAAAATCACCTACAGAAGACATGCAGGCTCGGAGGCCCGTGGGACTCTCTGGGGGACACCTTCTGAGCTGCGTGACACTGACCAGCGCGTTTTTTAAACTCACAGGGCTCAGAACTCGAGGACCAGGAATACCACGTCCTAAGGGTGATCACACGTTAAAACGAGAGTCGGGAGAATGGATACAGAAGGCGTGGTGCACACACACAATGGAACATGACTCAGCCAGAAAGAACAATGCCGCCTTGCCATCTGCCACCGCCGCTGCTGGTTTGCCCATTCTGACAGTCAGACAGACCTGCATCACGTGTCTGCCGATCCCAGCAAAGACAAGCCCTGGGTGGCTCAGGCCACGCGTAGTTCACCCCCCCCCCGGGTCGGACAGAGGGTCCCCCTTTCTTTGAGAGGCTGCTTCTCAGACAATGGGAAATTCTATAACCTGAGCATGCGGTTCAGAACAGCTATCGGGACGGGGAAATGATGTCGGCTGCATCACAGGTGGTGACTCAGGTCCCCAAATTCTGTTGGAATAATACATTGTAAGAATATTTCCTAGCTGTTAAGCACATCTGGCTCAGGGGCCAACGGCCCTGGTTTGCATCTTGGCCACAGCACGTGTTAGGTCTTACTCAGTTTTCTCATCTGATACATTGGCGCTAGTAATAGTACAATCCCTACCTCATCGTTTTGGGGGGACTTATTGTTATATGTGCAAATAGGGAGTTGGTACTATTGTGCAATTACTAAGTGCCTGGAACAGAGTCAGGCACATAGGAAACATGCAACAAAAGCTAGTTGCTTTTATTCATATCACATTGGTGCTGTAAATTCAAATTCTGTTTATCCTCGCCTGCCCAAGTCAAGATCGTCAGAGAGGCTTCCCCATTCCCAAAGCTTGTTTCTGTCCTCTGCTAAACATAGTACAGTGTCTGGTACAGGCGGGTCCCCCCCCTCCTTGGTGGGCTCCCTCTTTTAGCCTAAGAAGTACAGGCAGAGTTTCTTAATAATTTTCAGACGGCTGCAAAGGGAGTCCTATTTTAAAATCTTAACTCGGGCCCAGAAATCCATTTATTTGCTCCCAAATTGGATGTCTGCCTCTCAGGTCCAAACCAGAACAACAATGCAATTTACCTTATCTGCTCTCCATTTCTGGCTCCCGGCACAGGGCACTTGGCGACACCTGCCTCCCAGGACGCCAGGGCATGCTGCCCTTGGTGCTTTCTTCCCAGGTCCGGGAAACCGAGCCGACCTGGCCAATCCGGAGCTTTTCAGAAAATGAACAAACCCCTTGCCGCAGTTCAGATCACAGCACGGAAGGGAGGGCACGTGTGCTTGGAGGCCAGTCTCCAGAATCCTAAGGGTACCTGACAGGAAGTGGGGCTGGCAGCGAGAGGAAGTCTTTCTGTCCAAGCGGCAGGTGGGCAGGTCTGTTCCAGGGCCTTTGGCCCACAGTGCCCTTGGCATGCTTTGGCAGAACTGGCTGTCTGGGTGTTATGGCTTTGCATTCCTGAGACTGTCCCTGAGTTTTATAATCAAACAAGGTGTCCCCTGTGAGGCACAGTGACAGGAACTGGTGGTCTGAGGGTGGACGCGTCCTGTGTGGTGGGCTTCAGGCAATGAGCAAACATTTGGCTTCCCAAGGTGGGAAAAGGAAGACCTCTCCTCCCACATAGATTCCAGTGTAGACTCTGTGGGCTATTCTGTTACAGCTTCTCGCTGACCTTGAGAAAGGTCATGAAACTGGTAAGCTTGGGTTTTGGGTGAGCATCTTGAAAATTGGGAACACACAGGAAATATTATATCATATATATATCTTTTTTTTTAAGTGAGAGGAGGAAAGATAGTGAGATAAACTCTTGCATGTGCCCCGACCGGGATCCACCTGACTACCCCTGTCTGGAGCCGATGCTCGAATCAACCAAGCTATTTTTAACATCTGAGGCCAATGCTCAAACTAACCAAGCTATCCTCAACACCCAGGGCTGATGCTCCAACCAACCGAGCCACTAACTGCAGGAGGGGAAGAGGGAGAGAAATGGGAGAAGGAGGGGAAGAAAAGCAGATGTCACTTCGCCTATGTGCCCTGACCAGGAATCAAACCTGGGATGTCCATATGCCAGGCTGACGCACTATCCACTGAGCCAGCCAGCCAGGGCTAAGAAATATTTTTTCATTGTCCAGTGTTTTCTTTCTTGTTTTCCTCTCTCTCTTTCATTTTTCATTTTCCTTCTTCATGGTGGAGTGACCTTTTCCCTTTCCCTCTTGTCTCTGCTGGTTAGGAAAATGGGGATTATGTTTATATTCTTTGGGTGGTTATTCAGAAAGCATCTAAAATACCAACTGAGGTGTAAATTTTTCTCACAGAGTCGAGAGTGACCTGGCATGTCCCTCCTTTTCCTGAATAGAAATTTGTCTTCTCAGCATTACCCTTGCTAAGCCATTTTCTCTGTTGTACGTTCTCTTGTGATTTGGCAGGCTCAGCTTTAATGAGAGTGCCTCCTTCTCTCTCATTGGCTCTCTGTCCTGTCCCCTATCACCCAGCACCCCCTTTCTAGCTACCATATTTTTCGCTCCCCAAAAGCGAAGGGGGAAATGCCCGTGCGTCTTATGGAGCAAAAAATGCAGTATTTTATTTAATTTTTTTTTCCTGTATTTTTCTGAAGCCGGAAACGGGAAGAGACAGTCAGACAGACTCCCGCATGCGCCCGACCGGGATCCACCCGGCACGCCCACCAGGGGGCGATGCTCTGCCCACCAGGGGGCGATGCTCTGCCCCTCCGGGGCGTCGCTCTGTTGCAACCAGAGCCACTCTAGCGCCTGGGGCAGAGGCCGAGGAGCCATCCCCAGTGCCTGGACCATCTTTGCTCCAGTGGAGCCTGGGCTGCGGGAGGGGAAGAGAGAGACAGAGAGGAAGGAGGGGGAGGGGTGGAGAAGCAGATGGGCGCTTCTCCTGTGTGCCCTGGCCGGGAATCGAACCCAGGACTCCTGCACGCCAGGCCGATGCTCTATCACTGAGCCAACCTGCCAGGGCCTTTATTAAATATTTTAAGACACCATTTGGTTCAGAATATTTTTTTTTCTTATTTTCCTCCTTAAAACCCTAGGTGTGACTTATGGTCAGGTACATCTTATGGAGCGAAAACTATGGCAGTCGTTTCACACCTGGCCTCCTCTGTCAGTCATCAACCCCACCCCATGCTCGCCCCACCGTCCAGGGCCAGGTCTTGTGTTAGTAGGTCAGGATCTCTCTCTCCATGGTGGTGTTGAGACCATGACAGAGACAGTCCCTGGGCCAGCAGGTGGCGGGGGCCATGTCCGGCTGTGACGCCCTCTGTCTCTTTAAGGCCCTCTACTCACAGAACTTTGTGTAAAGCCATGATCCCAACTGAGAAACCCCCCCCACACACACACACACACTCCACCATCAAACCAACGATGAATGTCTCCGAGCCAGTTTTCTCGTCTGCTCAATGGGAACGACAATTGTGCCCACCTCAGCTTGCAAGCCGTGCTCAGTAAATACTGTGAAATAAATGCAAAAATGAAAAGCCACCCTGGCCAGTTGGCTCAATGGTAGAGCGTCAGCCTAGCGTGCAGAGGACCCGGGTTCGATTCCCGGCCAGGGCACACAGGAGAAGCGCCCATCTGCTTCTCCACCCCTCCGCCGCGCTTTCCTCTCTGTCTCTCTCTTCCCCTCCCGCAGCCAAGGCACCATTGGAGCAAAGATGGCCCGGGCGCTGGGGATGGCTCCTTGGCCTCTGCCTCAGGCGCTAGAGTGGCTCTGGTCGCAACATGGCGATGCCCAGGATGGGCAGAGCATCGCCTCCTGGTGGGCAGAGCGTCGCCCCATGGTGGGAGTGCCGGGTGGATCCCAGTCGGGCACATGCGGGAGTCTGTCTGACTGTCTCTCCCTGTTTCCAGCTTCAGAAAAATTAAAAAAAACAAAACAAACAAAAATGAAAAGCCATTTGCTCCGAATATCCTCAGGTGTTATGTTCACAGGGGGCTCCTTCCCACCCCCGCACCTACCTGACACAGCAACGTGGTCCACCGATGTTGGTGGAATCTGTGCGGAGGTGAAACGGTTGGCTTTCTAGAAAATTGTCATTGATGGTCCATGAGTGAAGTCAGGGTGGGGTGGCTCAGTGCCTACTGCTCGAAGGAAGACTTGTGTGTGTGTGTGTGTGTGTGTGTGTGTGTGTGTGTGTGCGCGCGCGCGCGCGCGCAGGGAGGCACACACGAGAGGAGTGGCCTGGAGCTGCTGGGTGCTGAGAGACAGAGGTCAGCTAGCCGAGGGGACAGCTCAGAGGGGAATACAGTTGGAAAGCATTACTGTGTAACCTCTGTTAGGCAATAAGGCATCTGCAGAATAGGACCTGAGTCTCTAAGCAGCCAGGAATTACAGCTAATTTTATATTCACATTTTTGTATTTCTTTTTTTCTTAAATGATACAAGCTTTAGCTACAACTACCCCTAGGTCCAACGCTGTTTCTCTCATGAGGAATAAGCTAATTGGGGGTCACCGTTCTCCTTCCGAGAGTGAATGCATGTTCAGTTCCCGAGCTGGCCTCGGACAGAAAGGCCACACACTATCAACCAGAGTTCTGTGGTCTTGGTTGCCTCGCAGGGGGGCTGACAAAGCCATAAAAGGCACAGATATAACTGTCTAAAAAAATAAAATAAAATTGTCCTAAAAAAAATTGACTGGGACAGGAATTTTTATGAGATGAAGTTCAGAAACTGGTTCTAGAAAGAAGTCCGCATTCCTGATAAAATGTTTAACTTTTGGGGGGAGGGGACCAAAAGGGGTTAATGACTCATTCTGGGAAACTAGTCATCCACCCACACGTCATACCCAAGCCGAGTGACCCTGAGCTTGAACGTTCTTTTCTGTTTTTATTTTTTGTTTGTTTGGAACGTTCCTTTTGTCGCTCGTGGAACATGATGAGCTCAGCCTTCTCTCCTTCTCTGGAAACTGCCGACCGAGAAGAGATCTCTGGACGGGCCCATGGGAAGGCCCATCTCTGACGGCGAGAGGAGAACTGTCCTTCGGCTGGGCTCCTAGCCATTGTCTGACACACCGCTCCGTCCGCCCGTTGTCTTCTGTCCCCCTGTGAGCCACCTTGGCAGCCCTCACCCACCAAGTGCAGCCTTTGACACTTGCGTCTTATTAAATATCACTCCTCAGTTATCTCCTCTCCCCAGCCGAACAGTGAGCTTCATTTTTAAGATAAAAGTGAAGTGTCATCCAGTTCATTTCTTTCCTAGAAAAGTCCCTGCTACCCCCCTGCCCTCCGATTCCCCCAGCGTGGAGCCCGGGTTGGTGCCTAAGCAGCACTTTGTTAAGTATTGGACCACAGACTGCTTACCTCCTTGGAGGGTTTGGGAAGTGAGTCAAGTCTCAGGTCACTTTGGCCCGGTTTAAGAACCACAGGTTGGCACAGCCTGCCGGAACCAGGGTTCCCTCAGCTACAAACCAGAACCACAGACTAGAACCACAAAACTAAGTCCAGGAACCAGGGTCTGGACGTGGGAGGGGAGAACCGGCACCAGCTGTCTGGATGGTGGGGGGCGTGGGTGTGGTCTGCCATTGCTTGGCAGAGAAGGCGTCCCTGTTCCTGTATCCTTTATCTGCAAACATTGGAAAAGTCACTGTTCCAGGCTTGGTTCAAGAAGACAGGAACCCGTCATGTGCAGATGGTCCTCGAAGTCATCCTTCGACTTAGCGCAGAATCAGCTCTTCGTGCTGGAGCGGCAGGCAGGTCTGACTAGGCTCAGGTCCAGCCCCTCGCTCACTTTACGTGTGACCTCGGTGAGCCATTTAACCTCTCTGAGCCTCAGTTTTATAAATATAAGTGACCATTTTTTAAATGGGCACCGGCCAATGTTCACTATCGAAATGGAAACTTTGGAGTTTCGGTTTTTCGAATTATAAAATGAAAATAACAATAAACGAAACGGATTATATAACTGCCCGTCACTGGACACTCTAAAATTCTTGAGTGCAAAGTGAGGTGCTTTGAATTTCATGTCAGAATATTGGAACCCTTTTGGCTTGAATTAGAGACAAAAAAAACCCTGAGATTTTTTTTTTCCTGAGGCTACGGACATTTTTGTTCCCCTTAACTCAGAGGGAGAAGGTGGGCGTTGGCCTTCAGGCAGAGTCTGGGTTCTGGAAGAAACAGCCCCAGGGGCGGGGGGGGTTATTTAGATGCAGATAAGCCAAGTAGCTTTTCATTTTTTTGTTTGTTTGTTTGTTTGTTTTTTTGTATTTTTCTGAAGCTGGAAATGGGGAGAGACAGTCAGACAGACTCCTGCATGCGCCCGACCGGGATCCACCTGGCACGCCCACCAGGGGCGACGCTCTGCCCACCAGGGGGCGATGCTCTGCCCCTCCGGGGCGTCGCTCTGCCGTGACCAGAGCCACTCTAGCGCCTGGGGCAGAGGCCAAGGAGCCATCCCCAGCGCCCGGGCCATCTTTGCTCCAATGGAGCCTTGGCTGCGGGAGGGGAAGAGAGAGACAGAGAGGAAGGAGGGGAGGGGGTGGAGAAGCAAATGGGTGCTTCTTCTATGTGCCCTGGCCGGGAATCGAACCCCGGGTCCCCCGCATGCCAGGCCGACGCTCTACCGCTGAGCCAACCGGCCAGGGCCTCATTTTTTTAAAGACTTACTCCAAAGTTTGTGAACGTAAATCAAGTGCAAACATATTAGACTGGGATTTGAATACTTTCAATCGTGTAAAATCTTATACAGTTAATGATGTGTACAGGGAAGGGGTGCAACTTCATACAAATATATATTTAAGCGACATAAGCCAGGCAGAGAAAGACAAGTACCATATGATTTCATGTCTATGTGGAATCTAATGAGCAAAATAAACTAACAAACGAAGTAGAAACAGACTCACAGATACGGAACACAGACTGACAGTAGTCAGAGGGGAGGGGGTGGGGGCTGGTGAAAACAGTGAAGGGATTAAGCAAAGAGGAAAAAAAAGCACACAATACAGCGCTGGTTGGTTTGCTCAGTGGTAGATCGGCCATGTGTGGAAGTCCCAGGTTCGATTCTCAGTCAGGGCACACAGAAGAAGCGCCCAACTGCTTCTCCACCCTTCCCCTTCTCCTTCCTCTCTATCTCTGTCTCTTCCCTTCCTGCAGCCGAGGCTCCATTGGAGCAAAGTTGGCCCGGGCGCTGAGGATGACTCCATGGCCTCCGCCTCAGGCTCTAGAATGGCTTCTGGGGTGGATCCTGGTCAGGCGCATGCGGGAGTCAGTCTGCCTCCCTGCTTCTAACTTCGGAAAAGTAAAAAAAAACACACACAATACAATCAATATACAGATGATGCATCATAGAATTGTGCTCTTGAGACCTATGTGATGTTGTTAACCAATGTCACCCCAATACATTTAATAAAATATAAAGAAAGCTCATAGTCACGGACAACAGCCTGGTGATTACAGGCGGGAAAGGGAGTCGAGGGAGGTAGAAGAAGGTAAAGGGGAGTACATGCTGATGGGGGAAACTTGACTTAGGGTGGTGAACACATAGTACAATAGATGATGCAGCAAAGAACTTTACACCTGAAACGTATACAATTTTATTTGCTAATACCACCCCAATAAATCCAAATATATATTTGTTTCGCAGTGGGCGGGTGTGTGTGTGAAATTTGAGGCAATTAGTAAAATGAAACTCAGAATACTACCCCACAGAATTGTTGTCAAATACTCGTTTAACTATACAGTGTTTGTGCGTCGTGATGTGCTACATGGGTTGTGGTAACTGGTGTTATCAACAAGAAGCGTAGCAGGTGTCCACTCATCCCTGTCTGGCCTGTGGCACTCCCAGAGAGAGACGGAGGACTCCCAGAGCTCAGGGGCTGGGTTGCTCCCGGTGGAATGCAGGCTGGTGCTGCTGAGGCCGATTGCAAGGCCCTGAGCCCATGCAGGGCGAGGAGCCCCTCCTGGACCTGGTCTCAGGCCCTAGCGCTGGGTGGGCCACTGGGTGCTCCTCTGGTCACTCCCTCTGGCACTTCTGCATTCTATCCAGTGTCTGACCCTCAGACACTGAGACCTCTTTTCTTATTTTCTTTATGGGTAGCCCCCTCTGCAGGACCCCCAATGGGGGGTAGGAGGTCAGAATTACCTTTTTTCTTCTTATCTCACTCACCCCATGTAACAACTTAACATATTTCTTCAAAAACCAACACAGCGCTCCCCCCAAAGGGAGCCCCCCCATCTCATTAGGCACAGAGCAGACTTGTGCAGAAGGTGGCAGACAGAGCAGATGCTGTCAGCCCAGCCCCCTTTCAGCTGGCAGAAACGCCCAGTAAAACGTTACATTTTGTTTCAATACGTAGCTGAGCTCTATATTTAAAGAAGTTGCATATTAAAGGAAGAGAAGAAAATTCTCAGGTGCCAGGAAAGAAGAGGAACAGGAAGCAGGAGTGGTGGTTGGGAGTTGATCAGGGACGAGGGGGAGGGGAGAGGAGGGGTGGGGGAGGACGGGGGGAGCGGACAGGACCCAAATAAAGGCCCTCAGGGGACTGGCACAGATGTTGCTGTCCATCTGGGAACAGGAAATGAGACCTCATGCCTGCAGAAGGCGGGGAGTTGAAAGGGAACCTCCCGCATCCAGCTGGGCACCGCCCAGGGCTGCCCGTTCTTTGAAGAGAAGACAGGAAGACCTCTGAGAGTCTGGGGGCGGGAAGGGGTGGGGGTCTCCATCTGCTGGAGACAGGGCGTGGGAATCAGGTCGCCTTAGAGAATTCCGAAGTCTCCTTAGGCAGGCATGACGCACGGAGGATGGATATGCAGTCAGATTTCTACCTTCCCTGTGTGGTACCAGGAAGATGCTCCTCCAACCAGTAGAAAGATTCGGGTCCTGGCAGGGGCCTCCATGAGCCTCGAGGGATAAACTCCTGATCCTGGGTGCCCGAGGTGCCACAGGAACTATCCCTGCAGCCAGCACGCTCGAAGGAAAACGTTCAGGCCCCACTGGGAAACAAGTCCCCAGCAGAGAGGGGTCTGAGGCAGGATGTAGTCAAATTAATACCCCTAAGAATGAGAGAAACCAGATACTGTAAAAAAATAAAAAAATAAAAAAAGACTATAAAATAAGAGTCTTTACAGCTGTAACAATTCTGAGTCCTTGCCGTGTGCCAAGAACTGTTATAAGAACTTCACTGTATTACCATCCCCACCGGCCAGGGAATCAGGGAGTATGGCTGCCCCCAGGGAATCAGCTGCGATGAGAAAATAGAGGCACATAGCGGTTAATTGAGGTCGCACAGGAAATGGGGGGGGATCCATCATAACACTTGTCTCCGAAACACCGTGCCAAGACCCACTGCCCACCGAATACACTTTACTTTCCTTCCTCCGTGGTGATAGAGTTGGCCAGGCGTATGGCTGCATATGCAAGAGATGGTCCAGGGTGACTGAGCGGCTTATTTGGGGGATGTCATCTGTGCAGTGAAGGGACATTACCAGGCTAGACCAACTGAGGCTTCTCTGCATTGAATATTTTTCCTTTTCCTCAGTGAAAAGCTGGGGGGTGGTGAGAGAGCTGACCAGCGGAAGGATGTGATAGTGACCAACACAGCTGGGACTCTCACAGTCGCTGCTGGACTCGTTCCTCCAGACACATCCCTGAGGTCCAGTCTCTAAAATAAATGAGCACGTAACCCGAACGTGTACCCAAGTCCAGGCTCATGGCCCATTTATGTCCAGCCTATTTGGGACAATGACATTCTAGCCTCGTCAGGGAGTCTCCGCCGTCCCTCGAGGAGAGTGGAGTAGGACTTGCCCTGGTTCACCAGGTCAGGCCCAAACGTTTGAATGAGGATCAATCAATTAATTTCCCCTCGGGGACCTGACTCCACCTGTCACCTGCGGATGAGATCTGCCCTGGATCGCTGCACCCGCCTTTTTGCTGTGCTTCCTTTCTTCGTTTTGGGGAGGGGAAAGGCCCTGAGCAGAGGTGGGGAGAGTCGCGTGTCCCAGCCAGCTGTGTGTGGGAGTAGCTCCTGCTGGCTCAGAATAGCCAGCTTTTACAGTCTCAGAAAACTCAGGAGCCTGTTACTGAAAATTAGAAGGAGCAGTTGTAACTATTGCATTGTACGGAGTTACAATGAAACGGCATTGAAATAAGATAACAGTCTCCAAACTCATTCCTTCCTAATTATTTCTATGTTCTCAAGATGATGTGTATTAACTGCACCTGCACACTTCACCTAGACCCAGTGCCATTGGACATCCCCCCCCCCCCAGTGTCAGGTTGGGAGCAGAAATCAGCTGGGATGGGGGTGTTTACACCACAGGCACCAGCAAATACCACAAAGCAACCTCCTGCTGTCTGACACCAGCTGTGAAAAGTATAGCACCCACACTACTGTGTCCTCTTATCCTTCACTGGGCCCCTAGGCACAGGTCTAAGAGCTTGGGGAATATTTTTCATCCATTCAACCATACTGATTCGTTACCTACAATACGTCAGAGTCCATTGCTGTTCTTGTTGTTGTTATTATTATTATTTGACATTTGCTGAGTACTTACTGTGTGTGCCTGGCGTTCTTCTAAGTACTATGTATGTATTAGCTGCCCAGTCCTTGGGATAACCTTTGAAAGAAGTTCTATAATCCTAATTTTTATGGGTGGGGAAACTAAGGAATTGAGAGGTTAAATAATTTTCTGGGTTCACACAGCTAGTAGTTTGCAGGCCCACACGGAACCCCAACAAGCTGGTCCTGAAGCCCGCGCCCTTAACCATGAGCCCGTCCTGCCTCTTGTTGCGTCCAGATATCATGGACGCAGCTATGTACCAGCAGGGCCCTGCCCTCGTGCGACTGGCGTTCAGTGGAAGGGGAAAGCAGACATGCGGCAAGAACGTGCCGGTATGTTCACGTTCAGCGGTGCTGAGAGCCAGGGACAAAAACGCAGCAGGGTTAGGGCACTAGAAATACTGAAATAGGGAGGGTACACATCTTCATGTATCATATTTCTAAGCTAATATTATCCCCATCTTACAGATGAGGCAATTGAGGCTCAGAGAGGTTGAAACCATATCTAAGGACACATAGCTCATAAGGGGTGGGGCCGGAATTCACCCTGCGGTTGCCTGGTTCCTAAGGCTGCCATGTTCCCTCTATGAGCCTGCCTTTCTCGGCTTCTGGACGGCCCCAGGTGACCAGGGGCCTCATTTAAGCTTGAGTTTCCTGTGCAAACGGGGCTCAGCTGGAACCTGCCCTGAACCCAGACTCCTTTGTTTCTGTCCTCCAAAGCCATGTGAGAGGACACAGAATGGGAGGGGGGAATCCCTGTGACACCTGCATAAGTGAATGTGACATCTGCAGTATGCAACCAGACCCACCAAGGGGTCTTTGTCTGTGGAAACAGACCTATTGTATCTAATGTAGGGCGCAGGTGGGGAGGGCGGGGGATGGACAAAGGGCTCAAATGGATCCCATGAGTGCTTAGAACCCACATAGGAAAGAGGTGCGGGGGGGGGGGGAGTGGCGGAGCTGTGGGAACTGCTCTCCCAAGCCCCCTGCATTGCCCCCCAACCCCCCGCCCCAGAAATACTGTATTTCGTGTCAGTGTGGTTTGACCTTTGGTTTGGTGGTATAACTAATTCTATAAAAGCAGCCATTCCTCGTGTCCCCTAAAGCTTACTAGGAAATCAGACCATTAGCTAAAAAGGCAGACCAGCCATGAGGAAGAGAAGGTCTCAGGTGTTTCCCCCACAACCTAAAAATCGATGTAGGACAACCTCCCCTCACCCCTCGTTGGGAGGCCTTGAGAACCCAGGTTTCTCAAGGGCGGGTGGGGGGAGCTGATTCCTGGGTGGAACTCTCATTGCTGATGTGTCAGGGTCCCTGATTGGTGGGTGACAGTCAGCCACCTGGGGCATTAGCTTTTTCATTGCTGTCTTACCCAATTGTTACAAACTGCAGCTTCAAACAATGCCCATTCCTTATCTTACAGTTTAGGCCGGAGTCAAGGGGGCCTCCAGTGCGTTCGCAGCTCACGAGCTCACAAGGTCAAAATCGAGGTGGTGGCCAGGTGGGGCTCCTACCTGGAGGATCGGGTGGGGGGGCGGCGGAGAGAATCTGCTTCAGGCTCATTCAGGTAGCTGGCAGCATTTAGTACCTGATAGCAGGAGAGCTGAGCTCCCAGGGTCCTTGCTGGCTTCCAGACGGAGGCTGTGTCCACTCCTAGAGGCCACCCATGTTCTCTGGCTCGTGAGTATCCACACCCCTATGTTTGCTGCAGCCCCATCTATTCGTGATCACTGGGTTACAGAAACAACCTCAGACGAGCAGATCAAGAAGGTGTGATATAGGCCCTGGCCGGTTGGCTCAGCAGTAGAGCGTTGGCCCGGTGTGTGGAAGTCCCGAGGTTCAATTCCTGGTCAGGGCACACCCATATGCTTCTTCTCCCTTCCCCTCTCTTCCTCTCTGTCTCTCTCTTCCCCTCCCACAGCCAAGGCTCCACTGGAGCAAAGTTGGCCTGGGCGCTGAGGATGGCTCCATGGCCTCTGCCTCAGGCGCTAGAATGGCTCTGGTTGCAATGGAGCAACACCCCAGATGGGCAGAACATCACCCCCTGGTGGGCATGCCAGGTGGAATCCTGGTCAGGCACATGCAGGAGTCTGTCTGACTGCCTCCCCGCCTCTAACTTTGGAAAAATATCAAAAAAAAAAAAGTGTGCTATATATATATAAATATGTGTGCATATAATGAAATAGTAGTCACAGCCCCGAGACAAAGGGAAGCCTGCCACTGTGACCATGTGGATGGACCTGGAGGACCCAACGCCAAGTGAGGTGAGCCAGAGAGGGAAAGACCAATGTGTAGCTGGAATCCACGTCCACCAGTATTGTGTGAAAATGGACATCTCTGGTCACGACTGTTTGCCCCTTGCTATTATAAGAGCTCTTGTAAGGACACGCAGCCATTCATGCTTCACAGGTGTTGATCGAGCACCTACTATGTGCCTGGTACAGAGCAGACAGAAGCCCCTTGCTCTCGGGAAGCGCACGCACATCCCAGTCCCGGGAAGTACAGTCTCAGAGTTAAGGAAACGGGCCGACTAAGGTTCAGGACCCAGAAACAGGATCCAACTCACACCTTCGTTCTCCAGGGTGGCTGTTCCCCTGCCCACCAGGCTGGCTGTCTCTGACATAGAGGGTCCCATGGGCTTGGGCTTCAGGGGACCAGACTTGTGCTGGTCGGTGCTCACCTGGAAGCTAAGTTAGAACGTGGGTATTTTGACCTAGTTTCATACATTGGTGGGTCTTCTGGGGAAATCCATCTCCTGACCATTCATTTAGTGGTCTAGCCTCGTTCCTTTTGAACCTGTGGCTTCTCCTTGGAGGAAGGTACAGAGAATGAAATGTACTCGTTTGACTACTTGCCGTTAGCTCCAGGAAAATGACCGAGGACGGCATAATGCGAAAGGAAGAACCAAAATGGAGGAGAGGGCACACACGTGCGTCCCATCGGTCTGCGTGGGCAAGGAAAACGAATTTAGGGCCGTGAGGCCGGAGTGTGAGCTGAGTCCTGGCTTGGCCCCTCGGTCTGCTAGCAAATCTGAGGCTCAGTTTCCCCATCTTCTAGATAACAACTGTCTTATGTTGGCATCATGGTTCCATGAAAGAGTAGCCATCAGCACTCAGGGACCACCTCTGCGCCCAGCTGGCTGAAAGGAAGACTGTAAGAGAAATGCAATGGTGTCTGTCCGCTGAGCATCCACGGGGAACAGGGAACTCCATGCTGCAAACTGTCAGACCCTGAGCAAGAGTCACATCAGCCCTGGACATCAGGGGGGGCCTCTCACACCCTCAGCTTTGGCTGCGAAACTCTGAGGCCTTGGCTCGATCTCATGTCTTTGGTTCCAGCTCTGCCAATGGCCCTTTTCTGTTGGTCCAGGAGTCGATGCCCTCCATTGGGTTGCCAAGCTCTCGTCTCATGTAGGGCCAGCATCCTTCTGCAGAACTTGCTGCTGTCCCATCAGCTGGCCCATCCAAACCAAATACTCCATTAATTCCACGACTCCCCTCATTTGGACCCGCTTCCCCGTTAAAGAAAGGCAACACCACACACACACACACACACACACACACACACACACACACACACACACGAGAGCGCGCGCGCCTTTGAAATGTCTCAGCATTGAGATAGGAAATACGCTTATAACCAAGCACACTAGCCAATGAGTGGACCCCGGAAAGTCTGCCCCATGGTGCCTGGCAGACCTGTGTGCCTCTGGCATTCTGAGCCCCGTGCTGGCCAGGCTCCACTGTCCAGGAGCAGAACGCTGCAGTCTACAGGGAGCTGCCTCAAGAGTGGGGCATATGAGGTCAGCAGCCCAGCAGAATGACTCCCCAGACGTGAATGCCCTGGGCCGTGCCAGGTGCTGCTGCTCTGAGAAGTGCTTAGTCAATGTGCTGCCCGCGCAGATGGAGGAAATGTTCAGGACTGCTGAGGGTGCGTCCTTAGGCTTGACTTACACTGCAGGAAAGATTTGTATAGTGATCCTTTAGAAGGAGTGGTCAGTCTGGCGAGGTGAGGAGGCAGGGCTGGACCCGGGAGGCAGGGGGAGGGCTGTCGCATCTCACCAGCACCGGCCAGTACTGGGACCCCCTCAACGGCAGCCATAACAATGTGGGTCCTCAGAAAATTGCTGTTTTGGTGCACATTGTGCATTGTCTGATGGGAGCATCCCTCAAGACCCGTGGTTCTCAGCTGGGGGTGGTTCTGTCCCCCAGGACAGAGTTTGGCCATGAACTCTATTATCCAGTTTCCTTGGGGATGAAGTTGTGACCCAGGAGGGAGGAGAGCATCTCCTTGGCCGGGTTTTTTCCTCCCTTCCTCAGTGCAGAGCTTCCCCAATTTGTATGTGGGACAGTTGACTGTCATGGGTCTGAAAGAAGCCGCAGAACCTGGCAGAAAGTGGTGGTGGTGGTGGGGGGGGATGCACACATAGTGGAGAGGGGTGCCCAGTGGGACACTGTTTCTTATTTTGACTCCTCCCTTCCATCCCTTTCTTTGACTATGACTGAGGGACTACTATGTCCAGGCACTTGGTGGGGCATGAGGAACGCGAAGATGAAGGGCATAATTCTCTACATGTGTGTCATTCACAGCGAGAGGAAGAAAGGCTTAGAACCCATGGCCGGCGGCCCCCAACAGAAGCAGAAGGAGGGGGCTTGGATGCTGGACCGCCGAAGGAGTGTGTGTCCATTCTTTATCACTGCTCTAGCAAATTACCACAAACCCAGGTGGCTCAAACACAGTGCAGATTTCTTGTTCTTGAGATCTGGAGGCCCTCTGTCCACAATCAGTGTCACTGATGAAAGTTAGGTGCCTGCAGGGCTGGGGAGGGAGGAGGAGGAACCCCATGCTCTGGGAAGGAATGCAGCACTTCAGCCCCTGGGGCAGAGCGCCCAGCTTGGCCACGTGCAGCTGTCTGTGTACAGAAACCACAGATAATCAGTGGGTGAGGGTTGAGGCTGCTAAATTCTGGATAACCAGTTATGCGGCAAAGCAAACTGCTACAGGTGGGGTGGGGGTCACTGTTCCTCCCACACAGCAGACCCCCCCCCCAGCTTCTCTTGTAAATCCTCCCCAGGGCTGTGCACCCCCCTCCCCAGAAGACCCGGGGAGGGCGAGGGGGGGGACATCTAGCCACAAAGTCCTTTTGTCATCTTTTTCTCCTGGGTGCCTTCTGGTTTCAGTGTGACATCACCCAGAGGCTCATTCCAAGAGATCAAGATTCTTCTCTAATAAACTTCTGCGTGGAACCAGCTCGCTGACTTCACCCCCATAAAGAAGCCCTGCTGAGTTCCCCAGCTTGACCAACATTGCAGCTGGCACGGCCGAGAGTGAGGAAGGGCATCGAGGGAGGCCCTTTGGGAGAGACAGTTGTCCGTGGTTTGCACGGCGTGGTCCCCAACAGCACCAGTGTCTGGGAACTTGGGAGAAATGGGAATTTGCCGGCCCACCCAGGATCTCCTGGGTCAGAGACCACATGTCACCAGCCCTCCAGGTGGTTCTGATGCATGACAGACCCCGAAACCATTGTTCTGAAGGATATCACAAAGGGCGCAGAGCTTGGCCGGGCACAGTGATCAGCCACTTTCAGGCTCTCAGAGGCCCCGGGGACAGGAAGGTCAGGGAACCTGTGACTGGAGGGTGTCAAGGTCACGGTGGGATTTAACTCCTGCCTAGTCTCCTCCCTGCCACGCAGCCTGCCACACAGCGGGTGTTCAAGGGATATTTGAGGGATGCGGGAACGAAGCAGTCCTCTCAGGTATGACCAGGGACACAGTCTCCTGAGTCAGGGCCCTAGGGTTGGAGTTCTCTTCTCAGCCTCCTTCAGAGAGAAGGCCACCCTGGTTGAGAGAGAGGACAGTCCTCTACCATGGCAGGAATCTTTCAAACATCAGAGGTGTGGCGTCCAGTGAGGAGCAAGTTCCGAGAGAAGCCACAGAGCAGGGACCAGTGCCATTCAAGAGCCTGCGGAGCCCGTCTCTGTCCCCTGCGGCCCCGATGTAGGCTTCTGGAGCAGGTCCAGCCCCTCCCCCCTGGCCAGTCTCCTACCCAAGGCCTCGGCCAGGAACTCCTCCCCCTTACACCATATTGGAAATAACAAGGAAAACCACGCGGCAATGTGCCTGACCCACATGCGAGCAGTTGAATGGATCCTTTCCAAGCAGCACAGGTGGCCCTGGGGCAGACAGGTACCTGTCCCCGTTTCCAGAGCACAAGGAATCTTTTCTGGTCTGGCCATCAGACTTGGATCCCTTCCTCACCGGACGTTATGCGGTTCCCGTTGCCTTGGAGAGCTCAGGTGATTAAGAGTTTACAATAGCTGCTTCCAGGACCCTCCTGCAATTTCGATGAGTCAGGCACCCAAGTTCCATGGGGCAGGTGTGTGTGTGTGGGGGGGGGGCAGCCCCACTGTTATCTGCCCCAGGGAAGCCTTGTAGCATTCGGTGTATTATTGTGTTGTCTGGTAAAAAGCGGGAGTCTTTCTCTAGTTCTCTAATCTTTCCGTGGGAGTTCTTGTGGGATGATAAAAATTCCTTACTGAGCCCGCAGAGAAACTGATTGCTCTCATCTTTAGTCCTGTTTGGGGTACATTGGGAGGGAGCAAGACCATCTGTTCCACTCAAGCGTTCCCGTTCTGTGTAGCAAACTTTGGGAGGAAACGGGCAGAAGTGAGGTCAGCGTGAGAAAACCACTCCTCCCTCTCTCATCCCAGCACGAGCACAATCACGTGGCGGCAGGGACTGCTGGCCGTCCCCCACATTCATCCCCTCCTTTCTTCCTTCTTTCTTATTTGTCCCCTCCTTCCTTCCTTCCTTCTTTCTTTTATTTTTTATTTTTATTTTTTGCAAATGTCCTGAGTTTTACTTGCACACACTTGTGAGCTTGGTTAGTTGGGTGTAGTTTTATCAGTGGGGCAAGTTTGTGGACCCAGCACGACAGTCAAGACGCCAGACAGCTCCACGTCACAAGGATCCCTCTGTAATCCCTTTTGTAGCCGCATCCAACTCCCACCCCTACCCCCTAATCCCATTCCCCTAGTAACCACTGCACTTTGATCAATGTCCATGAGTCTCAGTTTTATATCCCACCTATGTGTGAAATCATATCATTCTTGGCTTTTTCTGATTTACTTACTTCCCTTAGTATAATGTTCTCAAGGTCCATCCATGCTGCCACAAATGGCAACATGACATCGTTTCTTATGGCTGAGTCATATTTCATTGTATATATGTACCACATCTTCTTTATCCAATCCTCTATTGAGGGACACTTTGGTTGTTTTCTGGTCTTGGCCACCGCGAATAACGCTGTGATAAACATGGGGATACATGTGTCTTCTTGTACCAATGTTTTTGAGTTGTTTTGGTAGATACCCAGTAAAGGGATTGCTGAGTCATACGGCAGTTCTACTCTTTTTTTTTTTTTTGTGCCTTAGGCATGAAACAGCTCTGGCCACCAATACAGGCATCAAGCTAGGATGAACTAGGGCTAAACATCTGCTTTGCCCCTGACTGATATAAGAGCAACACCACCAATCAGGTGCCTCTTCGCCCAATGCCAGGGGCTCTATTCTTAATTTTTTGAGGAACCACTGTACTTTCTTCCATAATGGCTGTACCAGTGTACATTTCCACCAACAATGAATGAGGGCTTCTTTTTCTCCACAGCCTCTCCATCACTTGTTATTACCTGTCTTGATAATAGCCAATCTAACAGGTATGAGGTGGTATCTCATTGTAGTTTTGATTTGCATTTCTCTAATAGTTAGTGAAGATGAGCATCTTTTCATATATCTGCCGACCATTTGTATGTCCTCTTGGGAGAAGTGTCTGTTCAGGTCCTCTCCCCATTTTTAATTGGATTGTTTGCTTGTTTGTTGCTGAGCTTTGTGAGTTTTTATATATTTTGGATATTAACCCCTTATCAGAGCTGTTGTTTGCAAAAATCATTTCCCATTTGATTGGCTGCCTTTTTGTTTTGTTGTTAGTCTTTTTTTGTTGTTGTGCAGAAACTTTTTAGTGTGATATAGGCCCATTCATTTATTTTTTTTTTACTTCCCTTGCCTTTGGGGTCAAATTCATAACATATTCTCTACAGCCAAGGTCCATGAATTTAGTACCTATGTTTTCCTCTACATAATTTATTGTTTCAGATCTTATACTTAGGTCTTCGATCCATTTTGAATTAATTTTTGTACAGGGGGACAAACTATAGTCAAGTTCATTCTTTTGCATGTGGCTTTCCAATTTTCCCAGCACCATTCATTAAAGAGGCTTTCTTTTCTCCATTATGTGTTTTTGGCTCCTTTGTCAAAGATTATTTGTCCATATATATGTGGTTTTATTTCTGGGCTCTTGATTCTGTTCTCCTGGTTTGTATGTCTGTTTTTCTGCTGCTACCATGCTGTTTTCATTATCATGGCTCTGTAGTATAATTTGAGGTCAGGTAGTGTGATACCTCTGACTTCATTCTTTTTCTTCAGGATTGCTTTGGCTATTCAGAGGTTTTTATGGTTCCTTACAAACCTGGTGATTTTTTTTTTGTTTTATTTCTTTTAAAAATGACATTGTGATTTTAATGGGAATTGCATTAAATTTGTATGTTGCACTGGGTAATATGGCCATTTTAGCTATGTTGATTCTTCCAATCCTTGAACATGCAATATTTTCCATTTCATTGTGTCTTTTTCAATTTCTTTCAATAAAGCTTTTTAGTTTTCAGTATATAAGTCCTTCACATCCTTTAAGTTTATTCCTAGGTATTTTATTTTTTGTTGTTGCAATTATAAGAGGAATTGTTTTTCTGAGTTCATTTTCTGAAATTTCATTTCTGGTGTATAGGAAAGCTGTAAATTTTTGTATATTGATTTTGTATCCTGCAACTTTACTGTATTGGTTTATTATTTCTAATAATTTTTCAGTGGAATCTTTGGGGTTTTCTGTATACAGGGTCATGTCATCTGTAAAAAGTGATACCCTAACTCCTTCTTTCCAAATATGGATGCTTTTTATTTCTTTCTCTTGTCTAATTGCTCTGGCTAAAACTCTAGAACTATGTTGAATAAGAGTGGAGAGAGGGGGCAGCCATGTCTTGTTCCTGCTTTAGTATATAACTAAATAGTTTTTCACCATTAAGTATAATATTGGCTGATGCTTTGTCATATATGACTTTTATTATGTTGAATATTTTCCTTCTATAGCCATTTTATTGAGTGTTTTAAACAAATGGATGTTGTATCTTATAGAATGCCTTTTCCACATCTATTAACAAGATCATATGATTTTTGTCTGTTGTTTTGTCAGTAGGGTGTATTATGTGGATTGATTTACATATGTTGAATCATCCTTGTGCTCCTGGAATGAATCTCACCTTATTGTGATGTAATTTTTTTTTTTTTTTGTATTTTTCTGAAGTTGGAAACGGGGAGAGACAGTCTGACAGACTCCCGCATGCGCCCAACCGGGATTCACCCGGCACACCCACCAGGGGGCGATGCTCTGCCCACCAGGGGGCGATGATCTGCCCCTCCGGGGCGTCGCTCTGTTGCAACCAGAGCCACTCTAGCGCCTGGGGCAGAGGCCAAGGAGCCATCCCCAGCGCCCGGGCCATCTTTGCTCCAATGGAGCCTTGGCTGCGGGAGAGGAAGAGAGAGACAGAGAGGAAGGAGAGGGGGAAGGGTGGAGAAGCAGATGGGCGCTTCTCCTGTGTGCCCTGGCTGGGAATCAAACCCGGGACTTCTGTATGCCAGGCCGACGTTCTACCACTGAGCAAACCGGCCAGGGCCGATGTAATATTTTTTAATGTATTGTTGTATTCAATTTGTTAGTATTTTGTTTAGGATTTTTGTATTGGTATTCATTAGAGATATTGGTCTATAGTTTTCTTTTTTTGTGTTGTCCTTGCCAGATTTTGGTATCAGGGTTATGTTAAACTCATAAAATGTGTTAGAGAATATTGCTTCTTCTTCAATATTTTGGAAGACTTTGAGAAGGATAAGTATCAAATCTTTGAATGTTTGGTAAAATTCACTAATGTAGCCATCTGGTCCTGGACTTTTATTTTGGGGGAGGTTTTTGATAGTTGTTTCTCTTTCCTCCCTGCTTATAGGTCTATTTAGGTTTTCCACTTCTTTATGACTCAGTCTAGAAAGATTGTATAGTTCTAGGAACTTACCCATTTCTTCTAGATTGTTAAATTTGGTGGCATATAATCTTTCATAGTATTCTAGTATGATCCTTTGTCTATCTATGACGTCTGTGGTAATTTCTCCTCTTTTATTTCAGATTTTGTTTATATGAGTCCTTTCTCTTTTTTTCCTTACTGAATCTAGCCAGTGGTTTGTCAATTTTATTGATCTTTTCAAAGAACCAGCTCTTTGTTGTATTAATATTTTCTATAGTTTTTTCTCTCTAGTTCATTTAGTTCTGCTCTATCAGTTTTTTAAATGCACGAGTCTCTCTCTTCTTCTCTCTGTAGCGCCTCTAGTTGCCTGTCTTGATGTCACTGATTCTATTCTCTCTCTGGCGTGTTCTATCAGCTAAACTCGCTAGCTCATTTCTCAGTTCATATATAGAGTTCTTCATCTTTGTTTCTTTTTTAAAGTTTCAACCTCCTTGGTGAAGTACTCATTTTGTTCATTAATTTGTTTTTTAAACTCATTAAATTGCCTATCAGTGTTTTCTCACATCTTGTTGAGTATTTTCAGGACTTTAGTTTTGAATTCTCTATCGTTTAACTCCAAGGTTTCCATGTGGTTGAGATTGCTTTCTGGAGTCTTTTCATTTTCTTTCTGAGCTACATCCCTTTCTTGTGTAGCCATGGTATTCATTTTATTCTTCCTTGTTGGCATTTGAGAGTGGGAGTGTTAAGAAATCTAACAAAAAAGACAACTATAAAACAAACGAATAAATAAAAATACAATGAGTAGAAAAAATTTAAAATAATGAAAAGTAAAAAACAAAAACCACAAAGAGTAAAAACTAAAAATATAATCAGAAACAAATTATCTATAGAAAAATAAGAATAAAAATATAAAAATTAAAGAAAATAAAATTCAAAAGACAAAAAGATTTCAATTTTGAGAGCTTTTTTGTTTTCTTCAAGTAGGTGGTGCTGTATCACAAGTTTTAGCTCTGTGAAATATCTGGGCAGCCCTCTGCTGAGACACAGCTGTTGTGATGATGAGTGGCATGCTGTAAGGTTTACGGCTTTAGCAATGGCAACCCTAGGCCTCCTGTCGCTCCTCCCAACATCTCAACAGACCAGGGAACCAGACATGGTGCACCTCTGTTCTTCAGAGGAGAAAGTAGCTCTGGAGAGCTAGCTGTGGGGTAAGTCTCTGTCAATCTCTGTACCACCCCTGAGAGAAGGGAGGCAGGAGGATCTGGGAGGCAGGTGGCCCACACTTTGATTTTCTCCATCTCTGAGCAGAGCACAGGCTGCCAGCAGACTGCAGGAACACTGGCCAGGACCCCTTGTTCCGCCGCCACTTGGTTTAGTATTTCCTTCGTTGTCCCTCAATCTCTCCACTCCTCCCGGCAGAAAGAGACCTAGTCACTCCAGCTTTCTCCCCTCTCTGGAACCAATGGCATGAGTGTCTTATCTTCCAACCCCCTTCTCAATGCTTCCCTTACCTTTAGTCAATTCCAAGCATGCATCTTTTCAGGCATGCCTGTGGGCCCAGCTAGGGTTTTTATTTACTGCATTATAGCTGTTTAATTTGTTGAAATTTCAAGGGGAGAGATCAAGGGTATTTCTCACAGCATCATTACTCTGATATCATCCCAAAATAATGTTTTAATAATTCACATTCACATCATTTAGGTAAATCTTTGGCACCCAAGAATAGTTCAGTAAATTTGGTTTAATAAAAACAGCAATGTTTCCTCTGCGTTGGCATTAAGTATAATCAAAACATACATTTTTACTCTACTTGAGTTCCCTAAACAGATTCAGGTTCATTTATCAAATAAGCTCTCATTACTTCTACTTAATGTTTAAGATTATGAAAAATGTAAATTTGTATTTAGCAGAATTGAATCATTATTCTGGAAACTTGATCTCATCAGTAACTATGTTTTATAGCATGTGAATTTGAAGGTCATTTCCAATATCTTTAGGTAACTCAAAACCTTATACTGCTACTAAATTGAGTTAATTAATGGATATCTGTTGGAGACATATGTCACCTCTAAATAGGAGACAGTGCTGAAACGTTAATGGCTAACCATAATCTTAGGTTTATATCCATTTGTCTAGTATTTTTTATGCTGAAGAGAGGCTGTATATTTGGGGTCTGCTAGTGAGCATGTTAATAAGACACTGTGCTACTAGGGATGTGTGTGCTATAGGAGGTCGTGAGTTCTGCTGATTTGTTCAAAACGCTGGTGTCGGACAGACTGTTCCCTGTTTCTAGTCTCCTAATGTTCTCTGTGGAATAGACATAGTTGAAAGTTATAATCAATATATGCAAATGAGATGGCAGAGAAAAACAACCTGGTATGCCAAGCAGGCAGGATGTGCTTTTTTTAATGAAAGAGAGAGAGAGTAGTTTTGTCCTAAATGAAAATGACTGGTGGCTAAAACATGAGGAATGAAGAGGACCAAGCATGAGGGATATTAAATCTCACAGAGGATTTGTGGAAAGGGAATTTTACTTGTGGTGGTCAAAGCTCACTAAGGTTTGGATGGGTTTGTCAGCGTCTGAAAAGGACTTTGGTATCAACTCCGGTGCTGACGCAGAACCAGCATTTGTTTTGCTCTCTGTTCCAATCACAAACCCTTCTTGGATCATTGGTCTGCTCATGATATGTGGTGATACAATGTGATTCTTCACTTTCTATATGATCTGCTGAGAGAGTAAAGAGTCTGTGTCTTCACAGAGGAACTTCTCATGCTTTATATTGATGCTGTTACACCCTTGATGATTTAAGAAAACAAGCTTGTGCTATTTTATTGTCACTTTGAAGAAGGTGTCTCAGGTGCTCATCATCTAGTTCCTATCTTCGGTGTCCGAACCTCCTAACAACTTCTGATATTTTGCCTTCCCAACATCCAATTCCACATTATCTCTTTTGTACCTAAAACTGCCTTTGAGATTCCCCCAGAGGGCCCCTGGAAACTACAGAGAATTCATTCTGGCGCCTTTGAGAAGGAGAGGTGTTAGAAATAATGAGGTTTCCTTGGTATGCTACTATTGACAAATTGCAAGGAAGAGCTGTCAAGTCAGAAGGGAGGCTTAGCCTTCCCTAGGCTGATGGTTATGAATACAAATGAAGGCCCTTGGTAATTAGTAGCATGGGTAACGTTATTAGCACAAATATTTCAGCATTGCGTGTCATGTGGGTAGTTCCTAGAAGCTTGTCAGTGCCCTCACTTGTCTGTAACGTGTTCCTATTTATCAGAATACTGGTGATGCTTTGCCTTAGAGTACACAACAAAAGGGTAGCACTAGTCAGTAATTTTTTTTTAATGTTAACTTTGTTGCCACTTTATTACTTTAACTTGAATGTGGCATCTTCTAGGGCAGCAGTTTCATAATTCCAAGTAGGGTGTCATTACCTATGGAGTTTCATTAACCTAGAGATATTTAGGACCGACTCCAGGCTTACAGAATCTCTTTGCTTGGTGTTCATGATGTAGTCTTGGTATTTTCTGACTGTCTGCTTGATATTTTCATGGTATCCTATGTTTTAGAATTGTAGTATGCTAAACATGAAGATTTTTTTTTTCTCTGTAAAAATTATGTTTGTCTATGTTCAGGAATTAAATATAATATCTGCTCTTTGAAAATGGGGTTAATCATTATATTCAGAGATATTGCCTCTAAGCTCTTTGGGGTTGAATTTTATTTTTATTTGGCACAGAAACTGATTCTCTCTCAGTTGCATCATCCATGCACAAACACTGATCAAATCTTTCACTTTTGAAAACAGCAAGTAAATGGTAGATATGCGAACTTGGCCTTGTCTGGGTGGCATTCATCAGCTTTCCCCCTACCTTCCTGAGAAAACTTGACCGAAACTGACTGGATCCTACAGATTTGATCAAATGACCCATGTTTACCAAATTTGAAAATCTTTTTAGTTTTCTTTACTATCTGGAGACAATCCTCCAAACAAACATTTCCATGTTCTGTCCCTCCCACCTGACTTAGTGTCCCCGAGCACTGCCACCAGCCTGCTCGAGTCCCTATCAGGCAGGACTCTAGGTTACCTTGCGGTTGCCCAACAACCTGGTATAAACCCCAGGGGCAGCAGACTGTGCCCAGGCCGGCCCTGTCCCTGGACAAGCTGTGTCTGCACCGCTGAGGGAACCCCGCAAACTGCCAGCTCATACAAGCTCTTTTCCTAGAGGTAACAGAGATAGTGGAGGAAATGGCCAAGAGTGTCTACATCTGAGCTGGAAAACTTCAAGAAACTCAGCAGGTGGTGTGAATAAGCAAGGATGTCCTTCGTCAACCATGCAATCCATTGGACGGGTCACTTTCTGGATTTAGCTCCTGGCTTTTTACTTTTTAATATAACCTTTCACGTTAATATTTCTTTTGCATTGTAGGCATTCCTCTTTTAAGAACCCTAAAACAACTCATCTTTGCTGCCACCTCCAAACAGGTGATCTGGCTAGTTTTTGCAGGAGCAGCCCGAACAAGAGTCCTTGGGAGACTGTCTTTTAGACCCGCTTCACCCTCTTGGCAGGTTTCTGATCACCTCTGCATTGTCCAGCAATGAATGACATTCGTCTTGAACAAAGGGAGTGGGGCTGATGATGTTGAATGTTTTTTTGGGTTTTTTTTAGTGTTGCACTCCCGAAAATTGCAACAGTTAGGAAATCCCCGATCCGTTTGTGTTCCAGGAGCAACTAACCCCAAAGGGCCACCATAGCCTTCTGTTTTCTAAGACGCATCCTTCCTCTGGACTTCCATCAGACTCTTAGGTGATTCTCTTGTCGACTTGATTCTGCAAAACCCTGGGCCCCATTCTTTGTCTTCCTCATTGATGACCATTCTTATTGCAATAGCCTGGCCAGAATCCTGTCTTTAGTTGTCTGGCTCATTTAGTCATTCACTCCTTTCTTTCCTTTCCCATCTATGGTTGAGTTCTCTCCATTTCTTTACTTCCTGAGTCTCAGCTTCCCCATCTGTAAAGGACTGGTACTTCCACCTCTGAGTAGCCAATAGTAAGCACAAAGTATCAGTCTCTGTCCTCAAAGGAAAAAAAAAAATCCAGATGCCATAGGTGTATGAACTGGTGAAAAGAGAGGGGATTGTCCCTGTGTTACTTTGTCTCACAATTGGGGAAGCAGTTCAGAGCAGGTGCCCTGACACAGAGGTGGCAGCAGGGGGCAGGAGTGCCCTCTCACAGGGTCAGAGACTGGCGCACGCTTGTATATTGGGAGCACGTCTTCCTTCTTTCTGGGAAGCGACATCCTGCTCCATTTGGACTTGGATGTGGGGGAAGCCTGTTCCATATGAACTCTGAGGCTGTTAGGAAAATTATTTCCCTTTGTAACCCAACGGAGAAGGAGCATCTCAGGTGGGAGCTCCCCTTCCTGGCTGGTGGCTGGGTTGCCCACATTGTAGGGTTACTAAGCATTTCCAGGGAGGTCCTGGTGTGACTCAGTCTGGCAGGTGAGAGGGCCAGGGTGTTGGCTGTTTTAACTTCTCGGGCTGGAAGAGGCCAGGTGGATGGACAGACGAAGAGTAGAATTTCTCACTGCGCTGTCTGAGGTTTCTGTGACCCCCCAACCTGGCTCTTCGTGGAGCCCCCTCTGGGTCCGTTGGCAGCTTCTAAACACACATGGGTATTTCTGGAAAGGAAAAAAAAAAAGCGGAAGAACGTTTACCACGTGACATGGAAAGTGACAAGAGAGAACAAAGTCACCGCTTGACAATTCAATAGTGAACTCAAAATTGCGGTGGTTAGCGGTTTGGTTGGAAGACCAGTTTCAGACACACCAATGCAAAGTAGTCAGGAAACACATTTGCCTCTGAAAAGTGATCACCGCGGTGGTTTGCATTAAGCAGCAGTTGGCCTGACTATGGAGCAAGCAGAATTCTCAGAGACCTGCAGATTTTAACCTCTGAGAAACGGAGACTGCTTTCGGGGACCTTGACAGAATGAAAGTCACTTATTTGCTGCTTTGTCTCACTCGCCACCCTGTGGTTCCCAGTGAGATGTTTATTTTCTTTCTATTTCCAATTCTTTGCTCCCTGTCATCACCTCTTAAGTCTGATTCTCACCCTATGGGAGGGGGGGCTGAATTATTCAGTGAGCACAGTAGGTGCAGTGCCTGGGGCCCCCAGAACTGTTTTAATTTCCTTTTTAAAATCAGAAGAGAGAAAAAAAGAAAAAGGACTTTGAGGCCAAAGAAAATGTTTTAATAGACAGTATGAATATACTCATCTTTATACCAATGCATAAAATGTAATTTAAAATTCTTTTTCTCTTTTATGGAGGAAAGGGCCCCTCCTGGGAGTCGCAGGGTAGCCCTGAGCCTTTGGATTTGTTTGTTGATTACAAATGTTCTCAAGCCCTCAGGGACACAGCATTAAACAGCAGAACTTGTTCTGTCCCTCTGATAAGGCTAGAATAAGGCCCGAGGCTGACTCCCCCTCCCCCCTCATTGCAGGCTGTGCCCCTCACCTGTGGGTGCAGAAGGGTTTCCCTGGGGACTCCCTGTCTGGGCTGTTGGCCCCAGCAACCTCCCTCTCCAAGGCTTCTGCAAGCTGGTGACGTACAATGGTCTTGGCCACTGGAAATCCCGATTTGTATAAACTGGGTGTTGGGCAGATAAAATGTATTATGCTCACTTTGTTAAAGAGGCCGTTGCCCAGGTGATATTAATGTGTGTTGAGAATTGTTGTAGCCTGAGGCTTGGTTTTGGGATTAAGCCTGTCCCACCCTTTTTGGTGTGAGGTGGTACAATCCTATCATGCCTCAGAGAAGTGACTTTGTATTAGAGACTTCCCTATTGTGTATATTGGATTAAGGGTTTGGATTTCTACACTATAAAATAGGGACGGAGCGGGAGTTTGCACTCTTAGTTCCTGAGATTATCATTAGAGGAGAGCAGAGAAAGGCCACGTGGAGGAGGCCAGGAGAAGCAGCCAAGATGGCAGAGTGCTGAGTGAGATGCCAGTTTGTGCAGAGTTTGTATCTGGGATAAGGAAGGAGATGGGGAACTGAGGAGAATAAGGCTGGTGAGCTAGAAACCTTTGGTTCTAGGAAACTCGGATAAGTCAGTGGCTTTGTGAGCACTAAATGTGACTGGGTTTTGGAGCCCAGTGTGTGTTTTTACTTGCCCGCTGGGTGCAAGCTACAATGAAAGACTATGGCCCATCAGTTTTTGGCTCCGCTGTTTCTTTACCGACTGTCTGAATCCAATGCGAACCTGCACGGGCCAGGCGGCTGCTTTGGTAGTGGCCCTGGCCCCGGCTCCTGGCTTTACACTGGGTGTTGGGCAGATCAAGTTATTTTTTTCTCACCCTTATTGTTAAAGATGGCCACTGCCCTCACATGACACAGCTAGTTGCCCTTCTTACTTGGAAGGGGTGTGGTTATGCTAATATATGTTGAGGGAGGGCTTTCACACCAAAAGGTTTTAAAAAGAGGAGCTAGGAGGCCATTTGGGAAAGTGATCTTGTTCTTGTAGGCAGGATGAGCCCCTGGTATGGCAGGGCTGGGAAGTCACGTGGAGGAGGCACTCAAAATGGCAGAATGGGGAAGAAAAAGCCAGTTTGTACAGAGAAGGAGATGGGAATAGAGGTGAATAAGGCTGGTGAGGTGGGAGCCTTTGATTCTAGAAAAACTCGGATGAGTCAGTGGCTTTGGGAGCCCTGAATGGAAAGGGAAGTGTTTCCTGCTGTGTGTATTTACTCGCCTGCCAGGTGTGAGCTAGAATTAAAGGAAAATGGACCACTAGTTTTTGGCTCTGTTGATTCCTTACCATTAGTCTGAATCAAATGCGAACCTGCGTTGGCCAGGCGGCTGTGATGGAGACCGCGAATACAAGCCCAACACGGGTGTATGTGTGTGTGTCAGAATTATGACCACACTGGCTGTGGTTCAAAGCAACAGTCGAGGCACGTTGTCTGATGCGGGCTCTTCTTCCCAATTCTCATGAATGTCCATGTCAACCTTTATGTAGCAGACGCCATGAAAAATGGTTACTGGTATATGATCACCGATCAACGAGTGATCTGTATGGCAATATAGTGGTGTGATAATGAATGCTGCAGCTGGCACCACTTGCATATTTACATCAGCTCTGTGGCCCGGAAGGTCCAGCATTCACTGTCTCCTTCCTTCATGAGAACAATGTCAGACGTCATCTGTAAAGTCAGTAGGCAGGGCCAAGGCCACTGTCACAGCAGCCCAGCCCATGCAGGTTCGCATTGGATTCAGACAGTCGGTAAAGAAACAGCGGAGCCAAAAACTGATGGGCCATAGTCTTTAATTCTAGCTTGCACCAGGCGGGCAAGTAAAAACACACACTGGGCTCCAAAACCCAGTCACATTCAGTGCTCACAAAGCTACTGACTTATCCGAGTTTCCTAGAATCAAAGGTTTCTAGCTCACCAGACTTATTCTCCTCTGTTCCCCATCTCCTTCCTTATCTCAGATACAAACTCTACACAAACTGGCATCTCACTCAGCACTCCGCCATCTTAGCTGCTTCTCCTGGCCTCCTCCACGTGGCCTCCTTCCGCTGCTGGCTCTACTCTCTCATGCTAATCATCCCAGGAACCAAGAGCGCCACCCCTCGTGTAGTCTACCCCCATTTTATATTGTAGCTTCACAACCTCTAATCCAATATACAAAATAGGGAAGTCTCTAATACAAAGTCACTTCTGAGGCATGATTGGATTGTACCGCCCCACATCAAAACGGGTGGGAAAGGCTTAATCCCAAAACCAAGCCCCAGGCTACAAGGATTCTATCTGCCCACAGAGACACACATTAATATCACCTGGGCGACGGCCTCCTCGTGGGCAGCGTAATCTTTAACAAAGTGAGCATAATACATTTTATCTGCCCAACATCATCATTGTGTGGAGAGCCTGGCTTCTCTCTTCTAAGAAATTGGGTTACTGGGGTGCTGGCCTTTCACTGATCCATAGGAGGAGAACCGTCTTCTGGTGAGTGCCCTCCCCCGGGCTCCCTTTCTCCCAGCCGGAGCAGGTGGGCACAGCATGTCCCCAGTCTGAGGTCTCTGTCTTCCCTCCTGCCATCCCAAGAGACTGCTCCTGTCCTGGCGGACGTGGCTTGTCAGGGTGAGTTCCCATGTGGTTCCACTCCCTACCTCCCCAAGGATTTGTGCTGGCGAGGATCGATGGGAAGTTCCGGCACCAACCACCCGGGGTTCTGCTCCTGGTGGTGTGTCCCTGTATCAGGAACTCATTGCTGCTAGGTCTGTCTAAACTCTAAAGCTGTGGGCACCATCATGGCAGTCATGCACCCCCTTGGAGACCTGTACTGTAATTTGGGGACTGGCCTCTATCTTGTGGTTCGGGGGAGCACGCTCAAAGCAGAAATCTGTTCTTCGTAGCAGCACAGGCTGCGGTTGGCCTCCACGGGGGGTGGGTCCTGAGCTGTGGAACCCCGTCCCCCTAGCCTTTTGGTGTGGGTGGGACCTGTGGCTTATTTCCTCCCAAAAGAATGTGGCGAGGAGGATGGGATGTTATTCTCAAGATTATGTTGCACAGAGTTGTCACCTGTCACTCCAGAGCCTCTTGCAGTGTTTGATGCAGCTGCTGGCCAAGTGGCCGAAGTCCATGTCAGGGATGGAGGATGGCTTTGGCTAAAAACTGTTCGGGAACTGACAGCAACTTCGGGCCAGCAGCTGGTGAGGAACAGAGCCCCTAGATCCTATAGCCCAGAAGGTCCTGAATCCTGCCAACCACCCCTGAACCTGGACGTGGCTCTCTCCCCAGTCACGTGTTGAGATGAGACCATGGCTCTGGATGACATCTTAACTGCAACCTTGCAGGGGACCCAGCCAACCTGTACCCAGATTTCTGAGCACAGACACCGTGAGACGACAGGTGTGTGTTGTTTGAGTGGCTAAGTTCGTGGTGATGTCACTCATCAGACATTAACCAACAGAGATGGCCAGGGCTGTGTTGGAAACAGACTGTGGCCAGCAGCTCTGTGTAGCTTCTGTGAGGACAGGGCCACATCTGTCTGCATCAGGCTCATAGCTCAGTGTGGAAGGCTCATTGCTGGCTTTGCGATGCGGTGGACATGTGTTCCCAACACCAGGTCCAGCCTGGTTCTCGGGTTCTGTAGTTCTTGGGTCAACAAAGAGCTGTGCAGCCTGGAGTGAGTTGCTTCATTTACCTGAGGTCCAATTCCCTTACTTTTAAAATATAATTGTTAACTGGACTCACGATCTAGGGTGGAGGAAGTGGCTTCAGAGACAGGACTGAAATAAAATGTTTCCCGTAGTCCCTGGTGGACAGTAAGTGCTCAGGATCTGCCTCCCTGCCCCAGAGAGACAGACTCCTACATGCGCCCGATCGGGATCCACCCAGCATGCCCACCAGGGGATGATGTTCTACACGGTGAACGGCTGGGTCCCAGGTGCAGAGCCACCAGCCAAGTCCAAGGTTTGGCTTCTACCAGGGAAGCTGTTGTCATAGAAGGAGCACTGGACTGGGAGTCCAGGGTTTATTCTCTCTGCGCCACTGGCCAGCTGGCTGACACGGGCAAGTCCGGCCGGCCCTCTGAGAGTGTTTCTTCATCTGAATGGTCAGTGTCTGTACCTGCCAGTGTCGTGGGGGTCCCAGGAAATGGGTGCATATTAACTGCTTTGTGAGTCATAAGACAAGACACAAATACGAGCATTGTTAGTGTTAATAAAAATATTATGTGAGGCCCTGGCTGGATGGCTCAGCGGTAGAGCATCAGCCTGGTGTGTGGAAGTCCTGGGTTCTATTCCTAGCCAGGGCACACAGGAAAAGAGCCCATCTGCTTCTCTACCCTTTCTCTCTGTCTCTCTCTTCTCCTCCTGCAATCAAGGCTCCACTGGAGCAAAGTTGGCTCGGGTGCTGAGGATGGCTCCATGGCCTCCACATCAGGTGCTAGAATGGCTCCGGTTATAACGGAGCAATGCCCCAGATGGGCAGAACATCACCCCCTGGTTGGCATGCCGGGTGGATCCCGGTCGGGCGCATGTAGGAGTCTGTCTCTCTGCCTCCCTGTTTCTCACTTCAGAAAAATACAAAAAAAAAAAAAAATAGTATGTGATACAATGGTAATTAGAATTGTGGCAGGGGACCTTTAGAAGACTCATGGTGTCTGTGGCTGAGCCAGGCCAGGAGCTAGCTCTGAGTACTCTGGAGGTGGCCCAGGCATGGCACGGTGGCTGGAAGCTTGGCCTCCAGGGCAAAACCGCCTGGGTGACAATCCCTGTCTGTCCCTGACTGCCTGTGAGGCCTGGGAAGCTGGTACCTGTCTGCACTTCAGTCTCCTCAGCTGCAGAGTGAGGGTAACAGATGGCCCTCGCCTCGTGGGGTTGTTCTGAGCATCAGAGGTGGTGACACAACAGCCCCATGAATTCTTAGTCATTGAAAAACTTCCACACAGGGAGAGCTCAGTAGTCCTAGTGGTCCTTGTCACACTCTTGGACTGCTTGATACAAGGGAGCAGAAGACACCACCCTCGGGGACGGCGGTCTTAGTCCCCACCACAGTCCCTTCATTTGCCAGGGCTTCTGTCTGGCAATTTCTGTTTGTCTCCTTACAAGGATCCCACAAAAACTGATGAAGGGGAAGACAACTGATTTTGACCAAATTGAGTCTAATAAGGGACATCAGGAAACTACTTAAATTCAATTTGTCATGTAGTCTGCTCACTCAGAGAAGATGAGGGCTGATGGAGGGTGTAAGTGGATACGGGGAAGACGTGAAGAAAGATACAGTTTTGCTGCAGCTAAAAACAAGAAGAGTTCACTGTCTTAAGACAAAAAAAAAGAGGCATAATAAATGTCCTCAAATATTTCTGTTACGTCGTAAATGCACACCTTTATTGGAAGGGAGTGGGTAACATGATATGGCACTTCATTGGAAACAAATTCTCTTTAGAAGATGATTTCTTCGTTATCCTCAGAGGCTCTGGAATCAGCTATTAGATTAAGAATTCAATTTTGAGGGACTTACAGAGATAAAGCCCTTATCACTCTTCTTTTCAAATTATGGAAGAGCAAAGGCTGAACATTCCCTTTTAAATAATTTACAGCCCTGGTTGGTGTTTCAGTGGATAGAGCATCAACCCAGCGTATGGACATCCTGGGTTCAATCCCTAGTCAGGGCACATAGGTAGCAACTATCTGCTTTTCCCCTGCTCCCTCCCCCTTCTCTCCCACTTCTCCTCCCACCCCAGTGGCTGGATTTGTTCCAGCGTGGCCCCGGTTGCTGAGGACAGCTCTGTTGGAGCATATCAGCCTCAGGCACTAAAAGCAGCTTGGGACTCGAGCATCAGGCCCAGACTGGGGTTGCCAGGTGGATCCTGGTTGGGGCGCATGTGGGAGTCTGCCTCACTATCTCCCCTCCTCTTACCTAAAAATAAATAATAAATAAAATTTATTATAACCTCTCACTGCATAGCACTATATACCACATTTATAAACTATTCATTATGCAATAAATTTATTACATGTTGGGCAGATAAAATATATTATGCTCACTTTGTTAAAGATGGTGCTGCCCATGTGGAAGCCATCGCCCAGGTGATATTAATGTGTGTTGGGGGTGGGCTGTGGGCAGGCAGGATCCTTGTAGCCTGGGGCTTGGTTTTTAGTTTTAGGAGTAAGCCTTTCCCACTCTTTTTGATGTGGGGTGGTGCAATCCCATCATGCCTCAGATAATTGACTTTGTATTACAGACTTCCCTATTTTGTATATTGGATTAAAGGTTTTGATTTCTGCACTATAAAGTGGGGCGGACCGGGAGCTTGCTCTCTCTCGGTTCCTGAGATTAGCATTAGAGAGGAGAGCAGAGAAAGGCCACCTTGAGGAGGACAGGAGAAGCAGCCAAGATGGTGGAGTGCTGAAGGAAAAGCCAGTTTGTGCAGAGTTTGTGCAGGGAGAAGGAAGGAGATGGGGAACAGAGGTGAATAAGTCTGGTGAGCTAGAAACCTTTGATTCTAGGAAACTCGGATAAGTCAGTAGCTTTGTGAGCACTGAATGAGTGGGTTTTGGAGCCCAGTGTGTGTTTTACTTGCCAGCCGGGTGCAAGCTAGGATTAAAGATGATGGCCCACCAGTTTTTGGTTCCATTGTTTCATTACCATCTGTCCGAATCCAATGCAAACCTGCATGTGAATGGCCACAATGGCGGCTCCTGGTCTTACATTACACTAATTTTTTTTTTAAAAAGGTTTTTCTTCCATGAATTACCATCTCATATCTTAGGTCTACCTGTAGTTACAGGTCAGTTTACAACTAGAGTAAAATAATAGACTAGAAAGCCTAGCATCTTACTAGATCCTTCAAGAGCCCTACTAGTTAGGTGTGACTTTCCTTATTTATTAATGAGGAAACTGAGGCGCTGAGACATTACCCTGGCGGTAGGAGGACTTAAGCCTAGCTCTATTCAAATTCTAAGACTTTGTTCTTTCTACCATGGGTACCACCCTCTTACTATTAAAGGACTTCTAGTGGGACCACCCCCCACCTCCACCCCATGACACAGGTGAGAAAAACCAAGGATATTTGGAGGCAAAGGTACCCCCACCCCAACCCCCGGTCAGGGTTCTACTCTCAGCTGCCGTCAGGCTGGACGAGGGCAGATGGAGATGGGCTGTCCCTTTGCTGTGTCGCGAGTTTAGAAATGGACTCCATCTCTGGGAGCTTTAGTTTTCTTATTCGTAAAATGAGAATAAACTTGATCATAAGGCTGTTGCTCTGAGGGTTCGAGGAGCTTGTTCCATGTAGAGGGCTTTTAGCTCTAGTGCCCGGCCCGTGGTAAGTGGTGACTTAGATGTAGTTGTTTTCAGTAATGTGGGGGAGGATCACAAGGAAATGCAACCTCGCCCCCTGACTTCTGATAAAGGACTCGCTCCTGTTGGTTGGTGCTCGAGCCCAAGGACAGAAACCTACCAGCCTCGTGGCTGGTCTACTTTTCTCTGGGAACTTAGGCAGGCCAGCCTTGATTTTGGGAGCATCTACTTGCGGAGAGGAGGTGCCGTCACACGAAGTGGCCGTGGACTTGCTGTGCCTAATGATGCCGCTGGACACCACGGTTTCCTGGCCCTGGCCCTGAATTTCCTGGGGTCTCTGGGGGAATATCTGGAGTCGTGATGATGCTCTTTGCAGTCCCCGTCCCCGGGACCCCACCTCTCCTCCTCATTTGCTCTGATGAGCCAGCTTTGACAGGTCCAGGTTCATTACCGAGTCCCTGGACTCTCTGGAGATCAGGGCGGAGGGTGAGGGGCTGCTAATTTGCCTGCATCCCAGCTGTCCAAGCCCCCACCCTCCCACCCTGTTTTCTGGCAGCCGCTGCCCCCACGGCCTTCTGATCACATCAGAGTAGCTCTTAATTGCCCACACGGCTGGCTCCTTGTCTGTCTTTTTTCTGGGTAACGCTTGGCATGTGGATACTTCTGTGCTAATTGTTTATTTAATACACCTCCCGTTTGTCAGTGGATTTAGGTCTGCGCTGCTTTTTTCTTCTCTATAAAATAACCCTTATTGCTCTCCTAATCCCTCCTGAGCCTCTCTCTCCTCTCCTTATCTTCCTCCGAGCTGTGGCAGGCGGTGGCAGGTGGGAGCAAGCTTTTCCCAGACGCGGCAGATTCTTACCCTGCTCTCTCCGATTTCGCCAGGCATAAATGGTTGTTTGACCCCTCGACATCTGAGGCTGTTGTGGTGTTTAGAAGGCCAGACAGGTTGCTTCTGGTCTTGTGCTCCTGCTTCCTGTCCCCTGACGGCCATTTGAAAAGAATTCCTTGGGTTCAGCCCCAAGGGACCAGCCTTCGAGGATGGTCAGGAATGGAACGAAGGTGCACAAAGGCCGCTTCCCTTTGAACGGGGCGCTTAGTGCTAAGGTGACCAGTTGTCCTCCTTTAGGGAGGACAGTCCTTCTTTTGTAAGTTCTGTCTTCCCTTGAAAAGTGTCCTCCTACATGTCCTCCTTTTTGATATTGGAAGACTAATCTGTAAATGTCTGTATTCGATTGATGCAGAGTCGATCCATTGCGTGTGATGTGACATACTTGTATCTAAATGAGTACTTTTTTCTTACAATTATTAAAAATTTATAAGCATGTAAGCATAATTACAATATAAAATATTACAAGTGTTTTTATTATGAATTTATCATATTATAGTGTATTATTGTTGCAATGAATAAAATGTTTCTTTTATTTACAATATTATTTTCTTCAATTTACTTATGTCCTCCTTTTCATTGTAAAAAAGTTGGTCACCTTATTAGTACCAACGTCTGTTCCACGGCCATCGGCATGTATGTCTCTGCCTGCATCCACCCGTCTGTCGCCGTCAGACTTCGGTTGACGTGGCGAAACGGCAGCCTGGGAGGGAACTGTGGGGGTTGGGGGGATGGTGACTGTTCAGAAATCAGCATGCAGGCGCCAAACAGGCAGACCCCTCACGCCCAGGTTGGGGTCAGGAGCAGGACAGGATGTCATTTCTTGTCTGGTGCATCCCCAAGTTGCAGTCTAGCTCATAGACCTTCCACAGTTTCATAGGGCGGTGGATTTAAGGAACTGTTGTCCAGACATGACCCTTCCATCTCTGCCCAGAAAAGTTCTCCTCTCCACGAAAGACCCATTTTCAAGTCCCACCTCTCCTGAAGTCCTCCAGGAGGGTGTCTGAGAACCACCAGGTGTTGGGAGCCGATCCACTAATGCTGGCTAACAAGGTCACAGCAGAAGAAGATCAAAAACTGCTGATTGACAAAATCACAGCAGAGAAGACCAATGGCTGCTGGTTGATAAAGTCACCACAGTGAAGACTAATGGCTGCGGGTTGACAAAGTCACCGCAAAGGAAAGGCACAATGATACTTCCCCCTTTGACCTTCTTGAATTAATCTGGCCTTATATCCCCCCTTTTCTGGGTGTGTGCTATCATTTATGGCACAGGGATAATAGTACCGTGCTTTCCCTATAGATTCGTAGTAATGTCTTTGGAAATGAGACAGAGGGTGTAAGTTCCACAGAAAAGCCTGTAAGCCCCTTGAGCTGGGCTCATAGACATAAGAGGCTGGCTATGATATCCCTCGTAAAGGGTTAAGTTAGTAGGAGAACTTCTTCTTATTAATCATGTTAGAAAGAATAGATTGTGACTTATGAATAGGTAGGAAACAGTAACTATACATAGAGCACCTTTCAGCCTTCACTTAATTCATCACTTTACCTCCCTAGCCTTTTCATGTAGTAGAGTAAAGAAACTTTCCTTTCTTCTTGCATACCTGACCTGCAGGTGGTGGAACACTCTGAGAAGAATAGAGTTAGAACTTAATTAGTGTATGAATATAGTAATAAATAAAATTTGACTAGACAATAGCATCATAGGTAAGGTAGAGTTGTTAATCAGTACTGACCTTTTAGAAGTTTGTACCAACATTGTTATTGCTGTTCAAATTATTGTATAACTGTACTTTGAATGACTTACCACCTGATTTATAGTTTATAGAAATGAATTAACTGTTACCTAAAAAATGTAAGCATAGTGAAACAAAAACAATGATTGATCAATGTATTCTGAATATCATGTGATTGTAACTTAGTGTGTGTGTATAAAAAGAAAGCTAGACCAGTCATTGGGAGAGATGCCTGGCAGTAAATGCTAACGAGAGAATAAAGAGGAAAAAAAGAATTCGGCTCTCTCACTTGATTCGCGCCGACGCCGTCTCTTCCTGTGGGACCCCTGGATTCCCCCCGGGGCAGGACCCCAGCAACCAGGCCCCTCATGTGCAGCGTGGATTTGGCTCAGGTTGAAGCAGGTCTTTCTGCACCTCAACGTGGACTCCATTCTTTTGTTTCTCTCCCTGCCTGGTTGTCTGACATGTATAACTTTTTTTTTTTTTTTCTGAAGTGAGAAGCGGGGAGGCAGAGAGACAGACTCCTGCATGCACCAGACCAGGACCCACCCAGCATGCCCACTAGGGGGCATTGCCGGGTTGCAGGCGGAGCCATTCTAGCACCTGAGGCAGAGGCCATGGAGCTATCCTCAGTGCCCGGGTCAACTTTGCTCCAGTGGAGCCTTGGCTGCGGGAAGGGAAGAGAGAGACAGAGAGGAAGGAGAGGGGGAAGGGTGGAGAAACAGATGGGTGCTTCTTCTGTGTGCCCTGGCCAGGAATCGAACCCGGGACTTCCACACACCTGGCCGACACTCTACTGCTGAGCCAACCGGCCATGCCCTGGTATGTGTAGCTTTTACCTGCTGACACCTACTCAACTTTACTGAAAGGCACATCCCCTCATTTTTAAGCACCCGTCACCCTTCAAGTGAATCTTTCCTGGAGATGCTTCCCAGTGCAGCAGAGCCTAACAAACACACATGAGTCCTGAACAGGTGCCAGACCCGGCACTGGAGGGGACTGCTTGCACCACGACCACCGCCGCCCTTGAGGACTTTACTAGGCGAAGAGGAAGACTTTTCCCCAGGGCATGGGGGGATAAACAGAGACGTGGCTGAGGAACTCGACTGCTCTGAGGTCGTGCCCACAACACTGGTCTTAAGAGTTTAGTGTTATTTGTCCATCCTGTCCCGGGCATGGAGGGCTTGAAGTTCATTTGTCTTTTGTGTCAGTGGTGGCAGAGATGCATTCAAGCTAAAAAGAAAAAGAAAAAAAAAAAACACAGAAAAGAAAGGGTGGTTATTTTCCACTGGACGAGGACTTTCTCCATGACCCAGACCCAAGGACATCAGCCTCGTGTCCCAGAATAAACATCCACTGGCAACTCCAAGGGGTCACGGTCACGACCTGGCTGACTCCTCTTAGCAGTGTGCATAGCCCGAAAACAGAACTGTCCTCACACCCACTGGGAGGTGGTCAAAACTGACGTTCTCCAGTCTCAGGAACGAAGTCTCGCTGGAGTGACACTGCTGATCAGTGACAACCTGTTGAGAGCTGAAGGTTGGCACTGTTCACCAAACCCTTTCGGTGTTCTTATTTCTCGAAGCAGAGCCTGTCCTTTCAGAACGCTTTACCCTTGGCAACGGCTTCCTAGGAGGGTACCATGGCAACAACCAAGCTCTTCCTCATTGGTCCCCAGCAAGAACCAGAGGTGGTTGAAGAACAGGGAGAGGAGCAGCTCGGGACAGGGAAGCATTTAAAGAAGTCGGCAGGACGGATCTCTGCCCCTGCACATGGACAGAGTCGGACTCCCCTTAGTCTTCGGGGCTTGTGAGGCTTGAAATGTGGCCTGAGCCTGGATGCGGGTGGCCGACCTTTCTGAGTCATTGTGTCCCCATGAGCCCACCACACGAGCATTCTTTTCTGGTGATTTGGGGGACGGTTATGTGGATGCCTCGGCTGGGGGCACTAGTTTGGTCAGACTGGCTGCCTCTTCCTCTCAAGGCTCATGGTGCCTAAATCATCACCTCCACGGCCGGTGGTCTCCTTGGCGATCCGAGAGGTTTCGGTTAGATACCTTGGTTCCAAACCTGGCTGTCTGTTCCAAGAGCCTGGGGAACGTGTAGAAGATACAAATTCCAGGGACCAATCTGGACCCACTAACTCAACATCTAATAGGGGGTTTGGGGGTGTCCAGGGAACTGCCTTTTGACCTGCTCCCTGGTGATGTCAGCGTAGGCAGGCGGGTCCCTGATATTGAGAACCCAGGAGTCCCCAGCCAGGCTGCACCCAGGCCTCCTCCATGCTGCTAAAAACCCCACAGCCACTAAAAAAAAAAATCACCCCCACTCACACAAAGAGCCTGTCAGCTCTTTCCTTCTCAGGTGACCCCTCTTGGCACTGAGAGGCCTGAGAGTTTAGTTGACTCAGCGAATGAGCCCTTTGGTCCGGCATGTGCAGTGGACGAACGTTGTTGGCCCCGCCGTCAGATTGCTGAGTAACAGAGAGTCTTTCTGGAAGAGGACACAGCCTCTGTGAAGGCCTCAAAGCTCATTCTCGGGCACTTCGATGCCTTTTCCCACGGGACCGGTGTCGTGAGCCACCTCTGTCCGTCCGGCTGTGTGCACTGAATTCTGCAGAGGGGACAAAGACCGAAACGATGTCGACCTGGGAAATCAGATAAAAAGCAGACAAAGGCTTCAGAGCATCTTTTGGTCTATAAATCACCCAGCCCAGGGTTTCCTGCTGAGTAAAGCAATCTGGTCATCGAGGAGAGCAAGATTTATGCCCTGCACGGAAGAGCGGTCAGCTGATTGCCAGTCTGTGCACTCCTTGAAGGATCGCAGGGTCGGGTAGGGGGTGGAGCGGGGAGAGAAAAAGCTACCCTTGAACTGGAAAGTTTTGAGTCATGGTTGCAGTCTGATTTCATCCACCCCCAAAGGGAACAAGGCTAGCAGAGACCTCACTTAGAAAGTGAAACCTAGCTAAAAATCAGTGGAAGGCAAGCTTTGACAGAAGAGCGCTCCCTGAGAGATGATCTGTGAGTGTATTGCCGACGGGTGACCAGCAGATGCCTGATGCGGTCCGGGTGGCAGGGCCATCTCTGTGAGACGGGCAGGTGTGCACACTCAGGAAGGGTCGTTTCCACTGTCACCCGAGGGCAGGGGCCCGTCTGCATGGCAGGTGCAGGAGGCAGGTGGGCAGAAAGGGTTCATCCAGTTCTGTCTGTGAGGTGGACGTCCTGTAACTCAGTGGTCTCCAACCTTTTTTGAGCCACGGACCGGTTTAATGTCAGAAAATATTTTCATGGACCGGCCTTTAGGGTGGGACGGATAAATGTATCACGTGACTGAGACAAGCGTCAATTGTGAGTCTTAGACGGATGTAACAGAGGGAATCTGGTCATTTTTAAAAAATAAAACATCTTTCAGACTTAAATATAAATAAAACGGAAATAATGTAAGTTATTTATTCTTTCTCTGCGGACCAGTACCAGTCCGCGGCCCGGGGATTGGGGACCACTGCTGTAACTGACAGACAGACGTGTCACTCAGAGGGGCGTAGGAAGGGAGCAGGGACAGATGCTATGTTACATTTTATATCTGCACAGCAATGATGTTAGCCATAACATATTTGCTGAACATCTGGATGCACGGCCCCCTTGATGCTAAAGTGCTACTGTCGATTGGTAAACTGAACCTTTAAAAGTACCTTAAGACAGAGGACAACAGTCACCCATATTTTATGGGGAGAGACCCAGTCCCTGGAGCATCTCCCAAGTCGGTCACCTGGCTGGCTCAGTGGGAGATGCCAGAGTTTTGTATTCCCCACACTGCGCACCTATCTCCTGATGGTGCTCAGCCCACTTTCCCTGAAATGTATCTTGAACAGACCCCTCCCCACTGCTGATTCTACTTCTATGTGCGCCAGCTGCTTGAGAACCGTTGGAAAGGGCGGGGAGGCACTCTGAATGAGGGCATGACTCCTGCAAGCGATTATCACCCTGGCATTGGGTGATAATTGGATTCCACACAAGTGAAGGCTTCCTGGCCAAGCCTGGCCAGTTGGCTCAGAAGTAAAGTGTCAACCGGCGTGTGGAAGTCCCAGGTTTGATTCCCGGTCATCAGGGTACACAGGAGAAGCACCCATCTGCTTCTCCACCCTTCCCCCTCTCCTTCCTCTCTCTCTTTCCCTCCTGCAGCCAAGGCTCCATTGGAGCAAAGTTGGCCTAGGCACTGAGGACGGCTCCATGGCCTTTGCCTCAGGCGCTAGAATGGCTCTGGCTGCAATGGAGTAACACTCCAGATGGGCAGAGCATCGGCCCCTGGTGGGCATGCCGGGTGGATCCCAGTCTGACTGCCTCCTTGCTTCTCACTTCGGAAAAATACAAAAAAAAAAAAAAAAGAGGTCTGCTAAATCGTGAGGCTTCCTCTGGGGAAAGTTGTGTGAGGTCACTTCAGGAGTCACCGGGCCATGTTCTCTGGAACAATCGGTTGACTCTGAACAAGCGAGCTACTCACAAGGAGAAGAAGACTCAGACTGACGCTGGGGCCTTCAGAAACTCCACCCACACCCATTGCCTTCGCCAGTGTTTTGTGGAGCACCTGCTGGTGGTCAGGTGGTATGGGTCCACCCTGGGGACTCAGCTTTTAGTAAGGCAGACGCAGGAGCGGCTGTCACTGAGCTCATGGATGCATGTGGACAGAAGCCTGTGAGCCTCAAATGACAGGGCCAATAGCTGTGGATGGTCACAGGGTGTGTATAAGGTGCTGCAGTAGAACTCATCGGAGGAGGGCCCCCAGCCAGCAGGCCGGTGCCTGTGTAGGGAGCACACATAGCTCACCCGACACATGGGGAGCGGGGCGTGTGAGCTACCCGGCTGGCACCCTACAACCCAGCACAGTATATAAACTGGGGCAAATCGGGCCACACAGGGCAGCCTTGTGCTGACAAAGCGGATGTCCTGCAGAAAGGGTTGTGGAGGGAGGGGCTTTCTACTTGTGATGACCAAGCCTCTCTTCTCGGCCTAAAAAGAGCCTCTGAGATGCGGGAGATACCTCCTCATGGACCTGTTAGTGTCCCCTAGGCTGAAGATGGTGGTGGGGTGGGACAGCAGGTGTACATGGGTATCTATTACATATCTATGTCTATATATCTATATCTATATATCACCTATATATCTGTTTCTACAAGGCATACCATCTCTATTTATACCTACATCTATATGTTGATATATCTCTAACCATACCAGCTATATAATCTATATCTCTATCATCTCTATCTACATCTCTTTCAGTCAGCTATGTCATCTATATCCAGGTTACCGTGATTATAACTCCTCTCTCAACTTTTGCGGACAACAGCCGGCTCTTTATGATATTTAACTATGACATCGGCAGGGTGACCACGTCAATTTCAGTTGTTAGTCTCCTTCACACAGGAGATCAGTGGGGCCAGCTTTGTTTTCTGTCCTCTGTTGCCCCCCACCCCCCGGGGACCAGCAGGCGGGTCTAGGACAGTCTGACCAGTGTCTTCTCCAGCAGGGGAGACAGGAAGCCTGACCCTGCAGCTGCTTTTCAAACATGCCAGCCTTCACAGGGTCAGGAGGGCACTGGGAGAGGCAGAGGACACGGAAGGGCCACGAGTTCTGTGTCACCTTGATGTCTCGATTGGGCCGGTTTCCAGGATACCGCCAGCCCTGTGGCCCTCCCAACACGTTGTCCCGGAGAAAACCGTTACACCCACAGCGTATGGTGTGCCATTCTGGGGCATAGTGTCTGATGAGGGCCCAGACACAGCAGCGGCAAGAAACAGGGTTTTGTATTTGCCTCCAATAATCATCAGAAGGTGACAGCGATACATTCTGCTTTATATTTTTACCAATGGCAGTGGGAGGAAGAAAGAGCCCGATGCTACTGAATAAAACATGTAGGTCAGATACAAGAAAGCTCTCTCTCTCGCTCTCTCTCGCTCTCTCTCTCTCTCGGGTTTGTTCAAAACTCTCATGGGATCTCTGGAGAGTTGGCGAGCGTGTTCGCTCAGGAGAGGCACTGCAGACCTTTCTCTTCCTCCCTGTTCTTCTTTCTGTGGAATACTTGTTTCCTAATCAAGTCTCCCAGGGCATTCCATGCCTCCGTCGACTCGTTAACGAAGACTGAGCTTCCGCTGGGTGCTGACGTTAGGGCGCAGCGGTGAGCACAAGCCCCCCGCCCCGTTCCGTCATCGGAGGCTGCTGGGGGGCGGATGGGATGCTCAGGGTGCCCGCCCTTGGCCTTGGCCACTAAGCATCGCGGAAATCTCCACCCCGGAGGCTTTTAGCGGGGACACGGACACCTGCCTGCTTCTCCACTTCCATCCCCGGCATCTCCCCTTGAGGGAGTCACGGAAAGAACTTTCATTTCACAAGGGCACACGAATGTGTTTGGGGCCGGCTGGCTTAGAGCAGAGCTTTCTGGAAGAAGGAAGTGGCCTGTCCGTTGGGAGCCTCTGTCCTCTGGCTTCACCCCTCCGGCCTCGTCACCCTCTTTACCGGCCCATCTCTGTCTGAGTCAGCCGCTCGAGGTGTCTTCATAAAATGTTCAGTGGCTCCCAGTTGACCTCTTAATAAAGGTCATCCTTCCAAACAGGCATTCTGGGGCCTCATGATCTGCTCGAACTCCCTGCTGGTGTACTAGCCTTGTTTTCCATGATATCTGTTCGTGTGTTCTATAGTCTGCCTCCCCGGTCATGGGCTGGATCCCCCAGCATGCAGGGCACTCGCCCTTTTACCCCGACAGCCCCTGGAAGCCCGTGACTTCCTCCACGAATCAAAGTCCTGCCGCCTTCGGGCACAGAGGCTCATTGCTGACTTCTCCCGGGGACTCCCCTCGTGGCTCTGCCGGAAGTCACTGCTTCCTCCCTCCGAGCTCAGGCAGCCTTTCTGTTTCACCCATTTTCCTGTTCTGCTTCCTCTGAACAGGAAACGCTCCCGTCCCTCTTTCCTGCAACCCCGTCAGGCCCTCCGAAGAGCCCTCACGGGGCTGGGTCAGTCCATCTCTGCATTGCCGGGTGCTTTATTCACAGGAGGACCTCCGCCACACACCGTCTGTTATTGGATTAAATTCTCATGCAAGGTTCTGTGAGGTCACGTACAGCCGGTCGGAGAGATGCGAACGACTTCATTTTAAATTTTAACTCTGAGCCTGATGCCAGGACTTGGTCTGAGACAACCCCAGGGGTCGACCCCATCTCCAGTGCTCTGTGAGCCATGGCAAATCACTTGACTCCTTTGACCATCCATTTTCTCACCCGAAAGTGACGGTAGGGGTCACACAATGCAACAGACAGATCATATTCCCTGGGAATTGACACTTGACACCTATATAATCTTATTAACCCAATGTCACCCCAATGCATGTAATAAAAATGAAAAAAAATACCTACTCTGTGAGTTGTTACGAAGATCCAATGATGTGTATTTAGCACAATGCCTGTCACGTAGTCATGAATAATAAGGAACAGTCGTTGTTAATGTGTTTCCTAGCCCACATGACTGAATTCCCAAGAGGTGCCGGGTCCTGGTACCACACACCTTGGCTGTCTTATCGCGTTCCACCCTGATACGCACCCCTGTGAGGAGGTGCTAGTGTCCGTGCCCAGGCTGCAGAGGAGGACACCAGGAGACTTGCAGTTTCCTCAAGGACCACAGCTGGACGAGAACCCTGGTCTTAACCCCTGATGCCACTTGTGGGATTTGAGAAGCTCTAGTGTTCACGGAACAGAGAAAATGGACAGCGACATTGCGCCTATCCTGGACCTTGGAGAGAGTCTGTCCTTCTGTTGGCCACCCCCCTCGGTGGGAACTTTGTAGCCAGGAGGGTTTTCGGTTGTGCTGAGATACGCATCCAAGGGTGACCACCACACAGAAGAATCCATCAGAGTCTCTGCCGTCTATCCTTTCGAGAAGACTTTCTGTCCTCGGGTTTCCCAACGACAGCCTGCATCTTTGCTGTTGTAATATTTCAAGATGAAGCTGGCTTATAGGTTCCCTGAAGACCTCTCCCCTTCAAAGAGGGGGACAAAGTCAAATCAGCTCTCTGTTTCCACGGTCTTGTCGATAGACATCGACCGCAATGATCAGCTCCAAAATGTCCTTTGGTTCTTTGGAGTCGGCGTGAATGAAAGGGTTCCTCTGGCCACCTTTCCCCTTTCATGTGTCAGCATCATAATTCCTTCCCCTGGTCTGTTACCTCTCTCACACCTTGTCTGGTTTCATCTGAATTATGTATATTCTGCCAGGTTGCTACAATGTAGCCGCAAATCGTTTTCTATTCTATTTTGTTTTAAATTAAGTCTTTTCCCAGGAGGATCAAAACAAGGAGAACCCAAGCCTCTCTCTTTTCTGAAATCTTGAGGTTTGCCTATTTCACACTTGCCCCTCTCCCCTTTTTTCTTTAATTCTTTGTTTTCTCTCCAACCAGAAACTTTAGATTCAGGGTGATGTTTGTGGTTGGATTCTTAACTTTTCACCATCCCAAATCTAGGAAACTTTGCCCTTCCTCTCTCCTTCTTTCCTCTCCTCCTTCCTTTTTTCTTCCTCTCTTTCCTTCCTTCCTTCCTTCCTTCCTTCCTTCCTTCCTTCCCTCCCTCCCTCCCTCCCTCCTTTCCTCCCTTCCTTCTTTTCTTCCTTCCTTCTTCCTTTCTCACTTCCTTCCTTCATTCCTCCTTTCTTCTTTCCTTCCTTCCTCCCATCCATAGCTTTTTTGAGGTCAAATTTCATACCATAAAATTTACTTGTTTTATTCGCACAATTCAATGATCTTAAGTACATTTTCCGTGCTCTGCAGCTCTGGCCACAGTCTAATTGTGGAACGTTTCCATCAATGTGGAACATTTCCACTCAATGGCTCTGAAGGTCCAAAGAAACAGTCTGCAGCCCACTTTCTGTTCTTGCTCCCAGCCTCAGCCAAGCAGGAATCCACTTTTCACCCTGAGAGACGTGACCTCGCCTGAAACTTCACTTATGTGGAGTCACACAATCTGTGGTTTCGGTATGCATTCTTTCACTCAGCAAAACCTTTCTGGGGTTCGTCCCTAGTGTGTAGCATGGATCAGTAACGCGGTCCTTTTTGTTATCAAAGAGGCCCTGACCGGTTGGTTCAGTGGTAGAGCGTCGGCCCAGCATGTGGAGATCCCGGGTTCAATTCCCAGTCAGGGCACACAGGAGAAGCGCCCATCTGCTTCTCCATCTCTACTTCCCCCTCTCCTTTCTCTCTCTATCTCTCTCTTCCCCTCCTGCAACCAAAAGCAAAGTTGGCCCAGGCGCTGAGGATGGCTCCATGGCCTCTGCCTCAGGCGCTAGAATGGCTCCAGTTGTGATGGAGCAACGCCCCAGATGGACAAAGCATCGCCCCCTGGTGGGCATGCCAGGTGGATCCCGGTCGGGCGCATGTGGGAGTCTGTCTCTCTACCTCCCCGCTTCTCACTTCAGAAAAATACAAAGAACAAACAGAAAAAGAAAACGTCACCATGTGGATCTATCACATCTGGTTTGTCCTTTCACCAGGTGCCGGGCGTTTAGGCGGCTCTCCCTTCTGCTTGTTGCAAATAATGCGGCTCTGAGCTCTCAGCTGGGCAACTGCCCTTTCCCACCTTTCACGTGAGATTCTAGCAAGGCTGCATGTCACCTCCCTGCCCTCTGGCTGTGACCACAAGGATGTGGGCTTTCCTGGGGAGCTTTCTAACTGAATGTGGCGAAGTAAGCCTGGAGCAATGGCAGGAACCTAGACCCCAGGGACAAGCCAGCCAGCCCACCCAGGGTAAAGCACAGGGAAGCAGAGATGGGAGAAGAGACAGACCAGGGAGCTCACACTCAGGGCGAGAGGGGAGAGAGACAGAGAGAAGGAAGAAGTCAACCGAACAGCCGGCGGGATCTCTGATCCTGGCCACCCCTGATGCTTGTCTTCCTGTAGCCCCATTCCGTAGCCAGTTATATTACCCAGTAAATACTTCCTTTATATGCGCTTGGTATAGGTAAGCTAGGTGGAATTTGCTTCTGTTATTTTTAAACAAATGAGCCTTCCCCAGGCTGTGACTTCTGGAGTGGAACGTAATCTTCATGGGATGTTTGTGGCAGATATTTAATAAGCCCTTATTAAATGGGATTGAACAAACCCCCCCAGGCGCAGAAGGGTACTGTGCTCAGAAACTGAGCATCAGACATCAATCTGGTTGAGAATTGTGGATCTGTACAAACTTGAGCAAAGCGGTTTCCTACATCAGAACCTCGATTTCTCCTCCTCCTTCTCCTTCTTCATCCTCATTGGTGTTATAATTTCCAACGTTTGTTGGACTCTTTCCACGGGGTTGTACAATAACTAGGCTGAGGCTTTGCATGTGTTACCTCACGGATAAAATCTTCCTGAGGGACAGGTCTTGCTATTTATTACACCATTATTGGCAGCAGCATGAGCACAAAGCTGCAAGTACTAATGATTTGGGGTTTTTGTTTTGTTTGTATTTTTCTGAAGTGAGAAGCGGGGAGGCAGTCAGACAGACTCCCACATGCACCCAACCGAGATCCACCTGGCATGCCCACCAGGGGGCAATGCTCTGCCCATCTGGGGTGTTGCTCTGTTGCAGCTGGAGCCATTCTGGTACCCGAGGTGGAGGCCATGGAGCCATCCTCAGCGCCCAGGCCAACTCTGCTCCAATGGAGCCTTGGCTGCAGGAGGGGAAGAGAGAGACAAAGAGAAAGGAGAGGGGAAAGGATGGAGAAGCAGATGAGTACTTCTCCTGTGTGCCCTGGCCAGAAATTGAACCCGGGACTTCCACATGTCGGGCTAACGCTCTAACACTGAGCCAACCAACCAGGGCCTAATGATTTCTTCCTCTCACTTTTCCCTTCCTGATCTAACCCTGCCTCCAACTGCTTTGACCATATTCAGCGCAACATCCCCTTCACTTCTGGGTGGGTTAGTGCCCACTTTCTGCCACCATGACTAGTCTGCTTTGTCCTCTTGTCTTCTTACTTGTCACCGATTCAGTGTGAAATACGCTCAGGAATGAGGCAGAGAACTCAATGGTGGGACTCAGCGAACGGAAAGGCACGCCATGTTCCTGCGCAGGATGCTCGAGCACCGTCAAGAGGCCAGTTCTCCTTAATTTACACATTTAATTTAATCTGAATAAAAGCCACAACACAGACCTCCCCTTTTTTTTCCTCCCCTTCCCTGGAATCAAGTGCATCAATTCTAAAGTCCTTATGGAAAAATAAACAAGCAAGGGAAGCCAGAAACATTCCCAACACAAGGGGCAGCAGGGAGCGCTCGGCCCCTTTAGGTAATAACGAGTATTATACAACCTCAGTAACAAAAAATGGCGCTCGTGAGACCTGAAAAGGCACATAGACCGTAATACAAACTGGAAGTTCAGACAAAGGCCTGATTAGGGAAAGAATTTAGTGGTGGTTAAGGTGGTAGCAACACCCTTAGTTTTGAAAGCTCAGTCTGTTGGTGGGGCTTGTGGGACATTGGCTAATGGGAGTGCCTGACAACACAAACTCCCTTTCCATGATGGGGGGGAAATCTGCTACATGTATCAAATATACACATGCATTCACTCTGCTTCGGGGAATGTAACGCACAGATCAAAGTGCACATGTATCAAAGTTATAAAAGTTATTCTTTGCTGCACATTTGTAATAAGGAATCCAAGTGTCCCATCAATAGGGTGTTTGATAAACTATGGTACAACTGCATACTAGAATACTACTCAGCTTTAAAAATAGAGAAAAGTTTCTCTCATTAAGAAGAACATGCAAAACTCAAGTGTAGAATGGTGTATACCATGCAGTACATTTTGTTTCTATAAGAATATATGTATATATTTGTGTCTGATTGTATCTGCATAGAACCACTGGACAGATACACAGTTGCTAAAGTTTCCCATGAGGAAAGGGGCGGGTGTCAGCTGGAAGGGAAGAGAGATGAGAGCAAGACTGTCACTGCCTGCCTGCGTACTCTATCCTGTTGTTTGGTTTTCGAATCATTTGTTTATATTAGGCATTCAAATTTAAAAATAAAAAAATAGGAAGGGTTGAAAAATCAAGCAGTGAGTACTGCGTGTAAGACACTGTGCTAAGATCATAACTACAGTCATCCTCGGCATCCATGGGGGATTGTTTCCAGAACCCCTGCGGTGCCAAACCACAGACGCTCAAGCCCCTTATCTAAATGGTGCCGTATTTGCACAGAGCATATATTTGCATAGAGGCAGCTGCAGCCTGTGCCTATGCATGCCTACGCCACTTCATTCATGTGGATTCAGCATCGTACTAACCATGTGCCAAAGTCAAGTTTTGTTTTTTGGAACTTTCTGGAATAAAAAAAAATATATGTATGTATTTTGGGGCTGCAGTGGGTTGAATTTGTGGATGTGGAAAAACCCACAGATATGGAGGGTTGACTGTACATCATCTCATTTAATTCTCACAAGATCCCTGTGAGGTTTTATGTTAATCTGAGCTCTATAGATGAGAAAAAGAGTCACTTAGATGCTTCAGTGATGTGTTCATCCTTCCTGTCAACCCACGTGCCTCATTTCTCTCATGACCTCTCTCCATGCTGACTTCCTGCAAGTCTCCATGAAATATTTCCACCCAACGGCCACCTGCTGCTGGAATCTCCTTAGCAATTAAATACCTAGACCACACCATCTTCTTCCAACATAACATCTTTAAGGCCTGTGCCTGTCCAGGCTTCCATCTCTCTAACTAGACAGCAAAAACCATGTTGTAAAAGCAGCGTCCACGTCTATCCTCTGTCCTCAGGAAGAAGCGTACTTAACCATGGGAGGACCGGATGGTCCAGGACCCGGCACTTGAAGTGTGGCCCTCGGGTGACAGAAACGTAGCAATCTCAGTTCCCGTCTACAGAACCAGAACCCGAATCCCAAGGTGCCCAGGTGATTCCCAGGAGAATGAAAGTCTGAGAAGTTCTGCTCTGAGACACTGCTCAAGGACAGTTCTCCGTGATTTTATGAACCGTGACCTCTCCATCTCAGGGAACCCCCCAGGGAGTGGCTTCATCACCCTTCCCTCACTCAGATCGGTTGGTTCTAAGGAATCCCTACTAAAGGTCCCTAGCATGTCTTCCAAAACATTGCGAGTTGAATAAGAAGTTGGGTCTACCTGAAAAGACCCTTCTGAGACCACAGATGTGCACAGCCACAAGCTGAGAGAAAGCAGGGAAGGTCTCAGCTGTTTGGCTGACACTGCCTCTCAACGCTTGGAGAGCTGTCCTTTGCCTTAGGTTGACACTCAGAGGCGGGACATGTCTGCCCCGGAGTCCCATGTGACCCTAGACCGCTATCTGGGGTGTGTCAGGGTCCAGCCAGCCCTGCTCAAATTGCTCAGGGGGATTTTGAAATCACCTTCGCCTGACGCATTACCTCTGTGGCCACCCTGTGTTGACGGCCTGTTTGCGTATTCCAAAGGCGACCGCCATGTTAGTCAACTTTATGGCTCCTGCCCTTGGCTGACAGCTTTAGAACTTTGCTTTACACGTTCGCTTCTTGGTTTGAATTTACAGCACGGGAGAAAGACATTTCCGATAGCAAGAATGGGGTCACGTGACGAGGTTTATTCACCAGCGGGGAGCACTAGGAAAGGTGGTAATTGAACAGAAGTCATGATTTTCTGTACTTCTAAAATCACTTTCTGTGTTTTCCTTCAAAATAACAACAACAACAAAATCTCTGGCCGGCATTTTAAAATTTCTAAATCTATGGGTTTTTAAAAAAAATTTTATTTTACAATTTTTATATTCTATCTAGTTATGAAGGAAGAGCATTTTTATTTTGAAAATCTGGAAGATTCAGAGAAATATTAATACAAAGGACAGTGGGAACCAACAACAGCAGCCACCACTCCAAGGCCAGAACCGACCGTCCGGTTCCCCTCCTCTCCACTCCCTTTGCTGCGACTGGGCTCTCTCCTGGCAACTAAGAGAAGGGACGCTCTTTGGGGTCTCTTATTTCATTGTGACAAGAAGGACATCGACTGAGCTCCGTCCCCGTCCCAGGAGCAGCAGGATGAGTCAGCCGAAGTGACACAGAAGGGACACCAATAGAGATGGAGTTTGACCATCTCCGGAGCAGCGGGGTCGTCAGGCAGGGCTGCCGGAGCCCTGGCCGCCGTGGCTTCTCCTGCGCGGGACCCCGCGGGACCCCATCTCAGCCTCTGCAGCTGTGAGGTCGGGCCCCTGCTGCTCCCTGGGGCCGCTCTCCTCCCAGACAGGGAGATATAATGCCCCTCAGGGTCGAAGGTCCAGTGTGCGGGCTCTTTCTTGGTCCCACAGACACAGGACACACGTGTTCTCCGATTCTTAGCGACGCCAGGTGGGTCTGTGGGAGGACTGGGAATTCAGAGCCAGGCAGCCACTTGGTAGTTTCAGGGTCCCCTGCAGGGTCAGGGTCTCTGAGCCCTTGTTTTCTTAACTGGGAGGTGCGGCTGCTGAGACCTAGGCGTGGAGTCCGGCGCTGGCTGACCAGGCACTTGGTCAGTGTCAGCTGCTGCTGCCGTCATTGCCGGTCCCTTCCACCCTCTCTTTGGATTTGGGTTTCACACTCTATTTTTCTACATCCATGTCTTTTAAGCAAATTCCTTCTGGGATGATAGAATCCCAAACCCCATGGAGTGCTCTCCTGAGATTCCAATTCCAGTTCTCTCTCGCTCTCCGTATATTTTCTTGCTCGTGGTGAAAAGACATGAAGGAAGAATCCAAACCTAACCTCTTTGGGAGCCTTTAGTCTCTCACTGGGGAGGCAAGGCCTAGCGCAAGACACGATCGGAGGGTAAGAGGGGGAGCGAGAGCGCCACGTGGGCTGGTGTCAGGGTCCACGTCCTTGCTGCCTGTCCCATGTGCTTATCCACACCCCCTCCCGGCGCTGCCACCCACTCACGCTTAGTCCCTGGGCCCCAGGACTACATGATCTCTCTGCTTTGCAGGCATATAACAAGTCAGGATACTCGACTGCGGGTCATTTTTGGCAGCGTAGCATATTATATCTGAGCAGTTTTCCTGGTGGTGCTTGTCCCGCCCAAGTTCACCGTGTGCATCGGACGGTTTTTCCATGCTGTCAACCTTGCGACATGGCGCCCCCGCCCCCTAACGGAGAGCTGCACTGGCCGGCGGCGTCTGAGAGTTCTACACCTTCTCTTTGCACTTGGAATTCAAACATCCAGAGTATTGGGGGCAGAAGGGAAGGGTGGTTAGACAGACCCGAATTACCAGGAGCCTCTTTGGGCTGATGACCTTCAACCAGCGATTTTCAGGCGGTGCCCCACAAGAGTTTTTAGAACATGCAATACGTGACTATTGAGTCAGGAACACCGATCTCTTTTCCCTTAGCTTGTCGAATTTAAGAAAAAGAAAAAATGACAACAGCCAACACAACAATAGCTGTCCGGTGCAAATGAATCAAAATTATACCTATATTTCTTTTCAAATTGGTAAAAGTATATTTTTTTTGGTGTGCCACAGAATTTCAGTAATTATTTTATTTGTGCCAGGGGACGGAAAAGGTTGAAAACCACTCCGCCTTAGACGTAGCTCCTCCCATCCGGCGAGGGGCAGGAGGCTGCGTGAGAACTTCCAAGACAGGTTGCAACTCCAAGACCCGCCCTGGAGTTGGCGCAAGTGATCCCGCAAGGAGCAGCCGTCAGTGCGGAGGGAGCCGCTTTAGGAGAGGCGCTCAGTGCTGCTGTCCCTCGCTGTGGTGCGGCCCCAGGACAGGTCTGTCTGTGGTTGTGGCAGCTTCTCTCCGGAAAGGCGAGCAGGACAACCCCAGAGCCTTCCTTGCCTCCTTAGGCGGGAGGGGCCCGCCACAGGGAATGCAGAGAAATGCGTAGCAGAAGCAAGTGTAGGCCTCCCGGGTGGAGAGAGATGGAAAGAGACTGTGTGCCGGGTTCCAGCCTATGACATCAGAGCTTCCCCACTGCCGAGGACGTGCCAACAGCAGCCTGGGCCTCAGCGTCCACGCTGGATGCTCAGGATGGTCACGTTGAGGGTGAGTGACAGGGAACAGGGGAGCGGTACACAGGTACCCAGGAAGGTGGTCCAGTGCTCAGCTACATTCACCCGGGCACCTGCGTGAAAACCAAACCAGGCGTGAGGATGGAGGAGGTGTTTTGAGGTCATCTGAGAATTCATACTTGTGCAGATAATGGAAATGAGGCATAGAGGACAGATGACCGGGGCGGGGGACGGGGGACGGTCGTGGCGCTGGTCTGTGGCCACCTTGAGATGAAACCCAGGTCTCCTGTGGATGGAGTCCCGGTGACTTCCAGCACGATGTTCTGCCCATGTTTGCTTAGACCTGGGTTGGTCAGTGAGGGTTCCGTGCGATGGCTGGGTTGGAGCATCATCCTCGAGGGTGAGAAGCGTGGCTTGTCTGGGAGGCCATATCTCAGGTTTGCACAAGTGGTTGCGTGGCAACCCGCAGTTGTGCAGAAGGTCTTGGTTGCTATCACTAAATCTTGAACTTGATAGGCATTCAGTAATAGTTATTACATTTGGGGGGGGCGGAAGTTGCCAAACATACACACACCCCAAAAATAAAACCCCATCATCATTCACAATTAATATTTTTTATTTTTTATGTATTGATTTTAGTGAGAGTGGCAGGGAGAGAGAGAGAGAGAGAGAGAGAGAGAGAGAGAAACATCAATCTGTTCTTGTATGTGCCCTGACCAGGGATTGAACCAGCAACCTCTGTTTCGGGATGACGCTCTTAACCAACTATGAGCTATCTGGCCAGGGCTCAATTAATATTTCTTGACTGAGATGGGAGTGACTGAGTCAGATCCGTAAGTAGGTTTGCCTAATTAGAGAGAGTGCCAGCCAGGAAAGTGCTGATGGAACCAGATAAAAAGCCTCCTGCGTAAATATTCGGGGTGTCAGGAAGGGGCCAGATGTCAAGGTAAGAACGCTGCATCCGTCCGCTTCGGGCATCTCAGCCAAATCCCCCCCCCCCTGTTTAGCAGAGTTTAAAAGGTGGGGAAATAATATTCCCAGAAAAGGTGCTTGAGCCCCGGAATGAAGGCGCTGCTTCCCCTGCGCGGCTGTTTTCCACATCCATTTATTAATAGTGCTGAAATAAAATCCCCCAGCTCCCCACCAGGCTCTCACCAGCGGACACCCAGCTGGGAAAAATATCTGCAGCTGGTGAGGAATCTTGAATGCAACAGCAAATGACTCAATGCAGAGAAACAGGTCAGGCTCTCCAGAGACAGGTGCGTGACAGACACACTAATCCACCTGTTCGTGCTAACAGTTCGTCAGGTCTGTATTCAAGCACTTGGTAATGTTGTATTAGCCGGCTGTTTCCAAATGCGTATTATCTCCTTAGAACTGCACAGAAGTCATCTGAGCAGGAAAAGCATGACCTGTGCTGTTCAACAGAGGTGGAGCATTTGGGAGCCCCTGAAGCGTGTGGGTGGTGCACAGGGGGGCCAGACGCCCGGCAGGCCCCTGGGCTGCACCTGCAGATCAGGTGAGCTCAGGGACCATGCTGGAGGCTAAGAAAACACAGCACCTTCCCAACTTCCAGTGTTTCCACTGCTCGTCTTCAAACCATCCCTTCCCCTTCCTTCCTTCCTCCCTTCCTTCCTTCCTTCCTTCCTTCCTTCCTTCCTTCCTTCCTTCCTTCCTTCCTTCCTTCCTTCCTCCCTCCTTCCCTCCCTCCCTCTCTCCCTCCCTTCCTTCCTTACTTACTTTTCTTTTCTATTTCTCCCCCTTTGGAAAGTGAGCTTAGTTATCCACGCATTGTTAGCACATGACCTGCCGTCCCTGGTCTCCCTGGAGATGCTCGCCTTTCCTGGGTGACAGTCAGTCAGCACGCTTTCCTCGCAACCACACTGACGTCCACGATGGTGAGATATGCCAGCTCAGAGCGAGCAAGCTCTCACATGAAGCTGACACGCTTCGACTAATAAAGCGTGGCATCCTCGGTGGCCCGCACCCGGGGGAACAGCATTAGCGGCCTGGATAGCAGCCTGTGTTGTGGAAGAAGGCCCAAGAAGGCAGCCAGTTTATCCAGCGGAATGACGCGGGCAGCCTTCTCCATTGGCTACGTGGTTGGTGCTTGGGGCAGAGGGTGGGGGTTGGGGGTAGGGGGGTGGGGGGTGAGGGGACCATGGCAGCGCCATCAGAAGGAGGGTGATCAGATGGAATGCTTATAGGAGGAGCAGGCTGCTCATTCAGGGGACTGGTCTCATTCATTTTACAAACACTTTTTGGCCACCGTGCTGGCTACTGGACATATGACCATGAAGAAGACATCCTCCCGGCCACGACTGGTTTACCTTCTGCGGGGTGAGATGAGCTGGAGGGGCGTGACCCAACCCCGGATCTCGAGAGTTAAGTGCAATGGGAGGGTTATACCAGAGCAAGCCCGTGTGACACAAAGCAGGTGTCATTAGCCTGATAGGGGCTGGAGCCCAAGGTAGGGTCAGCTCTTTGGGACCTGTGGGAGGAGTTAATACAAGAAGCTCTAAGAGCATGATGGCATGGTCTTTCCTCTCAGGTGGGAACTATCGTCCCCACTGCCAGGCCTAAGGTTGTCCCCGAGGGGTTAGGAAGTCTCAGCGTGCCCGTGGCACTCATGCGTGCCTGGATGTCGTGCACTGAATGTCCGCCTGGAGGCGTCAGGAACCCAAGAAAGGCAGGACACTGGGGACAAACCCAGGGCGCAGAGAGAGGTGGGTTGAAACGTTTAAGGTGAGATTGTAGGCCTCCATTGAAACTGGTCTGACTGAGGAGACATTTTGGAGGTGTCAGGCCTCCCTGGGCCTGTCTCAGGGGTGGTGAGGGGGACGTGAGGGGAAAATTGACCCTTTCTTGGTACATATTATATAGGCTTTACAGCTCTGGTTGCCATTTTGCTCATTTTATTTTTCCATATCCCCATGAAAGAAGATTGTCATTGCTGTTTTGTTTTTCTTTGGAATCTCCATCTTAAAAAGGAATTTGAGATGTCAGGGAGCTCATGGAAGTGGGCCCAGTCACAGAGGGGATAAGGGGTTTTGAATCCAGACTGAACAGCCCACAGACCCTGAGCCGGGCCTCGGTACCACCTTGGCTGGCTCAGAGCGTGCCTCCAAGGCGACCACGTTCCCAAGATGTCCTTGGAGTACCATATGGTTGGCTCTGGTAAAAGGTGATAATGAATCAGCAAACCATTTAGCCAGCCCGGCATGTGTCCCAGGGGCACTGTGGAGACAGAGCCATCAGGCCCTGGAACGTCAAGGGGAAATTGGGTAAGGAAGGGACAGCAAGTCCACGGCTCTCAGGGTCAATTTGGAAGGTAAAGGGTCACGAAACGGCCGCATTTTTGTGGGATATTTTGCTAAATGTATTAACCTCTGAGGGAAGTTGAGGTTTTGGCTAATTTTTCTAGAAAACACTCTTTTTCACTGCACCCTTTTCAAGCCGAGGCTCGTGCCATCCGTCTCTGCCGAGGTTGTGAGATTCGACCTTAACCGGGAGGCGCTGGGGTTTAAAAATAATTTGTTCCCTGTTGGGTCTTTTTTTTTTTTTTTTTTTTTTTGTATTTTTCTGAAGCTGGAAACAGAGAGAGACTGTCAGACAGACTCCCGCATGCGCCCAACCAGGATCCACCCGGCACGCCCACCAGGGGCGAAGCTCTGCCCACCAGGGGCTGATGCTCTGCCCCTCTGGGGCGTCGCTCTGCTGCGACCAGAGCCACTCTAGCGCCTGGGGCAGAGGCCAAGGAGCCATCCCCAGCGCCCAGGCCATCTTTGCTCTAATGGAGCCTTGGCTGCAGGAGGGGAAGAGAGAGACAGAGAGGAAGGAGGGGGGGTGGAGAAGCAAATGGGCGCTTCTCCTATGTGCCCTAGCCAGGAATCGAACCCGGGTCCCCCACACGCCAGGCTGACGCTCTACCGCTGAGCCAATCGGCCAGGGCTCTGTTGGGTCTTTTGTGAGAGGCAACGTGTCTGTTCTTCTGCACCCCGAGAACTGAGCACCGTCCCTGGCAGGTGCCCGCCCCATAAAGATGAGTTGAGTTCATGAGTACCAGAAACCGTTTGTGAGCTCACCAATCGTTTTGGGGGTGGGGGGGAAAGGGGAGGAAAGAACATTGGTCAAACCTAATAGGACTTGTCCCTAATGAAGATAGAGACATGGCCTTGCTAGGTATCCCTCTCATGGGCCCCTTTCGCTTCTTCTTTTTTTTAAAAAAAATTTTTTTTTAGAAGTTAGAAGCAGGGAGGCAGAGAGACAGACTTCCGCATGTGCTCAACCGGGATCCACCCACCAAGCCCACCAGGGGGTGATGCTCTTCCCATCTGGGCTGTTGCTTCACTGCAGCCAGAGCCATTCTAGCACCTGAGGTGGAGGCCATGGAGCAGTCCTCAGTGTCCAGGCCAACTTTGCTCCAATGGAGCTTTGGCTGCTGGAGGGGAAGAGGGAGATAGAGAGAGAGGAGAGGGGGAAGGGTGGAGAAGTAGATGGGTGCTTCTCCTGTGTGCCCTGGCCAGGAATCGAACCCGGAACTTCCACACGCCAGGCCAATGCTCTACCACTGAGCCAACTGGCCAGGGCTCCCTTCACCTTTAATGCACCCCAAGTGGAGATAAGGAGGCACACAGAAAAACGATCCAATAAAAGGCAGGAAGGAGCAAGCATATGTCTTCAGGTACTTAGGTCTTCTTTGATTTTTTTTTTCACCAGTGTTTTATAATTTTTAGCTCTTGGGTCCAGTTCATGTTTTTGTTCAATTTATAACTTAAGTATTTTATTTTGGGAGGGGGGAGGGATTGATTATAAATGATATTGTGTTTTATTTTCAGTTTCCACATTTTCATTGTTGTTAGTATACAGAGAGACAATGGATTTTTACAGGTTCGTCTTGAATTCCATTATCTTGGTGAGTTCACTCGTCACCATAAGGAGGGGTTTGTCTATACCTGTGGAGTGTGCTATATCCGTAATCCTGTGATCTGTAAGGAGGGAGTTTTAATTCTTTCCTTCCAACCTGTAGGCCTTTCTTGCTAAGGATTGTGAGAACCAGACAGTTTCCTTGTTTCTGATCTTAGGGAGAAGAAATCACTCGGTCTTTCAACATGATGGATACGTAAATACCTTGTTCTGTAGCTCTTATTTATCAAGTTCAGGAAGTCCTCCTTCGTTTCTAGTGTACTAAGAGTTTTTATGGTGAACGGGCAAAAAATGTTGCCAGACTCTTTCTCTGCAGCTACTGAGACAATGATACAACTTCTTTCCCTTTGTCTCTGTGAGTATGGAGGACTAGATTGCTTGACTTTTTTGAATGTTGAGCCAGTTTTGCATTTCTGGGGTAAATGCCGCTTGGGCACAACATCTTTTTCTTAGATCCCTGGAATTGATTTGCCAATATATTGCTGAGGGTTATTTTTTGCATCTGGTTCTGAGGAATATTTCATATTTCTAGAAGGGAAAGTATAACATTGGCACGATGTCTTCCCTGCCTGGTACAACTCACCAGGCAGGCCAGCCAAGCCTGGAGTTTCTTTGTTGGAAAGATTTTTAACTACAAATTCAATTTTTTTTTTCAAAATAAAGATAGCCTTATTTAGGCCCCGGCCAGTTGGCTCAGTGGTAGAGCATCAGCCCGGCGTGTGGTGTCCCAGGTTTGATTCCCAGTCAGGGCACAAAGGAAAGGAGCCCATTGCTTCTCTGTCCTTTCTCTTCTTGCTTTTCTCTCTCTCTCTTCCCCACCTGCAGGCCTGGCTCAATTGGAGTGAGTTGGCCCTCAGCGCTGATGTCGGTTCCATGGCCTCTGCCTCAGGCGCTAGAATGGCTCCAGTTGCAACAGAGCAATATCCCAGATGGACAGAGCATCGCCCTCTGGTGGGCTTGCCAAGTGGATCCCAGTTGGGGTGCATGCAGGAGTCTGTCTCTCCTACCTTCCCTCCTCTCACTGAATAAAAAAAAAAGATAAGAGTATTCAGATTATGTATATATTTTGAAAGAATGTTGGTAGTTTGCACCTTTCAAATAACTGGTTCATTTCATTGAAGACTTCAAAATAATGGGTGTAAAGTTCTTATCGTTGGCCTTGTTACCCTTCCAGGGTCTATGGAGACTGTAGTGATGCCCTACCACCTCTTACTCCTGACATTAGTAATTTGTATGTTTGCTTTTTTATTTTGTTTGGTCAGTGTGGCTAGAATTTTTAATGATTTTTTTAAAAAAGATTTAGCATTTGGTTTCATTGATATTTTCTCTTGCTTTTCTTGTTTCAATTTCTTTGATGTCTAATTTTATTTCTGTTATTTTTTTCCTTTTGCTTTGGATTTAATTTGCTCCTTTTTTTTTTTTTGCTGGTTTTTTTAAGGTGGAAGTGTACATAATTTGAGACTTTTCTTCTATATACGTATCTCATACTTTAAATTTTTCCAAAAGTGCTACTTTTGGTGCATCTCACACATTTTGCTGTATGGTTCGCTATTTGTCCCTGCTGCCCACTGTCTGGCTGGGGACACCCTTGGGTCCCATTGACAGACCAAAGGGACAGATACCCTCAAATGCCTCCCAGTCTCTTCCAGGTCATCTTCACTTGCTGACTTCTCAACCCAGTCTGGATGCCAATGTAGATAATCAGAGTCCCGGGTAGTTGTGTGTTTTTTTTTTTGTCCTGAGGTTGGAGGTGTTTCCTATAATTGGTTGCATGGATGAGCTGTGAGCTGCCTCATCCTGGCTTGAAACCCTGCAGGGTTGAGATGCCATCGGACACCAACAAAGAGCTGAGTGTGAGAGACATCCACCCTTGTGGGACAGAGCCATGCTTTGCCACCCCCCCCTGCCACGCCCTCACCATCTCCTGGGGACAGGAAGTGAGATTTGGGATGTGTCCTCTGTTCCCAAAGGGAAGTACCTTCACGCATGCTTTCAAAAGACACAGAAATCCCAGGCTACTTGCAGATGAGGAGACTAACAACGCTGGCCTGGCTCCTACCCTGTTGAGTTCACACATGAGAGGCTCTGGCCACTGAGCAAATGCTGTCCATCAGTGGGTGCCCTGGTCCAATGGAGACCTTCTCTTTTTCATTCTTTAGCTCTTTTTTCCCTTCTCTCTCCTTATTCTGCCAGAGCACACACTGCTTAGACAGCAGTCTCAAATATTTTTATGGTGTATCTCTATAATTAAAAATGAGTTTGAGCACTCACCAAACACACACACACACACACACACACACACACACACACACAATTATATAATTTCAGCAAACTCATGTATGGTGCTCACTGTGTGGGTTAGACACCCTTCTAAGCCTAGATCAGTAGAGAGTTTAGCTACTGTTCACCTATCAAATACATATGAATAAAGCTTAATTTTGATATTTTAGGTAAAAAGTACATGTTGATAAATTCTAATGTTTCCTTCTCACACCCCTTGCACCCACCTACTTTTCAGACCGCTGATTTAATTTGCCCATTTGGAACCCAGTGATAACCAGTCTTGGGTTGTTACTGGAGCCTTGGCAATCGGCAAGGCACCTCTTTACTGCAGACAGAAGCTATGGCTCAGAAAGAGATGTAGTGACATGCTAATCAATTACTGGTACCCACACGATCACACTGGTCATCAGTGGTACACCTGGGATTTCAGCCACCAGTTGTCCAAACCTCCTTTACCCAAATTCCCCAGAGATGGCACTTGCCACACCCAATCAGGGTCCTATTAACAGAGATGCAGGGGGTGTGTGTTGAATAGAAGGTCGTGGGGAGAAGGGGAGGCATACAGCATTGCAGGAATCCTGGTGGGGCTTCTCAAAGGAGGGAGAAGCTCCAGACCCCCTCAGGGGTCATGAAGCTCAATTCTCTCTCCCTGAAGGCGATGTCTCTGCCTTTCCTCCCAGCGTGGGGCAGGGGGACAGGTGGCTTCGTCCCTCACACACCGCCCCTTCTCCCCCTTCCTCCCTGCCAAACCCCTATCAGCTCGCAGCAGCCTCCTCAGGTCCAAGCTGTTCCTTGCAACTCACTAATGAAATCCCTGCTTCTTTTGTAATTGTATTTTAACATGGTTCACGCTCTGGTACCAACCTTTAAATCAGAGTCTTTGCAGAAGGACTATCGCAGGGTGACAAGCTCCTGTCTGCGTGTCTCATTACGGAAACATTTATTCCGGGCTTTACTGCATGATATGAGCGGCCGCCTTTGAGTGCGGCAATGACTTAATACGCTGCAACCGGAGGGTTTTAATTTCCTCTCCTGGCCTCCTTGCTGAGGTCCCTGCCCAGCTTTCTTCCCTATTACAGATGCACAGTGTTGGTGGGTTGGTGGGGCTTCATGTGGTCCTAGACCCAGAGAAGACCCGTTCTAGCCTTGCAGACTGGAGCCTGGACCTGTGTGGCTTGTCCAGATTCTGTCCAACTGGTTCCCTCACCAAGGGCCTGCTCTTTCCAAAGACAGCTAATTATATAAGGGAGAAGAGAGCTCTCAGATAGGAGAGGCCATGGTGGGAGTTTCCATCTTCTTGGGGGTCCCAGCAAAGGACCTACATCCAGGATGCTTTATGAATGTTCATCCTGCCGTTGAGAAATCTTCCGGGCTGTGATGGAGAAACGATTATGACAAGGCAAGGGTGACTGGGGATGACACCAGATGCCGGGTTTTGGGGGAAGGGGCACAGTATTACTCAGGAGATGACATGACAGGGTGCTGAGGGGGGTGGGGGGTGTCTTTTTGTTCTGGAGTTAGCAGTGGGGACTCTAAGGAGACATGGAAGATGACACGTCCACACATCCTCAAAGGAACCCCCAACGATCGGAGGCAGACCCCTCTTAAGGGCTCAGTAAGAGGCAAATGGTCCTGGCTCCAATGTGGCATGTATGGGCTGAAGAACATGACCTCAGGGACGTATGAGCCACAAACAAGTTCTTTCCTAATCATGGTCTTCAGCTCTACCCTGTTGAATCTCACTTTCCTCCCCTTTACTGACCGCTAGGGCCAACCCAATCATTCTCCAATCATCCTCAGGCTGGGCCAATGGAAGAGGCCCATCTCACCTCCACCCCGCCCTCCCCAGCTCAGCCCTGAGCCCTGGACCCTGGACCCTGGCCCCAATCACCTAGAGGGAGAAGAGTCCTTTTCTGTGTCCATCCAATTTAATTGGGATGGGGATCGAGAGGCAGCAGTGGGAGAGAGGTTGGTGGCTGCCGTGTCTAGAATGACCTCAGAGGTGGCTAGTTTGTGGACAGACCAAGGCATAAGAGAGATTCAGAATTTAACCGTAGATCAATTAATGAACTCACCAGATGATCTCTTACAGATGTTAAGAGTTTTATGGTCCATGAGAATAAGAAGAACTAGTCAGAAATGCATATAACAACTCTAAAGGCCAATGAAATATAAACCCAGTCAAGCAAGGAAGCGGCTAGGCTAGGGGGATTCGGGCTCCCATGAGTGGCCCGGGACCCGGCTGGTGCGGGCTCGGAGGGCTGTGTGTCCTTGCCTAAATCTGGTCATCTTTCAACCTCAGCCCAAAGTTCTTGGATGACCTAATCGTTTTATTAGGGAGAAAGTCTGTTTTCAGCCCTGAGAAGATTCAGGATTATGTGTACAAGTGTTGAAGGGAATTAAACTCATAGTATAAAAATCGTGATAAGGACTCTGGCATATGACAGTTTAACACGTAAAACGGATTGATGTGATCTATTGACCTATTGCAAAGCGATCCATCTCTACCACGTCACGTGATTATTATTTCTTTTTGGTGGTGGGAACGATTTAGGGCTCATCTCTTAGCAACATTGAAGTTTGTCATTGTATAATCATTATATATATATTATACAATTATACTATTGTATAAATTATATATCAACCATAAGGATTAACTATATAATGATGATAATTGCATTATTGTCATTATTGTAGTTGGTATTGTTGACTATCATTTCTCCGCTGTCATCCACTGTCCAGGATAGATTTTTGGATGTGGGTCCTGGCCCTTCCACTTACCACCAGTGTGGTCTTGGGCAAACCTCTGAACCTTTCTGCCTCTGTCTCCTTATATGTAAATTTTGGGTAACCTTATGCTAAAAGCAGAAGTTTGGAACAGTCCTCCCTGTGTTTTGTATGCAGCTAATGCATAGAAAGTGCTCGAAACAGCGTCTGGTGTTTAGTAAATACTACGTAATGAGAGGTAGCTTTTGTTATTGTTTAGAAATGAAGGTGGGTTTGAACATCTCTAGCAGTGGTGTATAGATCCCAAACTGTGGAGTGTTCTGGAATTGTCCATCCAATAGGGCGGGCATGCCCTAAAGCTGATGTCCTAATGTCCCATTCTGGCTGTGAGTCTTGGAGCTTTGAGGGGCTTCAAGGTGAAGACAGCACTTGTTCTTAAAGGAACTTAATTCCTCAAGACCATGACGCCCTCTAGTGCCTGATGGATGTCAATGCTTTCAGGTTCTCCCCTAGCGTCTCAGAAGTTCTGAACATCAATCACCTCGTTGTTCTGGGCTCCTGGGGAAACCTTTGTTCAGAATTGACCCCTTTGGATCAATTTTGAGACCTTGGTGTCCATCTAAGATCCAGAATTCTTCACCATCAGCAGCTGCCGTGGCTGGCAAGAGGCTTCCCGTCCGGGGCAGGCTTGACACAGCCTCATCCTTCCTTTGTGTTGTTGGCGGTGGAGGAGGAGGGACCACACACCGGCCACGCGTCCACCTGTGAAGGAAAGACCCACCACCAAAGCACAGAAGATGCTGCAAGGACACAAAACCCTCATGTTGTTCTGGGGAGGAAGTGTGTGTGTCATAACAGGCTGAGGGCCGGGGTGGGGGGGTGGGCAACATGTCAAGAGCTGTCAGGGTGACTGAAGAGAGAAAAGGTTGTTTGCTGTGGTGGATTGGTTGGAGGGACAGTGAGCACCCTCCTTCCGGAACACCCACTTCACCTGGTGGTGCCTGTGTCCGTCCTCACAGCGTCAGAGGGGCGGGTGCTGCGGGCTGGAAGTTGACTCAGGGGCAATGTCATTGTGCTTCTCCCAGGACCCCCTCCAGGCCTGAAGCACTCCTTCTCCCAGATGCTGGGCGCTGGTGGCCAACAGCCGTCCCCCGCGTCCCCCTCAAAGACTTGCTCACAGCCGCGGAGAGCCTGCCCAAGGTCAAACACGAGGCCAGACTGCGCCCAGCGACTGCTCAGTGCTGGGTAAATGCCCCGCCTCCTTTCTCAGACCTGTGACACCACCAAGGGCCCTGTGTAGCTAGACCAGATCCTTATTCAGTAGAAAATATTACTCATTTTAGGTTTCAGGGTGAGCCCCCACACAGGATATTATAAATAGTGAAAAGCAGGCATCTTAGGACAGTCGGCACTAGGTCTGAAGTGACTTCATTTGTCTGTGTGCCACATTCCCCTATCTGAAAATGAGGGACAAAGAGGAAACAGAAAGTTCACGAGCACGATGTTGGCAGGCCACCCAACTCAGTGCTTTCTTCTAATGTTCCAGTCTCCCCACCTCCACGCCTGCCGCCTTGCGTTTCTCTAGGCCTTTGGATGGGGCCCTAAGCCAAGAGCTTATTTTGGTGGCTGTCACCCACATATGCAAACAGGCTAGAAGCTCCCCCCCACTGGCTTCCCACAGTGCTAACGAAGCTGCGTTTAAGAGCAGCCGCTTGTTTCTATCCACGTCTAAGGCTTGATAGTGCGGATGGCGTTGACAACGACGGCGTGTGGATGAGCCACGTGGTGTATGAGGCTTGGGTGGGATCTGGGGGCGAGTGAGGGCCCCAGAGAACGCACCGTGGAGATGCCGCCCATGGCGCGAGCTTCCTCTCCCCTCCTTCCCATGGTCTGCGTTCTCTCCTTAGATCTCCGTCAGCTGTCATCCCTGTGAGGGCTAGTCACCATTCTTCCTCCCTGTCTTTGAGATTTCTACCTCCTTCGATGCCTATATCTACATGAAAAAATTATGACATACGTGACAGCAATTATTGGTGGCTAAAAGTTGGAATTTTTTTGTTTTGTTTTTTATAAATTGATTTTGGAAAGAGAGAGAGAGGAAAGGAGAGAGAAACAACGATTTGTTGTTTTTCAACTTACTGATGCATATCTTGGTTGCTTCTGGTATGTGCCCTGACTGGGGGTGGAACCTGCAACCTCGGTGCAATCAGGATGATGCTCTAACCAACTGAACTACCCGGACTGGGACCCCAGGGTTTAGTCTTTAATCACGCTCTTGGTGTCTAATCACCGACAACATTAGGTGTCACCCACAGAACTCCAGGAAGGTGACGAGGCCATCAGATTCTTCCAGAAGCCCACTGTTTAGGCTCTCTAATGTGTCCTCTGACTCTGCCATGTCTTGCCTTTTCCCTTCTCTCTGCTCAACAGGTGTCTCCATAAACAGGAGACTCGGCGACTTTCTCAAAGCCCTAGTTTCAATGTTTGGGTGGTAGGAATGGATTACACTAACACAAGGGCCCCCATAACCATTTTTGTGATAGCATGTGTTTCTCATCAGCAGTCTGGAGAATGCTGAGCCCCCTCAGAGGACAAGTCCTAGTTTTTACAAGCCAAGATCCTAACAAAGCATTAGCACACACTTTCCTCAGCTTAATCCAAACTTTTTTTTTCTTTTATCCATAAGCTGCTGAAATTTCAAGTCACACACACAGGTGAAGGTTGCTGTCGAGAATAAGGAGCAAGTGATAAGGGAGTTCCTTTGCGTGAAAGAGGTTTGGTGTTTCAGAAAGAATTACCCTAATGGAAGCATCTGCTCAAATGTATAATTCTGTCAGTGCAACGGCAGAACCTCAACATAATTTTAGCTCTTACTCCTTGAACATAGCCTCTGTCGCTCACTCAGAAGCGAGCTGTATTCGACTATGTTTGTGGCGTCAGGCATTGACTGAATGCCTCATATTAGCAAGGCGCTGTTTGCTAAGCTTTGCACCATCAGACAGCGTGACTAAGAAGTGGCCCTGCCCTGAGGGAAGTTACAGAATGGTGACAGAGAAGCCTCTGTTTATGAGCAGCTAGAAGTCAAGGCCGAAACTGTTCTGTGTTATAATAGTAAAAAAAATAATTCAGAGCGTAAGGGAAGCAGAGATGAGGGAGAGTGGACGTGAGGCAGGTGGCCACACTGGGGAAGTTGTCACAAAGGTGGCGGGTGGGTCTGCACTGGACCAGGACGCCTGGAGGGATGTCACCAAGCAACGAGGGGGGAGGAGGTGTTTCTGGCCCCTGCATATGGCCAGAGGCAGAGAGGAGAAAATGATAAAATGGGTCCTGCAAACAGCAAGGACCGGTGAGGTGAAAATAAGTGTCTCGAGGGGGAGTGGAGAGCAATATGTCTGGACTTTGAGGTTAAAGCAAGAATTTGGAGGGTTTTAAATAATACACAGTAAGGCGTTTAAACTTTCCCATAGGCATAGCCTATGGTTTGGGTTGGGAGGGGAAGTTTTTCAACCAAAGTAATAGCAGGAATAGTCTCTCCTAGAAAGGATAGACATTAGAAGGCTATTACAATGGGGCGGGCAAGGGGCAACCAGGCCAGTGGCCGGAGAGAGAGGCATTAGGCTGGGCTGGGAAGAAAAGCTATGGAGTCAAAGGACACAAGCAAGGTCACGGTCTCCAAAGAGAGGGGTTAGAACGACCCCACACATCTGGCACGAATCCCAAAAGAGTTGGGGGGAAAAACCAATATAGGTGAATCTGCAGATCAGAGGCTTAGGAAATATGGGCCCTATGAACCAGAACTCATGGGATAAGACAATTCTGTGCAAAACATTTTTTTCCAAAGTAGAGATAAGTAAAGAACCGCTTTCTTTTACAGAAATGAGAACAGAAGTAATATCAGTCGGGATACATCGAAAAGAATCTTTTTTTCTTTTATTAAGACATTATTTATTTTAGAGAGGAGAGAGGGAGGGGGGGGGGAGGACCAGGAATTATTAACTCTCATATGTGCCTTGACTGGGCAAGCCCAGGGTTTTGAACCGGCAACCTCCGCGTTCCAGGTTGACGCTTTATCCACTGCGCCACCACAGGTCAGGAGGAAATAACCTTTCTTGGTTTCACTGCGTAAGTAGATGACCCCAGAAGTGACACCTCTTCCCATGCAACCTGGCCCCTACCTACCCCACCCTCCACCAGGCAGCCTCTAGAAGGAGTTAAAAACAGAGATGAGAAAGATCACACTTTCTTTGGAGTTTAGGAAAAATGTGTCTCTGATCACAACTGCTTTTTTAACACATTACATTTTTTTTACCTGAATTAGTGAGGTGCCTTGCTCATACATGTTTTGTGAGCATCTTCAACCGTCACTCACAGTAAAATTGCTTTAGCAAATATCAATCAAGCAAATGGATTCAAGAAAGCAAGATTTGCTATTTTCTTTCTTTCTTTCTTTCTTTCTTTCTTTCTTTCTTTCTTTCTTTCTTTCTTTCTTTCTTTCTTTCTTTCTTTTTTTTTTTTTTTTGACCATCACAGAAGTGAGTGCTCTGAGTTTCAGGATCCACCAAACCACCAAAGCTGAGAAGGTTGTGGATTAGAGGAGAGAATAACCCTGCCAAGGTTGGGACCCATGGGACCCGGTGGCTGCGGTCAGGTTTAGCACAGCGTCTGGGTCAACGCTTGTTTTCGTTACTATAACCAGTGTCTAATGTTTTTTGTTTTGTTTTTTTAAAAGCAAGCACTTGCTGCCTTTTTTTTTTTTTTTTTTTTGTATTTTTCCTAAGTGAGAAGCGGGGAAGCAGTCAGATAGACACCCACATGCGCCCGACCGGGATCCACCCCAGCATGCTCTGTCCATCTGTGGTGTTGCTCCATTGCAACTGGAGCCATTCTAGCACCTGAGGCAGAGGCCATGGAGCCGTCCTCAGCGCCTGGGCCAACTTTGCTCCAATGGAGCCTTGGCTGTGGGAAGGGAGGAGAGAGATAGAGAGAAAGGAGAGGGGGAAGGGGGGAGAAGCAGATGGGTGCTTCTCTTGTGTGCCCTGGCTGGGAATTGAACCCGGGACTTCCACACACCAGGTGGATACTCTACCACTGAGCCAACTGTCCAGGGTTCTTTTTTTTTTTTTTTTTAAACATGTATTTTCACAATGATGTCTTCTAGACAGATGAAAATAAATCCATGGCTGGATACATTGGACCATACATGACCCAGCTTTGGGTGAACATGAATCTCCCTACCTCATACATTTCTAGCAATGACTTCTTGGCTCGATTTGAACTTTAAAACATGCACACTGTTCCAAGAGGAAGCTTCACGGTCGTGTGGTGGCCGCTTTATTGCTGTGATGCACCCAGAGTCCCACAGATGGTGACTTCTTTGCAATCCTCTTCCTTAGGCTCAGACCCACACTTTTCTTTTTCTAATGTTTTCCTGTTTATTTGCTGTGCTGTTACCAGTCTGATAATGGCCTTTGCTTCCCCTCTCCCCATCTGCGTCTGGGCTCATAAAAACCTGATGGATCAATATGCGGCTTTTAATGTACTTTTTCTGCCTTTTTTTATTAAAGGTCTGCAGCCAGAGTAGGAAAATGGAGTTGGGACATAATCTCTGTCCAGCGCTAGCTCAGTCCCCAGGAAGTGCTGCCCCAGGGGGGGATGGGAGGGGGAATGAGGATCTACACTGGGGGGTGGGCTTTCATGAAATGAAGGAGCTTCCATTCCAGCGAATTTATGGGACATTTTCTTTCTCGGGGATTAGAGACTGTGGTGCCCGCGTTGACGGCATTCTCTGTGCCCGGTTGAAAGCACTGTCCTCATTTGAACGTTGACTTCTGATTGAGAGGCAAGGCTGAAACTGACTGGTTTATTCCAGCGCACTTCCCTGGTGTGCTGGCAAAGGCTCACCCGTGGGCTCTGGAGGGCCGGGGTGGGGGTGGGGCCAGACTGGCAGCATCTGCTGATTGGTAAGGTGTAAATCTCCCCACCAAGGCCAATTTCCAGCTCTGAATGGCGTTGGGGAGAGATGGTCATTGTGAATAGAGAGAGTTCCTCTCCTCCCCCCCTCACACACACACACTGGGCATCACCTCCTGAGCACGGGCAGAGGTCAAATAGAACCGAGCAAGTCAGAAGGGATTCATTTTAAATCTTCGTTCTCTTGGTTTCTAACAACATTCAGGCAGTTGTAAGTCAGCAGTACTTTTACTAATGACCATGTTTAATAATCAGCCTGAAATTTTTTTTTAGGAACTGAACAATGGGGTCTAAAGAGCTGATTGAGGCCCTGGCCGGTTGGCTCAGCGGTAGAGCTTCAGCCCAGCGTGCGGAGGACCCGGGTTCGATTCCCGGCCAGGGCACACAGGAGAAGCGCCCATTTGCTTCTCCACCCCTCTGCCGCGCCTTCCTCTCTGTCTCTCTCTTCCCCTCCCACAGCCAAGGCTCCATTGGAGCAAAGATGGCCCGGCGCTGGGGATGGCTCTGTGGCCTCTGCCCCAGGCGCTAGAGTGGCTCTGGTTGCAACATGGCGACGCCCAGGATGGGCAGAGCATCGCCCCCTGGTGGGCGTGCCGGGTGGATCCCGGTCTGGCGCATGCGGAGTCTGTCTGACTGTCTCTCCCTGTTTCCAGCTTCAGAAATATACAAAAAAAAAAAAAAAAAAGAGCTGATTGATGCCAACGGCTGGTGCACATGCTTTCCTGATCAAGAAAAAAAAATCACCTAGTTCAGGGTAAACGATCATTTCCACAAGGCCCTCGGTGGGTGGGGAGAATTCTCCGCAGCTGTGCCTGGGAGGGTGGCTACATTTACAGAAAACAGTTGAGTCATGGGCTGTGCTCAGGGTCCAAGAGCAGCTTGGCCATGACCCTGTCACAGCAGAGGGACTGCCCTGGGGAACTGGACAACGCTCTATAATTCTGCCTTCAAATTCGACGTGGAGAAGACACAAACTGTGTTCAAGACGGTATGTACTGTTTGCTTAGCTGAGTCTTTAATGGGGGTGGGAGTCGGACTTTAGACCAGCCATCAGAGTTTTCTGCCCGGCTTATTCTCGCTTGGAGAGCGCATGTCAGCATCATTACTGCGACAGGGCTGTCTTTGGTAATTCACTGACTTATCCATCTATCCATTCTTTACACAGTTATCGGATCCCACACCAGGCAAGGGGTGGTGTTAGGCACAAAATAGTCAAAGATAAATAAACTGGTGTTTTTGCTCCTGGAAATCTCCACTGATCCAGGGGAGAGACAAACACATATTTAAATCACTTTTTTTTTTTTTTATCCCCAGGCATGTGACATACCTTTTTTATTATTATTGTTATTTAGAAATTAAATTCATGGGGTGACATTGGTCCGTAAGAGCACATAGGTTTCAGGTAAACACCTTGATAGTATTTGAACTGTTGGTGGCATTGTGGGCCCATCACCCCAAGTCAAGTCATTTTCAGTCACCATATATTTGTCAACTCTTTACTCCTCTGCCCCTCCCGTTCCTCCCCCTGGTCACCACTTCACTTGTATCAATGTCCGTGAGTCTCAGTTTTACATCCCACCTGTGTTGAAATCATATAGTTCCTAGCTTCTTCTGATTTTCTTACTTCACTCAGTATCATGTTCTCCAGGTCCATCCACGTTGCCGTGAATGGCAGTACATCCTTGCCCATGCACAGCTTACAGCATGGTTACAAACACAAGGCCCCGTGGGCATGAAGGGACACGCCCAGACGGTGTACAAGGCACCACCAAGCAGCGCCAGGGAAAACTCAGCGAGGGCAGGGATGGCCCGTCAGCCCCTTCCTGTGGTTAGAAGGGGACTTGAACTTTTCCCTGAAGATTGCATTTGTCTACACAAAAGGGAAGGAGAGGCTGAGCATCCCAGGGTCGAGTACAGCCCCAGATGCTGTAGAGACATGAATTCTTTCTCTCCCCTCTCTCTTATTCTCAATGAGAGCCCTGTGGCTTGTTTTTTTTTGGGTTTGGTGTTTGGGGTTTTTTTGTATTTTTCTGAAGTAAGAAGCGTGGAGGCAGAGAGACAGACTCCCTCATGCACTCAACCAGGATCCACCTGGCATGCCCACCAAGGGGTGATGCTCTGCCCATCTAGGGTGTTGCTCCGTTCTGGCCAGAGCCATTCTAGCACCTGAGGCAGAGGCCATGGAGCCGTCCTCAGCGCCCAGGGCCAACTTTGCTCAATGGAGTCTTGGTTGTGGGAGGGAAAGAGAGAGACAGAGAGGAAGGAGAGGGTGAAGGGTGGAGAAGCAGATGGGTGCTTCTGTGTGCCCTGGCCAGGAATCGAACTGGGGACTCCCACAGGCCCGGCTGACATCTACTGTTGAGCTAGCCGGCCAGGGCCTCCCGCGGCTTGTTTTTAGGTAACCTGAGGACCCTCGGGTCAGGCCTCGGGAGGACTACATCACCTACCTGGACAAAGTTGCCTCTCTGGTAGGAACAAAACCCAGGTGGCTGCCTCTCTTAATCACTGACTCCGACCTTGCTTTGGAAGTTTTCTTTGGATGATGCACCCATACCAGGACCACCAATGGGGACTGGGGACATGGAACGCAGTCCAAAGACCTATCCTCACCCAGAGAGTATGGGTTCTCAAGCCTGTAAGGACCAGGGTGGTCCATGAGGACGTTCACCAGTGTCACAGGCCCACTGACTTCTGGTTTCTCTGTGCAGATCTGGCCATCTCGGTGTTTGTGAACATCTGCCAGAGTCGGCCCCTCCCACTCTGTCCACAGCAGGATGGAGCAAAGGCGGCAGGGGCTCAATGTCCTCCCTGCTTCCTGAAGCAATCCCTGCTGCCTCTGCGTGGCCTGCTCCCAGAGAGCGAGTGACTCGTCCTAGATCCCAAGAGATGGGTTTGGCTGGTTATGACGACGCAATCAGTGCTCACTATACATATGGTACCCAGCCCATGCTGGTTGGGCATCAGTTACAAGGCACACACCCCATGGAACTCTGTTTGAACAGCACAGACTGATTATGTCACTCTGACCATTGAAAACATGCACTCCCTGTTGCATATGGTGGGGCCATCATGTCTCCTCTAAGCAGCGCACAATATTCGGCTAACACATACATAAGCGGAAAAAAGTTATTTACCTACCACGTGCTAGCCACATTTCAAAGTGTGTGACACGTGTTAGTTCACAAACATCACAACAGTTCACCTGGGGGGGAGAAGGTCTTCATTCCTTTTGTGAGAGAAGTGAGCCCAGACAGCCCCAGGTTATGCAATAAACAGGAGTCCGCCTGTGAACCTACCTTGTGCCAAAGCTGTCGTTCTTTGCCATACATCCCGTTCATTTTCGACTGGTGTTTTTCAGGAACTTACATCCTGCAGTATTAAAACCCTACTGGTGTGACACATATTTTGTTTACTGCTGACTGCTTGCCACAGCAAGCAAATCGTTACATTGTGCGGAGGTAAAAAATGGGTTTGTGTTGGTTTTTTTTTTTTTTTCCTAAGAGTGCTTATAAATTTTTAAACAGAATGCCTTGTGGTCGTTTCCACCTTCCGGATCATTTACAAACTGTGTATCAACGATGATGGGAAAACGAGACATATTTATCAATCCAACTGCGTGTTCTTACACGAAAATATTTTTCATCTCAGTCCATGTAAAGTGTTTGGGTAAAAGAATGTACATTTTGAAGGCATTTTTTCCCATGAAAAGCCCTTCTTTGAATGATTAGTATGGTGTATATCATCAATTCTTAATTTCTGGGTTGGGCTTTCTTGCCTCCTTTGAAACCAAGCATGGCCCCGTGACTTGATTTGGCTAAATCAATGCAAAAAGAAGTGACATTTGTAGCTCCCAGGCAGAATTTGTAAGACATAGCACCAACCACATCTTTCCTCTACCGGGCCTGAGATCACTGGAGAAGCAGGCATGACGATGGAACCAGTTACTATGAGTAGCCCCATCACATAGCATGGCTTCTGTAAGAGTCACCGATAGAGATTGTTTGTTACAGGGCATAACTTTGTTTATACCGACTGATACAGTGACTCAGCAACAGTTTCCATTTCTTCCCGTTCTCATCACACGTCACCTACATCAATATACTGGTTTTCACATGGACAGAATCATAGTATACAAATACTTCCCTTTGTTCGACACCTTTCAAAACATTATGTAGCAAAGATTTTCTCAGCCTTTTAGTGAACATAAGAGTTCAATAATAGCCTACGGATTGAACGACATGCAATGATTTATTAACTATTTCTTTATTATTTAAAGTTGTTTCTGGTTTGGTCTTTTTTTTTTTTTTCCTATCACAAATCATGCAGAGATAAGTATCTTTGCGTAGTTAGCTTTTCTTTTTTTTTCTCATTCAAAATTATTTTCTTGGGATAAAGGAAAGAAAGGGTCATTTTCTTGCTGTCTTGCAGCCCAACGTACCGTACCCCTTTCTTAAAATTGGTGCAAGCAGCCCTGGCCCGTTGGCTCAGTGGTGGAGTGTCAGCCTGGTGTGCAGGAGTCCCGGGTTCGATTCCCGGCCAGGGCACACAGGAGAAGCGCCCATCTGCTTCTCCACCCCTCCCCCTCTCCTTCCTCCCTGTCTCTCTCTTCCCCTCCCGCAGCTGAGGCTCCATTGTAGCAAAGATGGCTCTGGCACTGAGGGTGGCTCTGTGGCCTCTGCCTCAGGCGCTAGAATGGCTCTGGATGCAACAAAGTGACGCCCCAGATGGGCAGAGCATCGCCCCCTGGTGGGCATGCCAGGTGGATCCCGGTCGGGCGCATGCGGGAGTCTGTCTGACTGCCTTCCCGTTTCCAGCTTCGGAAAAATGAAAAAAAAAAAAAAAAAAAATTGGCGCAAGCATTTTAGTACAGGTGAAGTTGAGGAAAGAGTGCCACGTCTTGCCCCTTTTATTGGGTCATACTTTGAAATGACGGTGCTCATTGGGTTCAAAAATAATGTCCAGTATATTTTGAAGCTGTGTCCAGAAAGGGATTCTTTTGAAAGAAAAGGGTATTGAAAGCCGGACACCTTGATACAAGGAACTACCGACCGTAGAATTCTGTACTCACTATAACTGACACCGGGCTGTCAGCGTGAGCCCTCAAGCCCGTGGAATCGTTTCTGCAGTGATTGAATTAGCTGCGTGTTACCCTCGTGCTGACTGAGAGAGACAGTGTTTCTGCGGGCTCTGCTCTTGGTAGTGAACATGTTTACACTGGATTAATCCTTTGGGAAAACCAGACTGCGGGCCCTGCCAAGAAATAAAACACTGTGCTCTCTTCACCGCCCATGGATCATTTTGATGAATAAAGCAATTTTATTTTTTTCTAACACACAGACTGGATATCTGAGACTGTCTTCCACTTTTGTATTCCCAGTCTTTTGTATTTATCTAGCGGTGTTTTCCAACGCACCTCTCAGATATTATTTCATAAAACGCTTTGTAGAATGACCAAGTCGGCACTTTCCACAAACACCCAGAGCAGCCGTTTGTCGAGCTGTCAACAGTGGCAGCGAGGGTTACTTCCCCTTTTCTCCTCTTCCTTCCTTTCTCTTCCTCTCACCTCATGACTTATGTTTAGTTCTCTCTTAAGCTGCCGTGAGGAAGATGTAAACCAAACCACCCCCACAACCAACATCCTGAAAGGAAGGACGAGGGCGGCGGGGAGAGGTGGCAGACCCTGGTTCCCCCCGTGCTTGCTGACTTACGAGCGTCTGTCACAGGCCAGCCACCTACCAGCTTGACCACCTCAGCGCTTGGACTTCAACTTCCCACGGCTGGCACCATCTCTGACTTAGAGACAAGAAACCGAGGGTCTAAGTGGTGTATCCCCTGAGTAATCCCGGGAGACCTGCAGTGGGTCACATGATCTTTCCAAACCCAGACTCCCACCTCTCCACTGGAACTTGCCACCCCTAGTGTGTCATGCTCAGAGAGTGGCCGGGAGGGCCAGGTGAATAATGCATACAGAAGGGCCGTGACATTGTCTGGGTGCACATATCAGCACGTGGTGGTCCCTGCTGTCCCACGTGTCCAAGCAGAGGCCAGGAGCTGGAGGCATCACCGTGGAGCCGGCTGCCAAATGATAGCCCGGCCGGTCCGTTCCACCTGTCCCTCCATCGGTGACTGAGTTCTGAATCTTAACCGGCAAACCAGTCTCACTGGTGGCTTCCGCTCTGAGATTCCTCCGAGGGCATGCTGATTTAGTAAACACGGGGTGAGGCTCAGCCACTCGTTATTGACTTTAAAGTTCTTAATGCTCAACTGGTCAAGAAAACACCAAAGAACTGTAGATAACCTCCTAAGCAATAAAAAAAAATCAACATGTAGGTTATGTTCCATTTTTTTTTTAAATCTTTAGTTATAGCTTTGTATTTAAACTGTACAGCAGCTCTGTGAGATTGGCATGAATAGAGGTGTTTGAGGTTTTTTTGCTGTTGTTTTTTTTTGTTTTTGTTTTTTACAGAGACAGAGAGTCAGAGAGAGGGATAGACAGGGACAGACAGATAGGAACGGAGAGAGATAAGAAGCATCAATCATTAGTTTTTCGTTTTGCGTTGTGACACCTTAGTTGTTCATTGATTGCTTTCTCACATGTGCCTTGACCGCGGGCCTTCAGCAGACCAAGTAACCCCTTGCTTGAGCCAGCGATCTTGGGTCCAAGCTGGTGAGCTTTGCTCAAACCAGATGAGCCCGCGCTCAAGCTGGTGACCTCAGGGTTTCGAACCTGGTTCCTCCACATCCCAGTCCGACGCTCCATCCACTGCGCCACCGCCTGGTCAGGCACGGATAGAGTATTATTCCTAGGCTTACCCTGGATCCTGGATGGTGTGTTTCAAAGAAGCAACCATTGCCTGCGCGTTATAATTTTTTGACAACTTTGTACAAAATCCTTCCGCACTCTGAGCCTTTGCCAGGTAGGGGTGGACAGCCGAAAGTGTGACTATACATATAAACTTTTTCAAAATTTCCAAAAACAAACAAATAGGTAATATGAATCAGAACAGAATTATTGTTTGATTTAAACAAGTCCGAGAAACCATTTCTGTAGATGAGCTGAATGGGAACTGTCCTATTCAAGCCATTTGGATACAAAGTGTTCTCCCTTTATGCCTAGAATGGGAATGACAGTGGATTGTGAAACTGAGTGCACTTATCAGCACGTGAAGACTTCGTTCCAAATTGTTCAGAAGAGAGTTGGGAAGAGGAAACCACGGGGCAGGAGGTAAGAGGGAACCGCGATGTGGTGGTAGGCATCTTTTTGGAAACTTTCTATCGCTAAGGCGAGCACACCACTGCCCCTAGTGGCAAAATTCTGAATCACAGGGGCCGTTTTCCAGGGCAACCCAAGTCCCTAAATTTAGTAAGTGTAACCTGCAACATTTGGATTATGAAACGTGCTCTATTCATGCCATCTAATTAGCTCTCTTAGAAAAAAAAAACATCTAGGGCTGGTGAGTAGCCACAAACCATCCAGACAGAAACTGGGATGAGACAGAGAACACTCAGAACTTTCTGGAATGACAGTGTCATGCACGACCTTTCTCTGTCTTAGCTCCGTGCCAAGGCAGCCTCTGGAGAAGCAGAGTGAAGAACCACTAAGTATCCACGTGGCTGTTTCCAGTCCAGTCATCAGTCCCGACAGATGATTCCATGGACTTTATAGAAACAATACATAAGATACATAATTTCCAAGGGGAGCCCATTAACTTTTTCCAGCCATTCTTCCTATGAATGAAACAGTAACTAGTAATAAAACAGAGTAAGTGTAGCAATAGACCCTGACACAGTCTCTTATACCTTACTGTGCTGCAATCACCTCCTACTGGTGATGTTCTGAGCTGACACGATGCTCAGGTGGTGAGATGAAGGCAGGTAGGTGAGTGACGTGGGCCTGGGAACAGCTGAGCTTGTGACAATGAGGAACAAGCACTTTCTGGCTTCCCCTGGGCCCATGGGAACTGCCGGCATCACTGCCCCGGTGCTTGGAGGCCACTGAGAGTAAAGTCAGGGTCACGTGAGCAGGAGCCCTGTGATGCTGCCCCTTAGAGTGCTCACAGGAGGCTGCTAAGTCACTAGGGCCAGAGAGTCTGGAGTGGACTAGGCCGCCGGAGGGAGAAGCCACGTCCCAGGTGAGACCTAGCTGGACTCACGAGGTTTCACTCTGTGCTCAGCACCCAGCCAATTAACACATGCCAGGTGTTTATTTCTGGGATTCTCCATTTAATATTTCCAAACTGTGGTTGACCAGGGGCAACTGAAACTGTGGAAAGCAAAACCATCAATAAACCATGAAGAAAAGCAGGCAGGCGCTCTATAACATTTATAGAGCAGGTGCTCTATAACATTTCCTTGGTGAATAAAAAAAAAAAAAAATCTAAGCACAAAAGGAGGCCATCGCTAACAGGTAAAAGGAAGGCGAACCCCACTTAGCAAAGTCCCCATTGGGACACGTTTTTTGAAGTGCTCTGTGAACCATGGTAATTACCAAGCACTGAGCACCCTCAGCAGGTAGGGAAGGCCATGCTTATTGCTTAGAAATAAGGCAGCAATCGGGTCTTTCTATCTACGACGTGGTAAGACTATTTCTCTCCATGGCTGACAACTGTTTGCATCTTCCCTCGGTGAGATTAACCCAATCACGTGCCTTGTCATTTTCTCCCTCCTCCAGAGGTAAAAGCTGTCTGTTAACCTAATCCCATGAGCTTCCCAAAGACAGCCTGATTGATGGCTTTGGCCGAGCCACATTTGTAGACTAGCTCAAGGTAGTGCCGACACAGGAGTAGTTATGAGAAAACAGATTTCTCCGGCAAGTAGAAAAGGCTTCCCAGCTCGCTAGTGGCTGATGACAAAGGTAGAACTGAGATCTAGAGGTAACAACAGATCAGAGTGCATTAGCCCCTGGGCCTTTCCCAAGAGGGAGCTTAAAATAAATCTGCGCTTTAACTCCCCGGATTGTAATTAATGTTGGAGAAATCTCAGTGGCCCCACGTCTAGGTTTTCTGTCATTTTAAGAGAGGTAGCATCTCGAAGATGATCAGGAAATACTATGGCACGTTTATAGCATCGAATGCTTTCAATCAGCGTGCGATGCTGACCTTGGCCCTGGGGTGGTTCTGTTTTTATAATAATCACGTAAAATGATTGCACATAATAGTGTCATAGACCTTATTTGGAGATTAAGTATGGTTTAAGGAGGTGTGTATCAACAGGTTTCAAGGGTCGCCTGACCTTTGACTCCAAGGGTGTCCCATCTGCCCCTTACCCCAGATTTCACTTCCTGTGATAATTCAGCTCTTCCCTGAAATTTCTTTTCTGGTGTGGTAGCCAGAGCCTGGCACTTTATTGACCTTGACTTTCCTCAGTCCAACGTCATGGAGCTTAAGGATCTCTCCTCAGTTACTTATCTATTTTTTTTCAGATCTCCCCCTTTTTTTTTTTTTTTTTTTTTTTTTTGTATTTTTCTGAAGTTGGAAACGGGGAGGCAGTCAGACAGACTCCCGCATGCACCCGACCGGGATCCACCCAGCACGCCCACCAGGGGGCGATGCTCTGCCCACCAGGGGGTGATGCTCTGCCCATCTGGGGCATCGCTCTGCTGCAACCAGAGCCATTCTAGCGCCTGAGGCAGAGGCCACAGAGCCATCCTCAGCGCCCGGGCCAACCCTGCTCCAATGGAGCCCTGGCTGCGGGAGGGGAAGAGAGAGACAGAGAAGAAGGAGAGGGAGAGGGGTGGAGAAGCAGATAGGCGCTTCTCCTGTGTGCCCTGGCCGGGAATCGAACCCGGAACTCCTGCACACCAGGCCGACGCTCTACCACTGAGCCAGCCGGCTAGGGCCCCCTTTTCTTTTTCACTGCTCCTTCCCCATCCTGGAAAAAAATAAAGTCAGAGGACTCTCCTGTACGGCTGGACCCTTGCTGTGTTGGACCCCAATTCCCCAGACCCCTAAGGCTCCTCGAAGCTCAATCAAGTCTATAGCATTCATTTATGTGGTGTTCTAGGACAGAAAGACCCATCTGTAGTTACAGACACAGGAGTGATGGCCAAGGCCTCAGAGGATGGCGGGGTCAGGGGAAGGTTCACGGGAAGAGTTGATGGAAATATTTTAAGTCTTGATCCAAGTCGTGGATTGGTTTGGTGCATGTCCCAGAAATGGAAGCTTTTCCTCTTGTGTAAAAGGATACCTCTTCTCTTGGGGACAATGGAGTTGAGTAGGTAACTACTTGTTGCTTTTTTGTGTTTTATTTATTTATTTATTTATTATTATTTTTTTTAATCTTTCCGAAGCTGGAAACAGGGGGAGACAGTCAGACAGACTCCCGCACGCGCCCAACTGGGATCCACCTGGCACGCCCACCAGGGGCGAAGCTCTGCCCACCAGGGGGTGATGCTCTGTCCCTCCGGGGCATCACTCTGCCGCGACCAGAGCCACTCTAGTGCCTGGGGCAGAGGCCAAGGAGCCATCCCCAGCGCCCGAGCCATCTTTGCTCCAATGGAGCCTTGGCTGTGGGAGGGGAAGAGAGAGACAGAGAGGAAGGAGGGGGTGGGGTGGAGAAGCAAATGGGCACTTCTCCTATGTGCCCTGGCCGGGAATCGAACCTGGGTCCCCCGCACGCCAGGCCGACGCTCCACCGCTGAGCCAACCGGCCAGGGCTTGTGTTTTATTTTTTTTAGAGAGAGAAACATTGATCTGTTGTTCCTCTTATTCATGCACTCATTGGTTGATTCCTGTATGTGTCCCGACAGGAAATCGAACCTGCAACCTTGGTTTATGGAGACAATGCTCTAACAAACTGAGCTACCCGGTCAGGGCCATTAGGCAATTAATTTTAAGGACAAGTTCACACATTTTTCATAACAGAAACATGTTGAAAAAGTCGCAAAAATTCCAGAATAGAGATATAAAATAGTTAATAAAATAAAAACACCTACGAGTTGAATATGGCATTTCGTTGAGGTGGTTTGTAGTTAGGTATTTTTCCTGCTCACGGCGGCTCTGTGTCCCTCCTCTTGTCCCTTTCCACTCTTCCACTGAATGTTCGCTGTGGAGGGCCCATGGTCCTCGGTTTGCTTATTTTTTCAAGGAAAGATAAAGTGGGGTTTACGGAGAAGTGAAGGGTGATGTCCCCAACATCAAAAACCTGACCAATAACAGAACTGGGAGTGGACTCTTGATCTGTCTGATCTCAAAGCCTGGGCTCTTTGTAATATATATATATATATATATATATATATATATATATATATATATATATATATTTATATATTTATATATTATATAAATATTTATATATTTATATTTATATATTATATAAATATATATATATAAAACATAATTTTACAAATCTGATGCCTCTCATGGCTTAAGAATCCCACATGAATTTCCAAAATCCTCTCAGTATTTTCTTTTTTTGTTTTTCTTTCTGGTGATGCTTCATATAACACGTAGGGGAAAGGAATTCTTGCAGCGTTTGCTTCCTAGCTGATAACTGGAATCTTATCACAGTATCCATTTTGGGGGAGTGATTTGGGGACTGGGTGACCTTTTTCCCCTAGGATCCCCGCCTTTGTTCAGAATCCCGGCCCTACTGGGAACGGCCAGCAGAGGGCGCCCTCGGCCCTCTCTCACTCCGCAAGGCAGGTGGCTGCAAGTGAGGCCACCTTCCTTCCAGTTTGGGAAGCACCTTCCCCAAACACAGTATTTTAAGGAGACAGGGGAGAGAGGAGGAGGTGGAACGGATTGGTTGGGTACTCCAGAGAGAAAAGCATCGTTCTTCTTTGGGCTCCGTGTGGGGAGCAGGGGCAGCAAGGGGGAAGCAGCGTCTGCAAAGGGGGAGGGGGCCGGGGGCAGGACGCCTCTTACCATCGATGGCGCTCAATCTACCTGAACCTCAGTTTTCTCATCCGTAAAACAGCGATGATAGAAGATAATGAGAGAGATACAACCTTGCCAATGTATTGCCAAAAAATAAAAAAATAAAAATTATATTAATAGGATAATGGCAAAACACAAATAAGATTAATGGGAGTGAACGTGGTCTTTGAAGGGTTAAACCCGTGCATCTGGGCCACTGACACCCCCCCCCCCCCCCACACACACACACACAAGGAGGGAGGGACACGCAAGGGGCAGTGATGGTAATTTCCAACGTTAGACCCCCACAGGGTGGTGTCTAAGGGCTTTAAGTGCGTCTGAGGTGTTGACTCAGCGGCCAGAGAAGAACCATTTTTAATAAAAGATGAAAACAAGGGTCCCTGGGGATGAATGAAATCAGTCCTGCCTTCAGTGGCATTGGCTCTGTTACTCCATAGTCCTACGTCTCATTTTCTTCTCAGGACAGGCAGCGATGCACAGATGACAGGACCTCATCTGACCCGCGTCCTCATTTTTCCCACCTTCTGCTTGTTCCCACTCTCCTTTCTCAGGCAGCCTTATCCTCAGCAGACAGGAATGCCAGCCAGTGGGAGCTAAGGTGCCGCCCCTGCTCCAAAAAACGCTAACTTGACACACGAAAAGAACTGGATGGGGGCCCTGGCCGGTTAGCTCAGTCAGTTAAGATCATTGTCCCCAAACGACAAGGTTGCGAGTTTGATCCCTAGTTGGGGCACACATGAGAAGCGGTCAAGGAATGCACGACTGAATGGAACAACAAATGCTTCCCTTTCCCCTCTCTTCTCTCTCCCTTCCTCTCTCTGTCACTCTGAAAATCAATAAAAGTTAAGCTCTGGCTGGATGGCTCTGGAGTGTCCTCCCAGAGTATGGAGGTTATGGTTCGATTCCCGGGTCGGGGAACATACAGGAGCAACTCGATGCTCTTTCTCTCCCCCTGCTTCTCTCAAAGAAAAGACAAGAAAAGAAAAGAAAGAAAAGAACTTTATGGATACAAAAACATTCTAACACCTTCTCCCTCCTGCATTTGAATAACGTTCTCCATCCATTGATTAGACCAGTGATTCTCAAACATTTTGAAGTGGGGGCGCATTTAAAATCCTACAAATAATTGCAGGCACACTATATACAAATTTTTGAGAAATATGTTATAATAATTGAGTCAAATATTAAAGAAAAAATATAAAGTTCAAGCGTTCTTTTATGGTAATTAAATGAAGTAAATACGACAAAATTAAATTTATTCTGACATTAAAAAACATTTTTATGTTACATTTTTTGAGTTATGCTTTTTAGAATTCGTAAAAACGAGGGGTTAAAAAATTTAAAAAAACAACAAAAAAGTTATATATATATATATATATATATATATATATATATATATATATATATATATACACATTCTTAGTAAGATTTAGTAAATTCAGCAGGTCCCAGGGCAAATGTGTTAAGTTTTTTTCATTCTTGTGTTTATGAGAAACATGATCCTGATGTGTCCTAGCGATTTCTTCAATGTTTGGGCATATATTTGAAAGGCAAACTCTCATTTCCTTGTCAATACATTGAAGAATTCCTCTCTTTTTACTTTTAATTGTGTTAAGTGCAGAAAACCCCCCATACATATCATCTTAACTTGACACCAAAGGATAGAAGAAACTTGCCTCCAGTCTTTCTGGGGAACATAGTGGGGGGGGGGGTAGTGTAAACAATCCAGCACCACAGCTTAATAGCCTTTTGCAACCTATACAGGCAAGTGAGGTGGGGGGTTGGGCAGACTGTCAGCTTACAGCCAATTCACCACACCTCTGTCCCCCCAAAATCTAAACTCCAAAAACCCTGTTGGTTTTTTGGTTCCCAACATGCACATATTTCTCTGGAATACCATAGGGTGCACTTGGAAATCTTCTAGGGTGTACCAGTGCACCCTGGTGCACACTTTGAAAACCACTGGATTAGACCTTCATAATTATGTAAAGATGTGTTTGTTACTCTATGTTGTGGACAGTCTGAAAAGCCGGACTAATCTCTCTCCTTGACCAAATTGTAGCCAGGCTCCTCCAGGACCCCTCCACCAGGCCTCTGTCTCAGATATATTCCCCCCCACCCTTCCCCGTCCTTGACCTACCCAGCCTAGTAGCCTGGTTTTGGCAAGAATCCTCCTAAGTCATTGTATTTTTAATTATATTTTTATTGACTTTTAGAGGGGCAGAGAAACAGCCATTTGTTGTTCCACTTATTTTTGCATTCATTGGTTGATTCTTGTACACGCCCTGACTGCTGCCACCTTGGCTGTATTGGCTGAGTTACTCAGTCAGGGCTACTGCTACATCATTCTAGGGACCCCCATCCTTGATATCTGTCTGATCAGTCTAGCCTGCCATCTGCGAGAATCCTGTTAAATCGGTTTAACAAGAATCCCCTCAACCCTAGTGTGTCCCCTTGGTAAATTCTCACCGGCTGACCCCGCACCTCACGCCCACAGCCTCTCTGTTCGCCTGTAATTCCATCAACTTGTCTTTGCTGTATTCTGAGTTGAGTGGATGTCTCTCCTTTCTCGGAACAGTTTTGACACCTATCTCAATACAGTAATCCGGAATAAAGTTTTCCTTTCAGTTTTAACAAGTGTCAGAATAATATATATATTTTAATTATATATATATATATTTTTTTTTTAATTGAATGCGTTCCCAATAAAAACTCAAACCCAGAACCTCGTCCTGGAAGGAGAAGGACTTCGGGCTTCTCCACAGAGCGAGCGGCAAGCAAACAGCTCCTTCGAACATTTCGGGGGAATATCCTTTCAGACACTTCGCCCACGAGATCCCACGGCTGGCAATGACAACACAAACCAGGAAGTTCTTTCTCATGCACAAGACCAAGCTCCGCACACATGCCCGCGGGCACATAGCAGGGGTAGTCCCCAAAGATCAAGCCCACACGCCCCGCCCGCCGCAGCCCCTATCTGGTCTGCTCGGCATCACGCATTCCTGGGAGCAGGAGTGGGCGCCCCGGGTGCAGAACGCTGGGGAGTGCCACGGAGTACAGGGGCGTGCGCCCGGGTCACGCGTTAAAACGCAGAACGGGCTGTTCCCGCCGCCTCCACCGGAGGTCGCGCTCGGCGCACAGGAGGCCGAGTGCACCGGAGCGCGCGGGGCGGGAGGGGCGCGCGCGGCGGCCGGAAGCCGCGGGTGGAGGTGGGCGCGGGCGCGGGCGCGTCCCCGGGCTCCCGGGCGGCTGACATCAGCGCGCTCCGCCCCTCGCCTCCCAACACCCTCAGCTCGCGGCCGGACCCTCCCTCTCCCACCACGTGTCCTCGCGCTCCCTCCCGAGGGGCCGCGCGCTCGGGCCACCGGAGAGACGGCCAGGATGGCGCTGTGACAGCCGGCCTGGAGCTCTCGGCGTTCCCCGCGCCCCGGCCCGCGCCCCGGCGGTCGGCCCGGCGGTGAGTGCGCGCGGCGGCGGTGAGCGCGCGGGCGGGGACCGGGGCGGGGACGCTCCAGGGCCGGGGCAGGCAGGGCGGGCGCCGGGACTGCAGCTGCACTGCCGCCGCCGCCTTTGTTGCGGGCCAGCGGGAGGCGGGCGGCGCTCGGCAGGTGCGCAGGGCCGGACCGGGCCGGCCGCGCGGGTACGCGGAGAAGAGAACTGGGACAAGATGGCTGGAAAGCCCAGAGCGGCCCCGGGCGGCGGCCAGGCCGCGAGCACCCCGCCTCCCACCCCCGACCCGCTGCCCGGGAGGCGGCGGGGAGGCCGCGGCCAAGTTGGGGCTCCTACTCCGAGATCTGAAGCTTGTTCCGCAAGCACCAGACCCCTCCCTGCCACATTCGCCCGTCCTTTTCGGAAATATGGGAGAATCCGACTTTGAACTCAGGAGCGATGTTTTCTGCGGCCGCGCGCCCGCCCGGGACGATGCGGCCGCCGAGATGCACCCTAACTGCTCACCTAGGGACTGCCCGCCCCCAGAGGGCAGGAGTGAGGCCCTTTGTACCGGCCTCCCAGCTCCACTGAAGAGGGTATTTGTGCCCGGCCACAGCCAGGCAACTCCCGGGGGGCTGGGCCCAGGCCCCAGCAGATTTGGGCACCTTCTTGGGTATCCAGGCGTCACTATTAGTCACAGACTCCAGAATTACTATTTTCTGGGCCGGTTCATGGACAGAAAGAACCTTTGAATCTGGAAAATCCAGGTGATGGTGATTCTGAGCCAAACAACCTCCTGATGCTTAACTGGCTCTGGAGGAACGACCCAGTCGAGCAAGTGACCTGTGTGTGTTCAGGCACCTTCGCTGATAGGAAGCCAACACCCTGGCTGGGCTGAGTCCATGTTTGGGCGGTACTGGCTGTGGGCGCTGGGCCTTTCGGTGCAGTTTTTCAGGCGGAATGTTTACCCACCAGCCAGTTCTGCCATTGGGTCCCTACAGAACCAGTCTGGTCTCTTCCACAGAGAGCTTTTTAAATATCGAAGGCAGCCACGTAGACTATCTGCTTCAGCCCCCCTTTGTGTGCCCTTCCAGCTTCCTGGTGCCACCCGCCACCCCACCCCCCAGGCCTGACTGTTCCCTTCCTTCATCCCAGCCCAGCAGAGCTTGGGGCTTTAAGAGAGAGTTTCACACTAGCCTGATTCTTTTCTGAACGCATCTTGCTTGCAGACATGGAGTCCACAGCCTTCCCTCTGAATCTGACCCTGAAAGTGGAGGAGAGTGAAGAAGAGATTCAGAGCCCGGAACTGGAGGGTGTTCCCACAGATATGCAGAAGGTCCGCATCTGCTCTGAGGGCGCATGGGTAAGTCCAGGTTGTGGGGGGTGGGGACACACTGCTGGTGGAGCAGTAGGCCTGGGAGCCCTGGGGCTTGTGTGAAGCCTCCTCCTGGGGCAGACGGAGGAAGTAAAAATAGCCCAGCCCAGTTCGGGGGTGTTTGCATTCCTGAGAAAACAGGGCTGTGGCTTTAAGAAGTGCCCTGAAAACAGAGCTGGTTACCTGAGCAGGCCCTTCCGTTTCCGTCCCTCTGGGAGGCCAAGACCCAGTCTCTCCTGAACCCCTGGGTCTTCTGCAGCCCCTGCTCAGTGTCAGGCACGATATTGACACCACTAAATGTGTGCTGACCGATGTTAAAGAAAAATATGTGCTCCATGTTTGCTGGATGGTAAGGAAGGGTCTATTCTGGACTACTGAAGATGGTGTCGGGGTGTCACAGCAGAGGACCGATCTGGCTGGACACCGAATACAGTCAAGGCAAGAAGGGATTTAGAGCCCAGAGGCAGCATGTGGAGGGGTCAGTGGATGTAAATGCAATTAGGATGGGGGGATTCTTGCTAAACTGATCTCACAGGATTCTTGTCAAAGGCAGGGCAGCGTGAAGGGGGGCTGGGGGCTTTCTAAAGTGACTTAGCAGCTTTCTTGCTAAAACTGAGCCGGGCAGGCAGAGGTCAGGAGGGGACCTCATGGAGAAGAGGGCTCTGAGGAGCCTGCTTCAAGTTTGGGCAAGAAGAGAGTCTGTCGCCTGCTGGTGGTGGAAGGGAACTTACTTTCAGTAAGACTTGGGTTCACTCTCAACAAGACGTGCATTACCTGCCAGGCCTGGACAGTGGTGGTGGTGGTGGGGGGACTGGGGGGCGGTCGGCAGCTGGGAATATGGAGCAGCTCTAAGCAAAATAGGAGGGGAGACCTTGGATAGACTTGTGAAAATGCCCTTGCAACAGCTAGAGGTATAATTAGGTGTAATTATTCACAGCGCTTACGGGACTTCGTGATAGTTGGGTGTGGGGCAAACAAGTGTGTTAGGCTTGCCTGCTTGTCTTTTGCGTGATTGGTGCATGAGCACAGGGCAGCACCACGTGTGTATGGCCTGTGTAAGGCTGCAGGTGCTTGCCCTTGGGGTGGCAGATTGTGGATTGCCTGAAGCCTTGGGGAGGAGCCATTTTTTTGCTGTTGTTTGCCAGAGAAGGGGTCCTCCCCCACCCTGTGCCTGTTTGCTCATCAGCCCAGAGAGAGAGAGAGAGAGAGAGAGAGAGAGAGAGAGAGAGAGAAGTGGTTTTCCCCGCCTGGTTGCTCATCTGCTGTTGTGAGACTTTAATAAATGGAATGACCCACCATTTTCCGGCTCTACAGTTCTTTTACCATGTGCCCGAATCCAGCATGAACCTGCCTGGCCACAGCTAACCAGCCGTACAGTTGGGTGTGACTGCCAAGCATTTTAAATAAGCAACACGTTGACATTCCTTTTCTCTGGTTAGTTTTCCGTTGCTTGTGAACATTATCAATCTCCTCCTGTCCTTTGCTTCTCGTGAGACCTGTAGTTGGAGAATCCTGGTTCTGCCAGCCCCTCAGTCCCCCTCCCACCCAAGGGAATTGGGGTGCAGGAAGAGGATCTCCTTTGCCCCAAGGATACCCATGTACCCTGACTGTTCTTCAGGTGCCTCTTGAGCCGGACCCTTAAAAGTTAACGCATTTTGCTGTGTGCGTGGTGTATCCCAATAGTACGGAATAGAAACACAGTGTTCCCAGCAGGCTCTGGTCTGCCCGTCTAGCTGTAGAGGCTGTGCTGTTCCTGTCTCTTCCGTGTTCTTTGCCCACCTGCTCCCCTCTGGTTCTGATTCCTGCAGCTGGGGACACCCAGGAGGGCATGCACTGGTTCCCACGGAGCTCAGAGGAAGACTCGAGGCCACAGGAGCCATGGGATTTGAGGTTAAATCAGCCCACCCAGCACGTCTAGGTGTAGAGTGGAGAACGTTGCAGACAAGTGCAGTGACAGCGGGCATCAGTGTCGGACACGTAGAAATGCATAAGGTGAAGACCAGGCTCTCCTGGGAAAGGAGGAAGCAACTAGTGAATGCAGTACTGGGTGCTGTGGAGATGAGCCCCCCTTTCCCCCCCAGTTACGGGAAGTTGCTGGTCTCGTGAGGGACACAAACAATTAACTGTACAGTATTCAGGGTGCAGCAGTGGAAGTCAGGGAGGGGGTCTCCCTCAGGCTGGACAACTCCAGAGGCTCCATGGACCTGGTCTTGGTCAGTGGGCCGTTTTGCCCCCCCCCCCCAAAGGGACATGTGGCAAAATCTGGAGACTTCTTTGGTTGTCCTGACTCGAGGTGAGGTCGAGGAGTGGTAGATCCTATTGGTATCTCCTGGGTAGAGGCCCCAGATGTCCCCGAACATCTTCAGAGCGCAGGACCGGGCCACAACAAGGAGTTATCTGGGCAAGGATGTCAGTTCTGCTGAAGGCGGGAAACCCTGCTCTGGGGCATTCAACTCGGGGAAGGGAAGACTCCACTTCCTACGGTTGGTGTGTTCAGGTGATCAGTGAAAAGCTTTCAGACTTAAGCACCGTGCTGGTTGTGAGCAGGGTCCTCCTTCGGAGAGTCCAGGGTGGAAATGCAACTTCAGGGAGAGGGGCTCTCTCCTTGGTGGCTCTGGGGGACAAGGGTCACAGCATCTTTCCAAGGGAAGCCTGAGGCTCCCGACAGGCACCACACCAAGGCCTGAGCAGCCTGGGGAGGATTTGGGGTCTGACCTGCTCACCCTGTGAGCCTGTTACTTAACAGTTTGCCCCCATGAAAGCAGGGTGGGCGATCCTCTTCTCTGGCTGTTATTTGAAGTATCCAATAAGATAATACATTTGAGCTTGTGGGAGTGCCCACACGGTGCTGGCAGGTAGCAGGTGCTTTCTCTGTGTGCGGGACAAGCCTTGTGACCCCCCCCCCCCCATGTGGCCAGGCAGTGTGTGCAGGTGTGGTTGGCCCTGACCCTGGAGGTAAGGTAAGCCCCAGGAAGCCAGCCTGGAGGAGGAGGACCTCTCTGGTGCAATGAGGATGGTCTTGAGTGCAGGTGGGAGGGCAGTGATGAGGGCCCCTCCCTGCGAGGACAGACCTTGGGATGGCTGACTCCGGCGTCTTGCCTGGGGCCAGCCCTGTGAGCTTCTGTTGTGCTTGGCCAGATAAAAGGCCTCTGTGGAGGGCTGACAGCACTGCAAGGCTGAAGCCCTGCCCAGTTGTCACAGAGGGTGGCTGTGAGGGGACTGTCGAGCTGGGCACTGTGTCCTTCTGCGGCATAATGCGGGCTTGTGTGAAGATCCTCTGTGGCTCGGTCCCCAGGACCAGGGGACAGGCCTGCACCAGCCTCCAGCCACCCCCTCGCCCCTGGATGTTGTTCCCCGGGCCTGGGGCATGCTGCCCTCTACGGATCGATTGCCCCTCCGACATGACGCAGCAGCCAGCCCTGCGTCCCTTCTTATCAGCGAGGGGAAGGGACTATAAATAGGGATGGCCTAGATCTGGAATTTCCTCGGGAGAGAATAGGCCGAAAGGGAGCATTGTCGAAAAGCCTGGGAAGTGGGGAGGGAAGGGGCGGGCTGCCAGGACCAGATGGGTGCAGTTCTGAGGACAGCCTGGTGACCCAGCCATGTGGTCCTCCTGGCATTTCACACACGGGGGGGTTTGTCCACCCTTACCCCAAAAGTCAAGGCTCGGTTTGGTGTCCGAGAGGATGTGATGATCATTGGAAACTTCCACTGGGAGGGGGAGCAGGGAAATTCAGAGGGTATCTGCTGAAATCTTTTATTCAGAAATACGTTTTAAGTGATTAGAGAGACAGAATTAAAGCTCCACGCCCCCCCCCCCCCCCGTGGGCTTGTGTTGCTAGTGGAAGCAGGTGCGTGAACCGGAACACCCAGTGTGACAAGTGCCCACTGTGAGACGGAGACGTGGATGTGTGGGCACCCAGCCCAGGACGTCTGGGCTGAGTCCTGGATGCTGTGTGGGTGTCGACCAGGTCAGGAGTGGGGGGACCTCGGAGACAGTGGGGGTGCAGTGGGGAGGAAAGCAGGTTTCTGGGGGTGCAGCTGAGCATGGGGGTGGGGCAGAGTGGGGGGCAGTCATGGAGCAGGCCAGCCTGCTCTGTTAAGGGCTCCGGGTTGGAAGTCAGACAGTGCTCGGTCCCGTTTATTGGCTGTGTGACTTTGGACAGACACGAGCCTTCTCTGATCTCGTTTCCTCCGTGATGAGTTGCAGTGGTTGGGGGAACAGTGAGTTGGTTCCAGAGCGTTCTGGGAGGGTGGGTGAGAGAGCGCTCCTTGCGTGTCGGGTGCTGTGAGGGTGTGGAGGAAATACGTGAGCTTGGGGAGTGAGGTGGAAAAGCCCCGGGCTACTGGCCGCCCAAGGAAGCTGGGCTGTGCAGACAGTTCATTCTCTAAGACAAGTGGTTCTCAAAGTGTGCGCCAGGGTGCAGCCCTGGAAGATTTCCAGGTGTGCCCAATGGTATTCCAGAGAAATATCTGCCTCTTGGGGACCAAAAAACCAACAGGGTTTTTGGAGTTTAGATTTTGCGGGGACAGAGGTATGGGGAATTGGCTGGCTGTAAGCTGACAGTCTGCCCAACCCCCCACCTCACTTGTCTGTATAGGTTGCAAAAGGCTATTAAGCTGTGGTGCTGGATTGTTTACACTACCCCCATGTTCCCCGGAAAGACTGGAGGCAAGTTTCTTCTATCCTTTGTTTGGTGTCAAGTTAAGATGATATGTATGTTGGAGGTTTTCTGAATTCAACACAATTAAGAGTAAAAAGAGAGGAATTCTTCAATGTATTGATGAGGAAATGAGAGTTTGCTTTTCAAGAATATGCCTAAACATTGAAGAAATCACTAGGACACATCGGGATCATGTTTCTCATAAACACAAGAATGAAAAAACTTAACACATTTATGCCTGGGACCTGCCGAATTCACTAAATCTTACTAAGAATGTATCTATATATATAAAAAGATAACTTTTTTTGTCGTTTTCTTATTTTTTAACCCCTCTTTTATATAAATTCTAAAAAGCAAAACTCAAAAAATGTAACAAAAATGTTTTTTAACATCAGAATAAATTTAATTTTGATGTATTTATTTCGTTTAATTACCACAAAAGCATGCTTGGACTTTATATTTTTTCCTTTAATATTTGACTTAATTATAACATATTTCTCAGAAATTTGTATATAGTGCACCTACAATTTGTAGGATTTTAAATGCGTCTTGACTTCAAAAAGTTTGAGAACCACTGCTCTAAGCTGATGAAGAAAGCCATCATCGTCACCCAGGCCCTAGGTCTAGCTTTGGGAATAGCCCTGAAGGCCGTAATCACAGTAGCCAGCCTGGAGCCCGCAGCCCAGTGATTCCTCAGCACTGAATCCGGTGACCTCTGCAGCAGGGGTTCTAGTGACCGCGAATGAGAAATGTAGCAGGAAAGGAAAGCAAATAGTTAAATGGACAAGAGGAGGTGGTTGGGGTGACTTGGCCGCCTGTAGCTGCCGGCCGGCCCCTCCCTCTGGGGGATGTGAGTGGGGCAGATCTCTGTCCTTGAGGCCAGGTGCAGGTCCAGGCAGATGGGCCACGCTCTGAGCTCTCATTCGCCCTCTCTGCTCCTGCGTGTGGGAATGGCCGGGTGGCCCCTCCGTCCCTCCTGTTGCTCTAGGTTCAGAGTCTAACATGGAGGCCGGTGAAGGGTGGAGACCAGTGTCTGGGAACCTCAGAGGTCCAGGTGGAGCCGTGATACGCTGAACAACAGCCAAACCCGGCCCCGGTGGGGGGCCTGTGCCGAGGGAGAGCGCGGGGCAGGGGTGTGGGGGGTGGGGACCTGCCCCACGGGTGTCGGTGTCTGGCTCTGGAGTGAGGGATGGTCCCCGGTGTGCGGGAGGGTCGCCGACCTGGAGATGGGTGAGTGGGGGTGTCTTCTCGGGGTGCTGCTTTCCTCATCCGGGCGCTGAAGGGGGTGGCCAGCACTCGGGGCATGGGGACCTGTGCTTGGGTCCTTTTTTATTTCTGTGGCCTTGTGTGTGGGGGTGGACAGGTGGTGTGTGTGTGTGACCCCTTCCCACCCCCTGGCCGCCCAGGTCAAGGTCCCTCCCAGCGAGATGAAGGTGTGAGTCACCTGCACGTGCCTACCAGTAGCTGAGAAAGGCCTGTTCTGTTCCAGGTGCCGGCCCTGTTTGACGAGGTGGCCATCTATTTTTCCGACGAGGAGTGGGAAGTTTTGACTGAGTCCCAGAAGGCCCTCTACCGGGAGGTCATGAGGATGAACTATGAAACCGTGCTGTCCCTGGGTATTGCTTTGTCTTCCTTGTCTGCTGGACGCTCTGAGCTCAGAGTGTTGTTTCCACGTCTCCTTCGTGGAGGGGCCAGCGTCCCTCCCTCCTGAGCTTGGCCTCTGGCCGCTCAGCGCCCCATGCCCGTTCAATTTCCTGTGCTCGCTTCAGTCAGGGATACAAATGTCGTGTCACGCTGCTCAGTAACTTGGGCTGGCTTTCAGGATGGTCCTCATTCAACCTGGGCATCCGCATCAAAAAACAACAACAACAAAGACATCGCCTAAGAAATGTCAGCACGAGTCCGGGCCTCTGCTTCACAGTCCCTGGGCCTCGTTGTCACTCTTCTCAGCCTCAGAAGAGTGAGGGGTGACTAAGAGTGAGACCCCCCCCCACCTCCTGAGAATCCTTGCTCCCCTCCCAGCATAGATAGCCAGGTTATCAGAATGTAACCAGGTTGGCCCCATTTGCATGGGACGGGTACCAGAGTTTTCATTCATGGTTTGGCTGTATCGACCCACTTTTCTGCTAAAGGCTGTTCTTTTCTGTCAACGTGCGGACCAGCCCTCATTCGCAGATATCCGTGAATTCCCTCGGATGGCCCTATTTCCCGTCCTGTTTTTTTCTTTAAGCGACCCAAGCCCTTTCCCTTATCTTGCATCCATCCTCCAGGTTGCGAGGGCGGGGCTGGGGGCAGGTATGGTAGAGGACTGATTTTGGCTGTGTTACTGCTTCCTCCGGACAGAATTCCCGTTCCCGAAGCCGGACATGATTTCACGGCTGGATGCGGAGGAGGAGTCTCAGAATGCGGATGGCCGGCAGCCCCCAGGAGGAACCCTTGCAGGTACCTCTGTGAAACTGGCTTTATGACACGGGGGGTTTTAAGCTTCCGTGTGTGTTCCGGGGGCCGTGTGAAAGTTGAGGCAGAAAGGTTTTGGGCTTTGGTGTTTAAAGATCTTTCCAGTGCTGTGTGGCCTTAGGCGGCATCTTTGACTTCTCTGAGCCTCTACGTCTCCCTCGCTCTGCTGTGGGTGAGAAGCTTCTTGTTGAAGACTGTGAAGCATGCCGAGGCCTGTGTGGCGTTGGGCCCAGCGTGCGTCCTGGGTGAATGGAGCCACCTCAGTGGCCCCCTGTGCACCTCGGATGGACTAGGGAATAGCACGTGACAGAGCATACGTCCCGAGTTCCTCACTGTAGTGCACATTTGAGGACAGGGGCCTTCACCAAGAAACATGGTAGGGAAAGCCTGACCAGATAGTGGCACAGTGGATAGAGCGTCAGATTGGGACACGGACGACCCAGGTTCGAAACCCTGAGGTCACCGGCTTGAGTGTGGGTTCATCCAGCTTGAGCGTTGGGTCACTGGCCTGAGCGTGAGATCATAGATGTGACCCCATGGTCACTAGCTTGAAGCCCTAGGTCGCTGGCTTGAGCCCAAGGTCGCTGGCTTAAAGCCCAAGGTTGCTGGCTTGAGCAAGGGGTCACTCGCTCTGCTGAGCCCCCTGGTCAAGGCACATATGAATTTTTTTTATTTTTATTTATTTTTTATTCATTTTAGAGAGGAGAGGGATAGAGACAGAGAGAGAGAGAGAGAGGAGAGACAGAGAGAGAAGGGGGGGAGGAGCTGGAAGCATCAACTCCCATATGTGCCTTGACCATGCAAGCCCAGGGTTTCGAACCGGTGACCTCAGCATTTCCAGGTCGACGTTTTATCCACTGCACCACCACAGGTCAGGCAGGGCACATATGAGAACGCAATCTCTGAACAACTAAGGAGCCGCAATGAAGAATTGATGCTTCTTATCTCTCTCCCTACCTGTCTGTCCCTATCTGTCCCTCTCTCTGTCTCTCTGTCACAAAAAAAAAAAAAAAAAAAAAAGAAAGAAAGAAAGAAAACATGGTAGGAGATTAGCTGTTGGTGGACTATAGCTTCCAACAGCCAGGATGGTTTTATTTGCCCTCTCTCTGGGTTTAAGAGCCTAAAATGGTACAGTTCTATGATGCTAGGACACGTCCACCCCACCACGTTAGCGTCTCTGAAAATTAGGGTGCATCTTGCCTCGGATGACATCCTTGTTTGGGTCAGACAGGATAATCTCCCCAGATTGCATTCAATTTCTGTGACCCCCCCTCCCCTTCTACGGATAAACACACTGAGACCCAGTTCTAACATTGGGGGTGTGAGAACCACTTTTCCTGCCTTTAGAAGCTTGACTTGGCCAAGTGTGGTGCATGCTCTAATTAACTTGTTTCGGGGGTGTGGTTCAGGCCATGACGTGGCCACACTCGTTAGTGTTACGTTAGTGTGGACTGCATTTGGCTTCTCAAAAGCTATGAGAGTTGTTTTGACCCAAACGTGGCTGCCATGTGGTGACATGACCCAAGCTCCGTCCCTGTGCCCGGTTCTCAGCTCTGCCCCATATGGCTCAGCCGCCTTGATACACTTTGACTTCTGCAGCCTCCTCTACAAAGAAGGAAGGGTGGCCCAGAGTGGCCGTGAGATCAGAAGTGGTAATCCGCAGGAGGCAGTAGGTGGGTAAGGACGTAGGACATGGTCGTTGTTCAAAGTGACCCCTTCTGGGGAGCCTCAGGTTCAAGGATTCTTGGTGTTTCTACCGACAAAGTCGGGGAACAAGCTGGACATCTCTTCACTGACTGGTGTTATCTTCGCCCCTTTCTTTGTGTCTCCCAGAAAAGGAAGAAGCCGATGTCAAGCCCCCCCCAGACTGGGCCAGCCCAATGCCCACAGCATCCCCCTGCCCCCTGCCACAGCCCCTGGACAGCTTCGGGCTCCGCCTGCCTCGGGACATCACCGAGCTGCCCGACTGGAGCGAGGGGTACCCCTTCTACATGGCCGTGGGCTTCCCGGGGTACGACCTCTCGGCCTATGACCTGGCCGCCAAGTTCCAGTTCAGCCGGGGCGTGCGCCGCAGCTATGACGCAGGCTTCAAGCTGATGGTGGTTGAGTTCGCCGAGAGCACCAACAACTGCCAGGCGGCCAAGCAGTTTGGCGTGCTGGAGAAGAACGTGCGGGACTGGCGCAAGGTCAAGCCGCAGCTGCAGAACGCCCATGCCATGCGGCGGGCCTTCCGCGGTCCCAAGAACGGGCGCTTCGCCCTGGTGGACCAGCGCGTGGCCGAGTACGTCCGGTACATGCAGGCCAAAGGGGACCCGATCACCAGGGAGGCCATGCAGCTGAAAGCGCTGGAGATCGCCCAGGAAATGAACATTCCAGAGAAGGGGTTCAAGGCCAGCCTGGGCTGGTGCCGGAGGATGATGCGAAGGTATGACCTGTCCTTGAGGCATAAGGTGCCCGTCCCCCAGCAGCTGCCCGAAGACCTGACCGAGAAGCTCATCACCTACCAGCGCAGCGTGCTGGCCCTGCGCCGGGCGCATGACTACCAGGTGGCTCAGATGGGGAACGCGGATGAGACGCCCATCTGTTTGGAGGTGCCGTCGAGGGTGACCGTGGACAACCAGGGGGAGAAGCCTGTTTTGGTCAAGACGCCGGGCAGGGAGAAACTCAAGATCACGGCGATGCTCGGTATCCTGGCCGACGGGAGGAAGCTGCCCCCCTACATCATTTTGCGGGGCACGTACATCCCCCCCGGGAAGTTCCCCAGCGGCATGGAGATCCGGTGCCACCGTTACGGCTGGATGACCGAGGACCTGATGCAGGACTGGCTGGAGGTGGTGTGGAGGCGGCGGACGGGCGCCGTGCCCAAGCAGCGCGGAATGCTCATCCTCAACGGCTTCCGGGGCCATGCCACCGACTCTGTGAAGAGCTCCATGGAGAGCCTGAACACCGACATGGTCATCATCCCGGGGGGCCTGACCTCGCAGCTGCAGGTGCTGGATGTGGTGGTCTACAAGCCCCTGAACGACAGCGTGCGGTCCCAGTACTCCGACTGGCTGCTGGCAGGCAATCTGGCGCTGAGCCCCACGGGGAACGCCAAGAAGCCGCCACTCGGCCTCTTTCTGGAGTGGGTCATGGTGGCATGGAACAGCATCTCAAGCGAGTCCATTGTCCAGGGGTTCAAGAAGTGCCACATCTCCAGCAACCTGGAGGACGAGGACGACGTCCTCTGGGAAGTCGAGGGCGAGTTGCCAGGAGGCGGGGAGCCCCCCGTGGAGAGCAGAACGGAGAGCAACTGAAGGCCGGCCAAGGTAACCGTGGGGTGTGGGGGAGAGGACCCGGTGCCTCCCCACTGGGCGTGTGTGCGTTCCACGGGTACCTTTTGTCTTGCCGTTACCTTCCTCTCTTCTCAAGACCCCTCAGACCCACGTGCAGTGCCGTGGGTCACGGGCCACTGGCGTTTCCTTGTCTGTGTGGAGCTCCTGTAGCTGGGCTGCCTCTGTGAGCACTTGTTTCAGGGGCCCGGACCCCAGATCCTGTGCTTGTGATGACAAACGCTAATGGGGAGTCCGCTGCTGCTGGGACCGTTCATCTCAGCGCTGTGTGGCTGACCTGACTTGGGCCTGAAGGGGAGCTGGTCTGACTGCTGGGGCGGACAGGGTTCTGTCTGAGAAGCCCACTTTTTGTTTCTGTGATAAATTGGGATGACCCTCTTAGAGGACCGGGACGTGGGGACTGCGCCCAGTGGCGCTTCAGGACCCTGTCCTCGGGGCTTCGGATCTCAGTCCTGTGGCGGGGGGCCTGGGGGAGCCCACCAGGAAAGGAGCATAGCCACTTACACTGGCTTTCCCAAGTGTTTTAAAACTCCCGTCTGATTCTTCTTAATAATGACCTTCCTGTGGCCTGACCAGGTGGTGGCGCAGTGGATAGAGCATCAGACTGGGATGCAGAAGACCCAGGTTCGAGACCCCGAGGTTGCCAGTTTGAGCGCGGGCTCATCTGGTTTGAGCAAAGCTCACCAGCTTGGACACAAGGTCGCTGGCTTGAGCGAGGGGTTACTCGGTCTGCTAAAGGCCCACGGTCAAGGCACATATGAGAAAGCAATCAATGAACAACTAAGGTGTCGCAAGAAAAAACTGATTGATTGATGCTTCTCATCTCTCTCCATTCCTGCCTGTCTGTTCCTATCTGTCCTACTCTCTGACTCTCTGTCTCTGTAAAAAAAAACAACCCAAAAAACCAAAAATAATGACCTTTCCGTGGAGTGAGCGAGCGGTTAGAATAATTTCTTGTAGGCCTCAGTTGTCTGAGCGAAGGTATTTTTAAATTGAGTCCTTGCACAGATAATTAATAATAATAATAACAACAATATGGTGCCTGGCTAGGACTGGTGATTATGTTTGAGGGTCAGGCTGACAGGCCTATGGTGCTCAGAGCTGAGTCTGGAAGAGAAATGGGGGATGAGAAGGGGGGTCTGCCAGAGAGAGAGCACCAGGTGTCCCCCTGCCTCGAGGGAATGGCCAGGCGCAGGAGGGGCCCCAGGCAGGAAGAACAAAAGATTCAAATGACCTCATTTCTCTTAAATTGCCCGTTGATTTGTTCCTCCAAAGGCGCGGTGTTTTATGTAATACGGAGTAGAGTAGCCGTTCCTTCTTTGACGAGGGACCTAAAACTGTCTGGACTGAGCCGCCTCTTGAAAGTGTAATTAGGCATTTCCGTCCTGTTTGCTGCTTTTCTCTAAATGAGACACTAATGGAAGTCTCTTGTCGCCCCACTGCGTGCTGTCAGGAGTGACCTGTGCCTCTCTCCCTGCCCCTGACCGAGTCCAGTTGTGCTCATGTTGCTGAACCCTGCTGCCGTTGGGGCGGGGGTCCCTGCAATTACAGGGGAGCCAAGCAGTTGATACTGTGAATTTGAAATCACCAAAGTTGCTTTTTGTTTTCATCATGTCCCCTATTCTTTCATTCCCAGCAGTCAGCACTCTAAACCAGTGGTCCCCAACCTTTTTTGGGCCACGGACCGGTTTAATGTCAGAAAATATTTTCACGGACCGGCCTTTAGGGTGGGACGGGTAAATGCACAAAATAAAATTATGCGACCGGCGTAAAAACTGTGGTATTTTTAAATATAATTGTCGAACTTACGAGACAAGCGTCAAGAGTGAGTCTTAGACGGATGTAACAAAGGGAATCTGGTCATTTTTTAAAAATAAAACATCGTTCAGACTTAAATAAAACGGAAATAATGTAAATTATTTATTCTTTCTCTGCGGACTGGTACCAAATGGCCCGCGGCCCGGGGGTTGGGGACCACTGCTCTAAACATTTATTGCCACTGTTGGATGTCAAAGCGGGACTTTACAGTGAGCTCTGCTTCCTTTCTCATTTTTGCCTTTTGTTTCTTCTTGTTAGACAGCAGCTTTGTCCCTGTTTTTAGTTTTCTAAGGTCACTGTCTCCCAGGGCTGGGTCAGAACACCCGGGTGGCATTTGGGCATGAAACTGCCCCTTCTCGTCTCTTTGGAAAGCGGGCTAGTAGGATCGTTGTGCCTGTGAACGCTGACACGCTGTCTGAAATCGGGGGGCTCATTCACACCGAGGTTCTCTCTGTTTTCCAGCCAATGGGGAACTTGGGGAGGAGAACCGACGCGGAGGTGGCTGGAAGTGTGGATGCGCAGGGAGCAACAGGAATGGCCGCGGGGCTGGAGGCAGCCCGGTCCGGACAGCGCCTGGGCGTCCCTCCCCAAGACACAGCCCCAAGCCCACGGGGGAGTCACAGAAGTCTAGGACCCTTCAGTTCATCAGAGAGACGATGAGGAAAGAAACTGCGCCGTGCTTCATTTCTTGTAGAGAAGACCTGCATCCGCCCAGAAGAAACCTGTAAATACGATGAACAGTTTATTTCTGGGACAGGAAGACCATTGGTCCACGGGCGTCCTTTCTGGGGAAGAAAACCTCTTAAGTCATCGTTTTTCTTCTGCCTTTAAAAAAAAGGCTCCAGGGAGTCCAGCCTGTTCTCCCAGCAGGTCAAGACTGCAGAGCAAGCGATGTTAGACACCTGTCATTTATGTACTTAATTAACACATGTCCTTTTTTAGAAAACAAAGAGATAGATACTAATGGTAACAAAATTCAGATCTTCTGGCCTGGTGCCAGCCGATCAATGGCTTTTCTGTAGATGAACCGGGTTAGTGGGGGAAGAGACAGGTTAAAATAAACTAGGCTGTTTTATTCCTCTTCCCCACTACGTTGGCAGCTAGACATTTTTTTCTCGGGCCCCACTTAGTGGCCCCGTTTTCTCACGATGATTATATTTAATGATAGGGCAGGCTCTGGCGGCTCTCAGGCTGCTGCGTGCAGGAGTCGGGGTGAGTTACCTGCTGTCCACGTGGGACAAGGCTCATTCACGTCTGTTTCATTCACTTCTTTGATATTTTTATCATGAGGGCGGTGAGAGGGTTTGGGCCCTTGGCCACTGCTGTTCGAAAATGCTACTAAAAATCTTCTACCCCATAGGACAGGCGAGAGGCCTTTGAGTATGGACACTAGAGTGATTTGCATTCCCACCTAAGTCGAGTGTTAGGAGAACATTCCCCCTTCGAAGCTATCTGCACTACAGAAAATGCTCCAGGACCTCGCAGACAAGAGCCATTGGCTAGACAGACACGTCATTCCGATGTCGAATCTGGTCACAGGCCTCCGCCTCTCCCTTCCCTTACACCCTACTCGTTCGTGTAGGATGCTGTGCGTGACATCTTGAAACACCTATTTCTACTCAGGTACTCCTTTTCCTAGGGGTGAAACACCTTTCTCCTTTTTTTTTTTTTTTTTTTTTTTAAAAAAACCCACAGTTTTCCTCCAAGAAGGGGGGAAAATGTCAGTTAGTTTCTGCTATTGGAATAACTTTGTTTCTCCCGTTGGCAAACTGAACCGTAGCCTTTGCCTCGTCAGATGGCATCTAAACCCAGCTTCTCTGCATTCCAGAAGTTTCCATTCCCTCCGATTCCCCTTCAGTGTCTCCTCCATGTTCCCTGCGCCTCCCCTCTCGCTGCCTGGTGGGCTTGCTCTGGGAGCGGGAAGGACTTGCTGAGACCTGACCGTGGGGCCCCACCCACAATCTGGAGCCGCCGTTATCTGGCAGTGACGGGTAGAAAATGGATTCAACAGCCCTTGCTTCCTTCCGCCAACGCCTCACGTCTGGCCATGGGCCGATAGGTGGGGCCCTGCGGGGCTGCGCAGCACCGGGATGTCCCTTGGGGTGTGGGTTCTGCCATCGGGGTTTCTCTGGGCTCGTGCTTCCACGGATGAATTGCGACCTGGGCCTGACAAGATCCCTGGGCATAGCTGTTCTGCGGGGCGGCTTTGACCCCGGGGTGACTGACGCAGGCACTGGTGGAGAGACATAGTTGTACCCCCCTGGTAGGTAGGAACTTGACCTCAACAATAAACTTTGATAATCAAGACCATAGGCTGTGGTGGTTTTATTCATTACTGACCAGCCAGTGTGGTGAAGAGTCACGTTTCAAACTAGCATTTACTCTGGACGGTCCACAGTTCCCGGGATAGTACACCCTTGAGTCCCAAAGTGTCTGTTTGCCAGAAGGGGCAGTACCTTGAAGACAAAGGAAAGTGATGCATGTGGTGGTCAATGGGCCAGGGAGGCCTGGCACTGCACGGGGAGGGGAACTGATCCCCCTCGATCTGTCTCCGTCCTGGCTCAGATGCCACCGTGTTAGAACTCTGCTTGGCGAGCACGGCAGGGGGTGGAGGGGACTGTGCCAGGCCGGCACGCAGCGGGGGGCGGCTGGGATAAAACAAGGGGGGCCTGCCCTGGCCGGTTGGCTCAGCGGTAGAGCGTCGGCCTGGCGTGCAGGGGACCCGGGTTCGATTCCCAGCCAGGGCACATAGGAGAAGCGCCCATTTGCTTCTCCACCCCCCCCCCCCCCTTTCCTCTCTGTCTCTCTCTCTTACCCTCCCACAGCTGAGGCTCCATTGGAGCAAAGATGGCCCGCGTGCTGGGGATGGCTCCTTGGCCTCTGCCCCAGGTGCTAGAGTGGCTCTGGTCGCAGCAGAGCGACATCCCCTGGTGGGCAGAGCGTCGCCCCTGGTGGGCGCGCCGGGTGGATCCCGGTCGGACGCATGCGGGAGTCTGTCTGTCTCTCCCCGTTTCCAGCTTCAGAAAAATAAAAAATAAAAATAAATAAAAAAAAAAACAAGGGGGCCTGAGGGAACCTGTAGCTAAAGGACCACTATAGAGATTCCTGCAGGGAAATACCAGCTTTGTTCTAAGTCTGAAATAAATCACCAGGTTTCTCACACCGTTCTCCCTCCCTGAAACATTTTCCCAGAGGATGGTCAGAAGCGCTCAGGGTCCCAGCAGCCTCTGGGGGAGCAGACGTGCTCTGGCCTCTTTCAAGGGCTCTTGAAAACCATCCTCAGCATCATTAATTCTTCCTACCTTTGTACCCTGCGAGTGCAGGCCCAAAATAGGAGGCCAGGGGAGTCCTCTGAGGTCCTGTGGTCCCACCAGAACAGGTGACTGTAGGGACTTAGGCTGGGTCCTAGAGAGCAGGGAAGAAACTTTGTTTGGATTTGGAACCTGCCCTTACAGTGGGCCCGCCTCTGTGTCCGCAGAACGCACAGACCTCATTCGATGCTGAGGCCCCGGTGTGAGTACAAAACAACCACTGCGTCTGGTCTGTACTGGTTCAAGTGCTTCCAAACCCTACACACTCGAGTGTCAGCTCATTTGAAAGCTTAAAGGGCTTTTCAGGCTTGTGCCAGCAGCTGAAACTCCACTGTTTTCTTTTTTTTGTCTTATTTAATCTACAGATCACAGAAGAGGGGGCAGACTTGAGTGGGAAACTTTTTCATCTTTCTCATTTAGAACGTTCTTCTGAGATGTCTTGCTGAGGTCTCGTCACGTGGGGATTTCTGTGTTTCTGTAGAAGGCACCCACTAAACAGGTCCCTTATATGTTAAATAAGCAAACAGTTTTGTCTCAAAAGGTTTTATTTGTCACGTTTAAGTTACAGAATCAAAAACACAGACCCAGGTACCCATTTGTACACATTCATACCTATGTTACTAAACTTACAGAGACCCCATCTAATATGGCTGACCTTGGAACGTGGGTTTCAGCTGTGCAGGCCACGTTAACAACGGACTTTTCTCGATAAATACCTGTCCTGTTTCAGATCATGGCTGGGAGGACACAGACAGAGATCTACATCATGTTATGGTTCGAGGGACAAGTGTCTGCAGATTTTCGTATCTGGGGGGGATCCTGGAACTAGTTCCCCACGGATACTGAGGGACAGCTAAGTTTTGAGGAGTCACAAGTTATAAGTGAATTTCCGACTGCATTGGGGGTTGGTGCCCCTAATAATACCCACGTGGCTCAGGTCAACTATATACCACCAACACTACCTCTTGAGTAAAAAATAACACATCTCTAATAAAATAATAAACTTGGTTATCGGTAACAATGCCAAATGTAAGTTAGTCTCACTTTTTTTTTAATCACCCAAAAGGATAGAAACAAATATTTCAAGGGAATAGGGGAATTACCAAGTAGAGATGCAACATGTCCAGGTGAAGGTTTTGAAACATTCTGTAGGAATAATAAATGAACCTGTCAATCAGAGTCTTTGGGCGTGTTAACTATATGAAGGAAACTTGGGTTAGGAGGAGACATTTTATAAGGTTAACTAATTACATTCTAGGCATTTTGTTGCGATGTTTTTGTCTAATAGTACAGCACTTCTGGGTCACACCATATACAGAGTGGTAAGGAGTCAGGGTGCTGCCTACATCTGTTGAAAAGCTGGTCACTAGAGGAGGTATCTGATTCTTAACACTGTGTAGGTTATTTCAACCAAATCCCCAGAGCCCAGTTCTCCCAGAAGAGGGGCAGGTACAGAACACTTGACGTCACCGAACACAGATGTCCTGCAGGTCATGGGGATGGAGCCATGAGAGCTTCCCTGTCTAGGATGTCACTACCTGACACACAGACCAGAGGACACTGAGCCTTAGGGGCCCGAGTGTCCCCTCTCCTGGGAAGTGCTGCCAGTGCCCATGCGAATGGGGACATGTACACACACACAGAGACACGATAGTCCCTATCAAAGTTGGGTTCCTATGAGTGGCTTCACAGTAGCAACACAGAATTCCTCAAATGTCACGTTTCCATAGGAAAGGTTATATTTACACTGTCCGCTTCAGTTCTGAAGTTGGACCCCAGGAGCACGTGCCCCATGCCCCCCATGCCCCCCGTCGCGGCGTCTGCGTAGGGCCCACCGCTGCGCTGAGGCTCAGCAGAGGAGAAGGCCCTCCTTGGCGGCCAGGCGCTGCCTGTGAATCTTGTCCTGCTGCAGCTCCTCGTGGTTGGGGTGCCAGAGCTTGGTGATGACCCTCTCGATGTTGAGGGCATACACGGTGTGGGTGGGGATGACTTCCCTGTGCACCTGTGGCCAGACGGGAGCACGTTTCCAGTTACACTCCAGGGTCCCAATTTTCCCAACATGAAAAAGGTTAGATCAAGAGAACGTGAACACAGAAGACACAGAAACCTATATGAGCTTTAAAATCCTGAGAACCTAACAAACCCCAGACCAGCTGACCAGAAAACAGGAAAGACTGTTCTGAACTAGGAATAAGGGAACAAGGTCGTGTCTCCCCCCCCCCCCCATTCATTCTCTCTTTGGGGAGGTTGCAGAGGGGAATTAGAAAGGACTGTTGGGCCCAGGATTTGGAAAGAAAGTAGGATGAAGGATTTCATGCAAACAATCCAAACTGTGAAACAGCCAGGAAGCGGGAGAGTTACTGAACACCTCTGCAGACCTGGGGAAACCACGAGCCTGGCCGTAAATCTAGGGGAACCCCGTAAGGAGCCAGGAGTTACCTGCAAAGCTTCGAACAGGTCGTACATGTTCACGGGAGGCAGGGACATGGGCAGGGTGTTCCCAGAGCAGGCCAGCAGGAGAGCGGCCTGCTGCTCGGCCTCGTCGGGGTGCAGGTGGGAAGTGGGGTTCTGGCCTGCGTAGGGTGCAGAACAGGCTGGAGGGCTGGAAACAGAGTGTGTTAGGACATGGCACCGGCCGCCCAGGGGGGACAGCTGGGGTGAGCGGAGTGGGAGCGGGCTGCCGGAACACGGCGTCGCCTTCCAGAGATCTTCAGGGGAAGTCGGAGCCCAGTCATTTTCCAGCTAGCGCAGACCTGAAGTGACTGAAATTCTCATTTTTAAAGGCGGCCCATCTGTCGGGCCCAGCGAGGAAACAGAAATGTAGAGCAACTATGTAGTTACCTCCCCCCTTCTCCCTCCCCAGTGTTCAAATGTTTACTACGCTCAGGACTTCCAGCCAAAATTGTTCCAGCCCTTAGAGCGTCCAGTGGAAAGGTTAGATCTTAAAGCGTAACAAGATCTTAATGCAAAGAAAATGAACAAGGACACCGAGGTGGAGAGGAAGGTGGACGCTCCTTCCTGGAACCAACAGGACCACCAACGACATGCCGGAAGCAGGGCTCTGCACAAGGGCGGCCACGGGCGAAACGCAGAGTAGGGCAAAGGACCCAGCTCCAGCCATGTCCCCAACATCCCCAGTCAGGACCCAGACATAATCGGCAGGAAGTTGGGCATAATTTCTGCACCCTAACACAGAGGACAGAACCTGTGTGACTAAAGAACACACAGGAGGCAAAGCCACGCGGAGGAGGTGACGCAGAGCACTACACACAGGAGATACAGCCCGGGGCTCGTGTCCTGAGCCAGTGCGGCTCTGGACAAAGGCGGCCCTGTTCCAGAAACACTTGCCACCCCAGCAGGAGCCCTGGGCGACTGGCCGCCGGGGAGAAGGCCGCACGGGCACCTGGCAGGTCAGGGACGCTGTCCAGGGAATTCGCCACCACAAGGAGCCCTCTTTTTGGTTGTTTGTTCTCTAGAATGACTTACAGATGAGAACAGATGATCCCAAACAGATAGGCCTGCAAGAAACCGAGAATGTGACTCGTCCCCTGTGTAACCCGAACGCTGAGCCTGGTGCAGGGAGCTGCCCTTCAGCGTGAGCCGGCGGTCAGGGTCCTCGGGGGCGGGAAGTGGGCACTGGCACAGCCCTGCCCCGTGAGGTCTACCTGGTGTCCTCCCATGGCTCAGCCCCCCACCCCCACCCCGCACCCTGACTGTCCTGTCATCTTTCACCTTCATCACTCTTGCTGGAACTTCCCCATGACACTGTCTGCTTGGAGCTTGTGTCCCTGTCACTGTAATCAGATACAAAGTCCAGCACTTGGACAAATGCAGTCACTTCAGTCACCACGAGGATAATCCGATTTTTCTTTCCAAGAGGCTTATAATTGGGACAGTTTTTTGGGAAACTGTCCAGGTAGGACCAGACCGTGCATGGTCGCAGGTAATCACATCACCTCACACAGGGGAGACTCGGGGTGTCAGAGAGGTCCTGGGGACCTCAGTCTGCACAGCGGTCACCCCCAGCTGTGCGGTGACGCCAAGCACGGGCCACTACCAGCTACAGCTACAGAAGTGAGAGAAGGTCTGCTGGAGCACCATCCTCCCGCCATCAGAAAACCCAGCCCTGACCCAACAATCATGGGCCACATGGCTGACGGAGGGCCGGGCCCTCCACCACCGAGCAGGGGCTGCCCACGTGGGAGCCTCACACCACAGACAGCAGCCAATTTCTAATAGAAAGTCAGCAACTGGCTAGTGACCATGCCAGGAGATGATGCAGGAAAGGAGGCTGGGCCACACTCCAGGTCCCTGGGAATGACAGAAACGCAGACCCCGATACCTCACAGTGGTCCATGACTCAGAGCCGTGGCACCACCTGGCAGGGACAGGTCTGTTCCAATACCTTTCTATGAGGTTGTTGTACACCACGACGCTGTTCTTCAGGTATGGCTGCGGGGTCACGTTGCTGCCGAAGGCGTATTTAAAGTGACCGTCGCGTAACCGATAAGCTTTCCTTCTCGACACGACCGATGCCAGGATATCTTTGAGGTGGTTCTGCAAAAACGAGGAGGAAAAAATAGCACAAAGTCCATTTAAAAGCAAGTCCTAGAACTTCCATTGACCCGGTCACGTTCACAGGCATTTTAGTGGACGAAGGTGGGGAACAGGCTGGCCTGTGCGGGACCAAGCAGATGCTCACTGCAGAGCAGGGCCAGGCCAGGCCAGGCTAGGGCGCAGGGATGGCGGGGGGAGGGGGGGGGGAGGCACTGTTTCTACTCTGTTCTTTTGAAGATGAGCTTGTTCTACGTGAAATTTGTTGTACAAGGTTTTATATCTCTAAATTGGCTCCTCTCAAAAATGCTCAGCTAGCTTTAAATAAAAGCACAGAACTCAGTGAATACTTTTTTTTTTAAGAGGCCGCCCACCTTGAAACGTGTTTTAAAATGGGACAAAAAGTTTCAAGAGCTGGGATTTACTGGGTCTAGTGCCCAGTCCCCTGAAGTCCTCCCAGGAAAATAACCTTGGCTCTCCAAGAAGCCACATAAACAGACATATAGGACATAAACAAAAAGTTAGGTATTTGGTATCTCTTCACCTTCGTGACAGCCAGGTGCACAAGAGAGGGTTGGACATTTTACAACAGACCATGTCCTGGCCCTCCGTTACTAATAGGGTCAGTCAGGGACAGGGTTTCAGTTACACCAGTACGACCATCTCACCTCGGGACTGGACAGTCCAGTGTATACTTTCCACATGCAGGATTCATTTACTGTTTTGTAACCTACAGTCTCTGAGGTACAGCTGAGGAAAGGGGCCCCGCCCCCCCCCCAGAGAGCCCCTGTGCCCTCCAGACCCCCGTGTGGATTCTGTTTGATGACAGAATGGAACCACCGAGTGGACAGACGGAAACGTGCTGAGGCGAGAACCCCACCGCACAGACCCGAGTCCAACGCTCTCCAGATACAGAACACAGCAACACCCCCTGATGTTCACCTTTAGGATTCTCGATCTTAACTTTTTCCCCTTAAAAAACTGTTCCCTTGTTGACAAATTACACATCGACTCAAACATAAGGAACCCTTCTGAAAGCTCCGTCTCTTAAGTGGAGGCACGTGTTTGGAATATGACACGTTTCTCCCTCAGAAGAAAACAATGCAATTGTTGACAATTCTGAGGTCAGAGCGACATCTGGGATCTTGAGCAACTTCCCGACAACACTCACACACACACAGACTCACAAACACACTCTCATCACATGCAACCTGTACTAGCTTTCTGCCGCCAGCAAACCCACCTCCACCGCATAGACCACGGCCGACACTGCCTCCTCAGTGACGTTGTCCAAGCCGTGCTCGTAGGCCGTGACAATCATCCTGCCTTCCAGCTGACCCCGCGTGGGCAGCATCATTGTGTGGGAACACAGTTTCAGGTCATCATCATCTTGGGGATCCTTTGCCACAAACTGCTGTGCTCCTGACAGGGGGTTCTGAGGCTGGAATCTGTGCTGGGTGAGAAAACTCTTCAAAATTATTCATTACAGTGGTGAGTGACCAAGAGATGCCAACGTACTGGGGAACCGACACACTGGGTCCAACGGCCCATGGAGTCCGGCCACCGAGACCATACCACAGGAGTTAAAACAAAAAGGGCAACTTGTCCCGGGCAAACAGCCCCAGATTCACACATGCCACGTGAGATGCAGGTGAAGGGGAGAGACGGAGCACGCATGGTGGTTCATGCTGATGATTACCATCTCCGCGTGACAGCAGACAGTGCTCTGTGCTAAAAATAGCGCTGAGGGGGGAGGTTTAAAACTATTTCCAAACAAGTCAGAGCGTGTTCAGTGTCCTTGAAGCAAGCAGGTTCTGAAAGTGTAAGTATGTATATAACCAATCCTTCAGGTAAGCCCCAAGAAGCTGGGCTGACCCACGCAACAGTGTAACTACTTTAAGTTACTATTATCTTCTGCTTAAGAATCCTCACCCCAGAATCCTCACAAGACACAGTCATAGTAACTATTTAGAATCATGTTTGCTCCTCCCCACCCCCCACCCCCAACTCCTGCTCATAACACTTGAGCATTCCCGTGGGGAGACTCAGGGAGCCCGGTTCAGTCTCCTTCACCGGCAGGACATCTGTGCCTGTGTAGCTTTTGCTTAAGCCTGACATACGTTTCACAGTGAAATATGTTGGATGTCTGTATCACAAAAGCAACACTTGTTGATGCTCTGTTTAAATCTTTCGCCTTTTACAAAAGCAACACTTGTTTTTTCCATTTTCCAGGCAAAAGACTGCATTTTACATCGACCACGTCTGTTTCTGAACTGAGGAAGCCCCCCCCCCCCCGGGGATACCGATGCCCTCCAGACTGAGTGTCATTGATATAAAACGTATAGCCAAGGTAGAAATGAATGTTTGTTGCTGTTAAACCATAAAACTATCGATACTCAGTCAAAATCTACAGATGGGATACTTCTGAGAAACTTGGTTCCTTAGAACTAGCCTGGAAAGAACAAGTTACTGCAGTGTGTACAAATCTTACAGCCAAATGCCGCCTGTGCCTTCGCTGCTGGTCTCCAAGGCCAGGCCCAGCCGGGCACTGCCAGGCTCCTGGCAGAGGACCACAGGCCTCCGGGACCCGCGGAACAGAAAACAGAAGTCACTCCAGAAAAATATCTCAGAGGAGAAAGAACACAGGCCTAGCTCTTGAATCATTGAAAAGCCATGAGGTACTAATGATAACATTACTACTTACGCAGTAACAAACCAGAATTATAAAAATTCAGGCACCTGGGAGCCACAAGCTTTGAACACCTTCACCAACTTCACAAAAGGGAATATATCTCCCCCCCATATTATGCCCCCGTTTTTCTCAACTCTATTACCGGTAACAATATTCATTTAAAAACATAAACCAGCCATTATCAGGATCTACTGAAGAACAACCTACATCAAATTTCTGACGGACAGAAGAGAGCTTCTTCCTTCCCTTCGGTTTTCCAGGTTTGGCTGCAGAGCCCCCAGTCCAGGGCAACGAACCAGCACCCTCTAAGAGACACAAAATAGTGACCATCAGAGAAAATAATGACAACTGATAACTGCTCGGTCTGTCTTCATTTGGGGCTAAAAAAAAATAAGGAACGCTCACATAATGTAAATAAATGATACTTAAAGTCAGATCTTCTCTTTCTACTTCTCTAAACAGAACCATAAACTCCCTCCGCTTTTTTTCCAGCTGGAACCAGACTGTGCTTTTAGGACTGGCCTGTTCTGCATGCTGCCTGCTACTGTTGGCTCAGCAGCGGCAGCAGTACTGTAAAATCAGAATGGGATTCTCCGGTCCGCGATGGTGAGTGGAGTGCGTGGACTCGCCTCTTTCCCTCGGGACCCCACTAACGTGCTAACAGAGGAGAGTATGGAGCACGCAGGCACACACAAGAGGGAGATGACAAGGACGAGTGTGGGACAAGATGAGATCACAGCAGATTTTCAGGGTGGGCTATGAAGGCGCTGACCCCCAGAGCGGACACGTGCTGGCCACGACCCAGGATAGCAAAACAATATGAGGGATCTAAGAACAGGCTGGTAGCTGAGGCTGGAGAATCAGCCTCCCGGGAGAAGTCTGCAAGGGTCTGGACTTAGAGAAGGTGAGTGCAGTGAGCACCAGGAGGGGTCCGTTAGACCAACATTGATGGAAGGTCTACACTCAAGCCATCCACACAAACCTCTCCCCTCCAGGATGGGCTCGGCAGAGAGCAGTTCAGGGCGCCCTGTTCAGACTCTACCAGAACAGACAACAAAAGAAATTGTCTTCGAGAACAGGTTAGGGTGGGAAAAAGCTGCCCATTAAAAGACCTTCTCTGCTGTTCTTTTTTTTTTTCTGTTCTTTTTAACATGAACATATAATTTAGTGCTATAAGAAAAAAAATCAAAGTAATACAAGCTCATTATAGTTCACTTGAAAAAATACCCCTCCCTCAATTTTTTTTTAAGAAAGAAAAAAATCACCCATCATTCCTAGCAAAACATTGTATCTTTTTTGATATTTTTTGGAAGAATGAGTTTTTAAACCTTTGAAAACAAATACTCCAAAGTCCCTCAGTTTAAAAAGACCTGTTTGGGAAGTCAGATTCCTCCTCCCATCTCTTCAGGGGTCTCCCGCAACTGGACCTTACTTGGGAAGACCAGCCAGCCTCAGAGGACTCCCCAAAGAAATCTCTCCTAATGAACGGAGCTGGGCCTTAGGGGACGCTGCCGTCTGGTGGCCGGAGACTTTGGGTGAGGACCAACGGTGGTAGCACAAGGAGAGCTCTGGGCAGCAGCTGGGTGCTGGCTGGGAGCCAGCACTCCACACGTTGGTTGGATGGGGCCTCCCGTGGTTACTTTGTTTTGTTTTCTCTGAAGCCTGTTTCCTAATCTATAAAAAGAGGCTCATACCTCCCTGAAAGGTTGTTGTGCGGATGAAGGATGAACGTTAAGACACGAGCGTGTCCAGTCCAGCCTGGTGCAGCCAACCCCTCAAAAATTACTACTGCCCTGGCCGGTTGGCTCGGTGGTAGAGCATCGGCCTGGCGTGCGGAAGTCCCAGGTTCGATTCCCGGCCAGGGCACACAGGAGAAGCGCCCATCTGCTTCTCCACCCCTCCCCCTCTCCTTCCTCTCTGTCTCTCTCTTCCCCTCCCGCAGCCGAGGCTCCATTGGAGCAAAAGATGGCCCGGGCGGTGGGGATGGCTCCTTGGCCTCTGCCCCAGGCGCTAAAGTGGCTCTGGTCGCGACAGAGCGAGGCCCCGGATGGGCAGAGTATCGCCCCCTCGTGGGCGTGCCGGGTGGATCCTGGTCAGGCGCATGCGGGAGTCTGTCTGACTGCCTGCCTCCCTGTTTCCAGCTTCAGAAAAATACAAAAAAAAAAAAAAAAAAAATTACTACTGAAGTCATCTTTCCTGCCCAGCTTAGAAAAACAGAAGACTACCCACCTGCAAGGGTTACAAGTACAAAGACCTACATTTTCAGATTTTACGTTGAACAGAAATCACCTCTTTGTTGCAAGCCAGTAGTAAATACTTTCATTTTGAGAGACTATATTTTAGGTGTTGATGGACAAATAATGTCAGATTCCAAAAATTTCTTCATTTATTTAAAAATAACCAATGTAATAAACATTCAAGACTATCAAAGGCTTCAGTTAATTAAAATCAGCCAGCTATACTTATTAATACCTCTCCATATTTGTTTGACACCTTGTATTTTTAAAAATGTCTGCATTTTTTTTTTATCACCCCGTAGGGTTGATACCACTGTCTCTATTTTATAAATTAAAGCACAGACTGCCCAACCATTAAGTCCTTTCTCTAAGATGACCCTGAACCCAGGTCTCGACTCCGTCATTCGGGGTTTTTATTTCCCATCACTTATCTGTTGTGCGTGTGACGCTTCGGGATACACCTGCTATAGAAGTAAGACCTGATTCTCGTGATGCTGGCTTTCTGACCAAGTTAAGTTTTATACAATGGAGTGGGCTACCTTGATGATCCAACTGGCTAAAGACCACATCTCTTTAAGTTGAACAGGACACAGGAAGCGGGCACTGTGTGAGCCCGCGCAGTGAGGGCACAGTGAGGGAAGGGGGCTTCTTTGAGAGGAGGGAATGGGCTTCGAGAGACCTTCCCCGAACTCCCTGCCACACAACAGAAGTCAGCAGGGAGGGATGATGCAAAAGACTAGCCATTTCTTGATAAACTTGGGCTTTTAATAAAGGAGCATCACAATCACCACAAGACCTTTTTTTTAAAAAAAAAAATACAATGTAACCTACATCAGGAGGGGCGGAGGCATCCATTTCTTAACAAGAGTAAGTTTAATCGTGGGAAAAACGTTTCATGTATCCAGTTGTTAGTTTTTGACTAATTGACTCAAAGAAGACGGTTGAAAGAGGTGGCCTGTACCACTTAAGCTCCAAAAACTGAGGGGTGCAGGGGTGGGTGTTTCTGTCAACACCTATTCAGGCTGAAGTGACAGACTGAGCTCCCTCCCACCTCCCAACAAGCTGCCGTCCACGACCCTGTTTCCCACCAATAATCTGCCCAATACACACGCAGCAGCGCTAACCTACCTTCCAGGTGTTAGTCTCCCGGGAGCATGCACGTGGAAGCCCAGGTTCCCCACATGTTGTGACCCCCACTCCCTCCGCTGACGGAATTCCCTCCCCACACCTGCGGCCCTCCCTGCACCTGCTGCCCAGCCCTCCCCCGCCTCTCCTGACTTCAGTACCTAACATCTACCTGGGGTGGGGGGGTCAGACCAACCGGCAGTGTGAGTCCAGGGGGATCACCTGCTTTAAGGAGGTTCTATTAGAAGAAAGTGGACCTAACTGTAACATTTGTTCTGAGCCCTTTGAAGAGCATTTTGCTTGCAGACACACGAGTAAGTGTCTGTTACAGGAAGCCCAGAGTGTGGGACTTCGCTGCCCAACGTCCCGGCTGGTACTGTCGCTCCCTTACCTGGTGTGGACACCAGAATCTGACACCGCGTGAGAATCGCCAGGAGGAACTCATTGTGAGAGTGGACTGGAACGGAAGAATGGTACAGGTCAAAGACAAAATATTTACAATGCAAGACCACTATTTTAGTCTAGTGTTAAGGATTTTACATATCCCTGTTCTGCCACTCTTTATACTTGATTTTAAATATCCACATTATTAAAGGGACCTTACATAAAAATAAAACCTAAAACCAAGGATTGTTTTCTTTTTTAAGTGAAAATATTTCAACTTACTGCAAATCTTGGAAAACTCCGGAGCACAGAAATAACTCCCCAGGTAATTATCTTACCATTGTCCTGCGTGAGGAGTCTGTGAGCTTCAAGGTCAAACTCCTCTTTGCTGATCTTCTGCTTGAACCACAACTTTAAGTTGGCCCAGTACCTGCAGAGGGAGAACCAGTATTAAGACCCAGAGGCTCTGCTTCTTCCCGGGTTCACTGTCCCTGCTCCAACTCCCAGGGACGGACATGGACACTCCCCGGCATTAGGGGCTGAGTTCCCCGCCACCTCCAGCCCAGAATGTGACTGTATTTGGAGGCAGGGCCTTTAAAGAGGTCATTGGTTAACATGGAAGTATCGGGGTGGGCCCTAACCCACTGTGACTGGTGCCCTTGTAAGAAGAGATAGGTCAGAAAGAGGGGGGTCAGACAATGGCATCTACAAGCCACGGGCAGAGGCCCCAAAAGAAACCAACCCTCCTGACACAATGATGTCAGACTTGCAGCCTCCAAAACTGTGAGAAACGAAGGTCTGCTGGGTAAGCCCCCAGGTCCGTGGCTTTTTGTCCCGGCTGCCCTGGCAGACTCATACCCCTGGCATTCAGAATACCAACAGAAGGAAAGTCTTCCCTGAAAGGGACCAACAGGTAGTCCCAGGATCAGACTATGAGCCTCCCTTCCCTTCCTCGCTGTCACCTCCCGAAAGACCTCCTCTTCAGAAACTTACATTTAGGATGTCTACTTAAAAGTATTATTGGCTATAGCTAATGATGCTTATATTGCCTAGCTGAAAGTGGCTAAGCTAAGAGAGATCTTAAAAGTTCTCATCACAAGAAGAAAAAAGTATTAACTAGGTATGGTGATGGATGGTAAGTAGACCTAATGAGGTGATCGTTTTTGCAACCTAGACGTATACCAAATCATCACGCCATACACCCAAAACTAATGTTATTGGTCAATTATATACTTCAATTTAAAAAAAAAGAGAGAGAGATTTATATTTTTAAAATGTGTGTTTTATGGGTTGGGGAGTGGTCTTTCATATGCTACTGGGTGACCTCTCCCCTTTCAAGTGGAGTCCAGTTTTCATCTCACTGGCTGACGTAGTCGGTGTCTAAAACAGCCCACCACCAAAATCCCTGTGGAGAATGGATATCAGAAGTTTAGCGGGATCTAAAAAAACCAAACGCTCATTGTAAAAATAACCGGTTAACTCAGTGGTTCTCAAACTTTTTGAAGTTGAGGCTCATTTAAAATCCTACAAATAATTGTAGGAGCACTATATACAAATTTCTGAGGAATATGTTAAATAATTAAGTCAAATATTAAAGAAAAAAAAAAGTCCAAGCGTGCTTTTATGGTAATTAAATGAAATAAATACAACAAAATTAAATTTATTCTGACATTAAAAAACATTTTTATGTTACATTTTTTGAGTTATGCTTTTTAGAATTCGTAAAAAAGAGGGGTTAAAATAAAAAAACAACCCTGGCCGGTTGGCTCAGTGGTAGAGCGTCGGCCTGGCGTGCAGAAGTCCCGGGTTCGATTCCCGGTCAGGGCACACAGGAGAAGCGCCCATCTGCTTCTCCACCCCTCCCCCTCTCCTTCCTCTGTCTCTCTCTTCCCCTCCCGCAGCTGAGACTCCATTGGAGCAAAGTTGGCCCGGGCGCTGGGGATGGCTCCTTGGCCTCTGCCCCAGGCGCTACAGTGGCTCTGGTCGCAACACAGCGACGCCCCGAAGGGGCAGAGCATCGCCCCCTGGTGGGCAGAGCGTCACCCCTGGTGGGTGTGCCAGGTGGATCCCAGTCGGGTGCATGCAGGAGTCTGACTGTCTCTCCCCGTTTCCAGCTTCAGAAAAATACAAAAAATATATAAAAAAATAAAAAAAAAAACAATAAAATTATCTTTTTATATATATAGATACATTCTTAGTAAGATTTAGTAAATTCGGCCAGTCCTGGCACAAATGTGTTAAGTATTTTCATTCTTGTGTTTATGAGAAACATGAGCCTGATGTGTCCTAGGGATTTCTTCAATGTTTGGGCATATATTTGAAAGGCAAACTCTCATTTCCTCATCAATACATTGAATAATTCCTCTCTTTTTATTCTTAATTGTGTTGAGTGCAGAAAACCCCCACCATACATACCATCTTAACTTGACCCCAAACAAAGGATAGAAGAAACTTGCCTCCAGTCTTTCCGGGGAACATGGAGGGTAGTGTAAACAATACAGCACCACAGCTGAACAGCCTTTTGCAACCTAATCAGGCAAGTGAGGTGGGGGCTTAGGCAGACTGTCAGCTTACAGCCAATTCCCCACACCTCTGTCCCCCCAAAATCTAAACTCGAAAAATCCTGTTGGTTTTTTGATCCCCATTTCTCTGGAATACCATAGGGTGCACACTTTGAGAATCACTGGGTTAACTGGTAGAAGAAGCAAAGATCCAACCTTTTCTAACACAACATTTTAGAAACAGGAGTAAAACACAGGGGTTTTCACATCCACACCCCTTGTTTCAGTGCGTAAGGAAGTGGATCCTGTTTACAAAAGAGGATTTAGCATTACTCAGGGCATGTCTTACAATCACTTTCAGGTCACGCTTGTTTACTTTCTAATGCTCATTTGAGTTCCTAACAGGAAAAAAAAGGCAGAGATTTCTCAGTGAGAGGGTTTAATGCCCTTTCTGCCTCACTGAGCCCCAACCAGAGCTTCCTCCTGTTGACTGATCAGCCTCTGGGGTCTCAGCAATGGATCTCTCTGCACGTAACTGGCCATGGAGGTGCACAGTTGCAGCCAAAGCTTTGGGTTCATGTATATTATTATTATTTTCATGGATTAAAAATCTCAGCCTTAATGGAGTCCTAAGGTTGCCCAAGATCCATTTCATTCAACAACCAAACCTGTTTAGTTCTAGAGTTCGTCACCACGTCTCAGGCAAGAGTCACACGCGCGGTACTGAGAATAACTTCCCAATAGTGGACACTTAAGAGGCCTTTTTTTTAAGGACAGGAACAATTAGGAAATGAAGTACAGATCTTTTCCCAATCTGTTGTATCCAACAAAAGAGGTCAGTAAACGTGAGAAAGACGTCATGACTGAAAAGCCCCTATCAGAAATTTACAAGGTGCAGACATACAAATGCACATCAGGAGGAGTGTGTGAGCTTGTACAAGGCTCTGCAGGGGAGCTGTGCCAACGTGACACTGTCCACCTTCTCCAGCGGCAAGCTTTGTCACCCCAAGAGCCAGCGCTGGCTATCCAGAGTTGAAAGACTGAGACCCCTAGTCCTGGTCCCTAGGGTGGCTTGCTCTATACCCAGAACCAAGTGGCTATTTTCCTCAACAATACCAAAGAACACAGCTGGTCAATCTCTACAAAGGAGAGGATGATGGTGACAAGTCTACGAGGGTCAGACCTGGAGAAAATTAGTAACATGTGACCAAGTCATCCAAAAAATGAAGCACCTATTTGAACATGTCACTAGGGTATTATCCGGCCCCAGCCTTGGCTGAATGGTGAGTTTAACACTCGCCCATTCAGCATCTGAACCCACGATGTTCTTGATGTCCTGCTGTAACCTGGGGAAAGTGTGGCTGGGCACCTCTGGGGCCCTTTGCACCCAACCTGTCGGGTATCAGAGACAGGAAGCAGAGGTGAGGGCCCCAATCCTGCTGTGAATGACTTTGTAGTTGGAGTTACTAACCTCTCTGGGTCTCCCTTCTTCTCATCTATCAAACGGATATAACTGCTCCTGGCTCACATCTCTGCTGTCAGGTTAGAGAAGACAGTACACTTAAGTGTCCGCTACTACTATTCTACCGGAGGGTCTGTCTGCATTCCGAAACTGCCGTCCAAGGCGCACCCCAATGGCGCCTCCGCCTCCAGGAAGCCCTCCTAGGGGCGCCCCGCAGCGGGCCTGCACCCAGGCCTGGAGCATGAAGCGCGCTCCTCCCGCCCCACCCAGGGCAGAGTCCCGGTGCCAAGGGAGACAGGACGGCCCGGCTCGCAGGGCCACAGGTCCGGCGGCCCGCTCGGTGCAGAGGCCCTGCCGCCCGCGACGCCAGGCCGCCCACACCGGGCGGTTGAACGGCCCGGGACCGGGGAGCCCAGCGAGGAGGCCGCTAGCGGCGCCGCCGGGGCTTACTGTTTCACGTTGTCCCCTAGGGCCTCGCTCAGGTTCTTCTTGGCCGCCTCCAGCTCGCTCACAAAGGTCGCCATTGCTCCCAACTCTTGGCCCGACCGCAGACCGCTTGGCCACCGCGACCCACAACCGAAAAACCAACGCAGTGGAGGCCTTGCGCAGGAGGCCCAGCCCGATCCCGCCCACCCCGCCCCGCTCCGCCCCGACGCTCAGAAGACGTCGGTTTGGTTGTCGGCTTCGCCCGCTTCTCCGAAGGGAAAGTGGGCGGGGCCAATGCCAGCTCTGCCCGCTTCCCGCCCTCCAACGGCAAGCCACTGGTCACGTGACCACTCCGCCCGGCGGGCCTGCAGCGCCGCCTGCTGGGCTGGCGCGTTCCTCCCTTTCAGTCCGCCGCCTGGCTCCGCCCGTGGCTCCAAGCCCTGTCAGCTGCATGAACGAGTGTCTTCATCCCTCCGGGTGGAAGAGTGAGTGCAACGTCGATTTTAGTCTCTTCCTCGGCTTTATTTTTCTCCGGGACCTAATCATCGGAGATGCTATTTAATTGAATTATTTTGTTCATTTTACCGGCCTCCTCCAACTGAAAGGTAAGTTCCGTGCAGGCAGGACCTGCGTCTGACTCACCTGTGTGCTCAGGTGCAGAGTAGTGCGGTGCCTTGCGGCACGGAACAGACTCTGCTGAGCGAGTGAAGTGAGTATGAAAAACGGGGGAAACACAGAGAGTAAGAAGAAAAGAAAGAAAAAAAGTGTTTTACCATCCCTCCCAAACTCTTTTACCTGAGACTTCTCCCCCACCGCCCATCATTTAGAATTAGATGCTCCCTTCAACAGTGAATGCAATCTTGGTGGGGTTTTTTACCTTAATAGGACAACATAAATGTTGTCCTTTTAATCCTAATTTTAATGACAGCCTATGAACCCCCCCTCCACACACACACACACACACACACACACACACACACACAGGTAGATTGTGCACAGTCACCTGTTTCCTAGTTGCTAGACTGATTGCTTTCCTGGTCTCTTTGTTAGAAAAGTGATACAGTAAAGAACTTGATGCAGAAAGCTTGTCCTCATGTAGGATTATAGATATCATTGAAACCTGGCCTGTGGTGGTGCAGTGGATAAAGCCTTGAGGTGGACCGCGGAGGTTGTTAGTTCGAAACCCTGGGCTTGCCTGGTCAAAGCACATATGGGAGTTGATGCTTCCTGCTCCTCCCCCTTTCTCTCTCTCTCCTCTCTAGGATAAATAAGTAAAATATTTAAAAAATATATCACTGAAAGCCATCCCCAGTGTTTATTTTCACGTGGCTATTTTACATACATATGTATATATATAAAATCTTGGCCCTGGGGTGGATCAATTCTTCCCAATTCTGTATTTTAGGAAGCTAGAAAGCACTGGTGTTCTGGGCAGTACGATTGAATGTTGATAAGAGCGGTGAGATGTCTCAGTTTGGAGATTTTGTTATTGTTATTTCTTCCAGATAGGATATTTGGGTGCTTTAGACCCATTTAGAAACCACTGCCGAACACAGCAGAAACTCATTGATTGACTTTACCAATTAGCACCGACTCATTAGACCTTCTCCTCTCAATGATGACAGCAAACATGTGAGTTTGCTCTGCTCTTCTGGGAGGTATCTTATAATTCAGCTTTAAAATACTGATATTTTTGGTGAGCCTGTTGAACTTACTGTGATAAAGGTCAGTGGAATTTGTAATACTTACTAGGTGGTACATTTGGGACATACGTGTATGTGTGTATAGTTCTATTATGTTCCACAGCATCTCACACTCAACATATATGTCTGCTAGAATAATATTTTAGGCAATTCTATATAATATTCTTCCTCATCTATAGTATATCCGTACTGATATACAGGTTTTAAGATAAAGGGTATAGATAGACTAGAATACATATAACAGACAAAAAGGATGTCTTTACAAGAGCCACCCAGTCTTTTAAAAAATGAGGAATGACACAAACAAAAGCCATGCTAGAAGGCTTCTTACCTTGGAGGTAGTCTGGGCTCCCAGCCCGCTTGTTCTGTCTGGCCAGAGTGGGGAGTGGCCGCAGATTCCAGCAGGTGGCTGGTGCACTGTTCAGGACAATGGGGGCTGTGACCTCAGGCAGCAAAGTCAACTCCTGGGTTTCAAACCACAAGTCCTGGCTGAATCTCCTAAAACCCACTTGTGGCTTTCCCTCCTTCTGGGGGGTGACATGGGTAGCCTCGTCTCCATCCAGCATGGTCTCTTTATGTCAGCAGCAGCCTCAGTGAGGGAGCATGTGTTCTAATCGCCACCTGCCCCAGGTGCCAAAGATCTCTCCTACGCTGGCCTCCCTCATGCTAACAAAATGGTTTCCAGCACCTTGGAGCAAGCTCTTATCTGCATTCTGAGTAGGGGCCAAAGGCTTCAGCCAAGTGTTCCAACTTTCTGTTTGGCTGGCGGCTTCCAGAGGTATGAAGGGAGTCCTTTTCCAACATATGCAATTTAATAGTTTGCATTTGAAAGAGTTCACAGGTGGGTCCCATTAATCCTTCTGATAGTATGTATGCCCAGAGCTAAGTTCATCCTTCTATCTAGGAGTTCTTCGGGCCATCTGCTCTTTCTCATTACAGAGGGTAGTATTCTTACTATGGTCATAGAACCAAGGGGGGCTTCACTGTCGGGCTCCTAGAGTAAGAAGCAGCAACAGAATGTGAGGAACACCTTCTGAGATTCCCTTCAAGGCACCAAAACACCCTGGGGGGACCTGGGGGGCTGTATCCACAGGTAGCTGCCTCATCATGTCCTCAGATGCTACTTATCGGTCCAACTCTACCCTATAGTCTCCCCTCAGAGCTGAACGGGAGTCCTCTATTCTGTGGATGGTCCTAACTCTAAATCTTATAGTTGTAACAATACTTAATTCCTACTCCTATAATTGGGGAAAGGAAAATGAAATTGCTACAGGATCATTTTTCAAATAGATTTTAAAAAAAACTAGACGAAGTAAATAAGATCATGTAAAAGTCTCGTAGAGTTGATAGATTCTAATTATCTGCATTAAAGATCCTGCCTCTTCCTTCCATTCCCATAATGTTTGTTCCTCCATTGGAAGACTCGCAAATCCAGGAAAAATGTTCATTAATTACCACCACACAGGTATCAAAACATGGTCAAAACAGTGCTCCCTGTTCAGTGTTCTTGGGGTTGCTTAAGTATCTTTCATTCACCAGAACCCTTACGTGCCTTCCATTTCTCAGAATCCTGGAACTTTAATTCCCACAAGCTTCTGAGAAAGGGAAAGTGTAGTGAAAACTCTCTGTGGGACTATTATGAACTAAAGGTTGGCATCCCCCAAATTCGAAAGTTGTTAAGCCCTTGTGTGGCTGTGTTTAGTGTATTTGGAGATGGGGCCTCTGAGGTAGTAATCGAGGTTAAATGAGGTCGTAAGGGTGGGGCCCTGGTCCTATAAGATTGGTGTCCTTCCAAGCAGAGACAACAGAGAGTACCCCCTACCCCCACAAGGAGGACAGGCCAAGTGAGGACAGAGAGAGAGAGATGTGGCCATCTACAAGTTAGAGAGGCCTTACCAGAAACCAAATTAGCAGCCACCTTAATCTCAGACCTCCAGCCTGTGAGGGAATAAATTTCTGTTGTTTAAGCCATCAGCCTCTGGTCCTTTGTTATAGCATCCTGATTAAACTAAGTACAAATATTGATCGACTTACGACCTATGCAACTTACGACCATTCGACTTTATGACCACAATCGCCAGCCACGACTGCTCCGCGTCTGGCAGTGCAAGCGTTGCCCAGCTGGGCGTACGACAGTGCAGACCAGATTCCAGCAGCACTACCACCTCCGTGTGCACCATTTCAACTGTTATCCCAGACTCGGTACAGCAATTTTTGTTTTGTGTCTTGGATATTTTTCATCAAACCCCTCCCAAGATGTCTACCAAGAGGAAATTGTCTTTGCAAATATTAAACCAATTGTACTACTGGTAATACAGTGTTTTACTTAAACCTGACGAATGTAAAAATAAGAAACAAAATAGTGAAGAGATGATACAAATGGCATAAAATAAACAAAGAAAATTATGATATATAACAATAATGAAAGAAAATTATGATAAAATATGACTTAAAGATTTTTATAACATCAGTTCACAGTACTGTACATATAGCCTACTCAACTTATGACCAAATAAATCGTGTTATGATTGGTCTGTTGGAACCAATCGTGGTCATAAGTCGAGCACTAGCTGTACAGCTGACTCTTGAACAACTCCGAGTTAGGGGCACTTAACCCCATGCTGTCAGAAGACTCTGTATTTCTATTTTGATGCTACATTCTGCCCTTCAAATACCCGGATTCCACAAACCGCAGACTGAAAACAGCACTTTCGAGCCCCGGTTGGGAATCAGCAGCTGGGAATGTGAAAACACCGTCCTCCATCTGCAGTCAGTTGGTTGACTCTGCAGATAAGAAACCCGCGGATACAAAGAGGCAGATATGTTTACTGAAAGGAATCCATGTGTGAGTGGACATCGTTCAAACCCACTGTTGTCCAAGGGTCAGCTGTACTTGCAGAGCTTCGGAGGATTTTAAGCTGGGCCCCCAAACGGGACTGTGTTTTAGTAAAAGTTTTAAATGGAATCCTGTGTAGTTCATGCATTCAGAAGCATTACTCTGGGAAGGGCTGCAAAGCGTCTCCCAGACTGCCAACGAGGTCTCCAAAATAAGGCACAAGAACAGATTAAGTCCTCGGTGGTCACGAAATAAACCCGTGTGGGCTCAGGGCGACATGCCTCTCTGATTATTTTCACCCACAAGTCTTCCTAGGTCCTAATATACCTATTTCCCCCTATTATGTTACCTGCTTTGTTCTGCTTGCACAACTGGAATGAAATGAGAGGAAAGAGCATAGTGTTAGAGCACGGGCTCCAGCCAGCCTAAGGTTTGAATCCTGGAGTTTCTTGTCCTGGCTCTATGCCTCTGGGCAAGTTACGCAATGATTCTGCCTCGGTGTCCACATCTGCAGGGTGGGGATGAAACAGTTCTAAGAATTACCTTGTAACATGTGAGAGTACATGAGAGCCCTTGGCACAGTGCCCAGTAAAAGTCAGTATGTGATGGTTATTCTGATCTTGTGTGTAGCAATGTTGAACTCTAATCCTAATCGTTTGTGTGCTCATCTTCTTAGATGTAGTTTGTGGTCATATTGTCCACATTTTATTCTCTTGGGTTGTTTTTCTTTTATATTGGCCAGACTAGTGACTTTTGTTAATGAATGAATGAGTTTTTCTGGATAAGTTTCCAGTTGCTTTGAATTTTCAAAGGAGCTCAGTGTTGCCACGTGCTCATTGGGCAGTCCGGGTGGACTGTATCCCCTGCAATAACAGCACCTGCTTCTTTGCATATCTGTGGACACAAGATGGTACTGTCACAACTCCTGTGGCCTCAGAGAATGGCCCCCACCGCTGGCCTAATTTGCGGCGACTTGGTTCCAAAGAAAACTCAGGACAGTCATGTGGTGGAGGAAAGGCGGCCTGTGGGTTCTGTAATTTTGGGTCTCCGCAGTTGAGGTTCTTGGATTTGCAAGCCAGAGTGCGTGTCCAGCCGTCCTTTGGGCAGCTCGAGCTGTCCTGGCTGGGCAGTCTAGCCCCCCCCCCCCAGTGTCCCCACGAGGGGTTCCAGGGCAGCACCAAGAAGTCTGCGTGGAGCTGGTGGACTCCTATCCCAGGCAGCCCCCGGAGGACAGCAACCTCGCCAGTCCTCCGTCACCCACGCGCTGGTTGGGTTCCTGCGCCCTGATGGAAACTCACGGGTGGCGACCCACGTGCGTCCTGAGCTCCTTCAAATTTAGGAACCCCACGGCTCTGGCGGTTCTGGCGGTTCTGGCGCGGAGGACCTCAGTGCCAGTGCTCGACTCTCGGGAGAGCTGCAGGGAGATCCGGGTCTCCGCGGTACGCACCCTGGACTGCAAATACCAACCGCCTCCTGCAGGAAACGGGCGGGTCGAGGGCTTTGCGGGAGGAATCTGTTTGCGGGTCAGGGCGGTGCCGTGCGCAGCAGGTGAGCCGCTGTCTCTGAGAAGCAAAACGGAGGTGCAGAGCGGGTCCCTGCTGCCGCCACCAAGTGGTCACCGCAGCACCTAGAGGAAGAAGTGGCCAGGGCGTGCAGCTCCACCTCGCCGGCGCCTGTCTGCTCCACAGCCACCAGGGGGCGGTGCGCCCTCCGTCCTGCGTCCAGGGCGCGTCCAGGGCACGTCCAGAGCGCGGCGGCCCTCCCAGCCCGGTGGTGGTCTGGAGGCTACCTGACCCCTGTTCCTTCCTCCTACTGTTTAGAGGGGTCCCCTGGGAATCATGGCCTTCGGACCCATACTTCAGGCTGTCCCTTGATGAGCGTTTTCAGACACCCCCTGGAACTGTCGGAGGACAGTGCCCATGGGCATTAGGCCATCCTAAAGTCCCTGGCCACAGTGGACTCAAAAATCATTGTGGGCCTGACCAGGCGGTGGCGCAGTGAATAAGAGCCTCGGACTGGGATGCGGAAGGCCCAGGTTCAAGACCCCGAGGTCGCCAGCTTGAGCGCTTGCTCATCTAGTTTGAGCGAAAAGCTCACCAGCTTGGACCCAAGGTCGCTGGCTTGAGCAAGGGGTTACTCGGTCTGCTGAAGGCCCACGGTCAAGGCACATATGAGAAAGCAATCAATGAACAACTAAGATGTCACAACGATAAACTAATAATTGATGCTTCTCATCTCTCTCTGTTTCTGTCTGTCTGTCCCTATCTATCCCTCTCTCTGACTCTCTCTCTGTCCCTGAAAAAAAAAATCATTGTGGGATTCCAGACACGGTTGTCACAGAGGGGCCTTAGAGCAGAGATGTGATAAAGGCAGAGTTTCCCGACCCTGAGAGAGGGGCCCGAGAGAGAGAGAGAGAGAGAGAGAGAGAGAGAGAAAGCGAAAGCGAGAGAGCAGAAAGCCCACTGTGAGGTCACTTTCACTTGGGGCCCTGGTCAGTGACAGCTGTCACTGCCTGCCCGCCCCCTCCAAGGCAGCTGGAGCTCCCTCCCACCTCCCTGCCTGCAGTTCATACCACAACCCAGCCCAGCAGGGACTCTCCAGCTGGTGGTTGTGGGGACCCCAGGGGTCTTTGGAAGACATGAGGGGTTGGTGGTCAACCCGCCAGTCCATGTGACTGGACTTCGCTTGCTCTACCAGAGTACAGTTCCTGTTCAGTGTGTCCCGTTGTGACTCAGATAAGAGTGGTTCCTCATCTTTGGTGTTAGCCTCGCCTGGGGGAAGCTTGAACTCCACGCCCACACCACTCTGCCGACTGATGAAGTCCCGAGTGTCTGGGGAACGGAACCCAGGGATCCATATTTCGCCAAGCCCTGCAGGTGATTCCAAGGCGCGGCCCTTCCTTGTTAGTTTCCCTGAAATCCCTCTAAGTGCCTCACAATGGAGGGCGCTGGTGGCAAGAGCCAGGGCGAGGCCGGTGGGCTGGGACCCCAGACGTTCCTGGAGAGAGCCTGAATGTCGGCCTGCCCAAGTTATAAAGGAGGCGAGTTCCAGGGCATTTGCTGCCGCTCAGCTCAGAGTCCAATTTCACGGGAGTGCCTCCTGGAAAGGAGGGCAGATGGCTTGAGGGCATTCCAGGATGGAGGCGAACTGGCCTCTGTCACATGGAGGAGGCCGAGCTGGGGCCGTGGTCCCCAGAGCAGCCTCACGGGATGGCCCATCTCATCGGGTGTGACCAGTCTCTCTGGTTCTCCGTGAGCGTTAAGGGAATTCACTCCCACGGTGTAAACCTGGTCAGAGCTGTTCTGTGGGGCTCAGTACGGAGTGAGGTGGACAGGTAGAGAGGAGCAGGAGCCTCGTTTAGGCTGCTGCAGTGGCTGGCCATGGCGGGCGGGGGTCAGCAGGGCAGGGTCAGTGACCACAGGCAGAGCAAGGAGCCAGCTAGTGGCAGAAACACAGTGGGGTCCCAGAGTGACTTGAAATCTCTGTGAACTCCTCTGCCCTCAGGACTGTCCAAGGCCCCAGAGCCCTTGAAAGTGAGACTAGAGGTTCTGTGTGAGTGGACAGGAGGGAGGGGCAAAGAAGCGTTATTATTTGGACCTCATAATAGTAACTATGACCTCACCTGCACTGAGGAGCTGCAGGTGAAGCCTCCCACATATTGACTGTAATCAATCAAATAGAGTAACTCCTCCCTTAACCCTGTGGCTTTAATAGGTTCTTGGAATTGCTGTGAAACGAGGTTTAAAGAAACCACTTTTATCATTGGCTAATAGATACAAACAAGAGTTAAGTTCTTAGGGGCACCTCAGCAACATTGTAACAAAACATCCGTGAGCAAACCCATGTTATTCGAGTACCCATTGTCGTAGCTCAAGAGTGTGGCTCAAGCCCTGGTCCAATTTCCCATTAAAAGCGAGCCCCAGCCCTGGCTGGTTGGCTCAGTGGTAGAGCGTCGGCCTGGTGTGCAGGAGTCCCGGATTCGATTCCCAGCCAGGGCACACAGGAGAAGCGCCCATCTGCTTCTCCACCTCTCCCCCTCTCCTTCCTCTCTGTCTCTCTCTTCCCCTCCCACAGCCAAGGCTTTGCTCCATTGGAGCAAAGTTTGCCCGGGGCGCTGAGGATGGCTTTGTGGCCTCTGCCTCAGGTGCTAGAATGGCTCTGGTTGCAACAGAGCAGCGCCCCAGATGAGCAGAGCTTCGCCCCACTGGTGGGCGTGCCGGGTGGATCCCTGTTGGGCGCATGCGGGAGTCTGACTGCCTCCCCATTTCCAACTTCAGAAAAAATACAAAAAAAAAAACCCCAAAAAACAAGCCCCACTCCCGCCTGTATGAAAGTTCCTTTTGGCTTTGCTTGTCGGCAGAAGTCTCGGTGGCTACTGCGGGGAGAACAGTGTCTGAGCAGTCTCTCTTGTACCCCAGCGGCCCAGGGGCCGGAGGTCCAGGACGCCGGGACACTTTCTATGTAGCGCGTGTCATATGGGAGAGTAGCATCTTTGAGTAAAAAGGCTCTTCCCTGGCTGGTGCCTTCCTGAGCAGCGATGACCAACTAAAGCTTGTGCTTGTCTTAGTCTGTGTTATCTTTGAGCTCCTTGGTCTCTAGTCTGCCCGAAACAGGACACTGGGGAAGAGGCAGGAGATGACCTCAACTGAGCAAGACCTCAAAAGATGTTTCATTTTGAAACATCTCTGTTGCCTAGCTCTCTCCACCTTTCTCAAAATCCTCCCTGGCACACTCTCAGGATCCCCTCTAGCCATAATGTCAAGCACTGAGTCGCCATAGTAATGATTCAGGCTCCCGTTGCTATGGTGACTGTTCCGTGAGTTAAAACACTCTACCAATCCTTCCCCTCCTAGCCATTGTCATATGATGTAAAGATATATATGGTGTAAAGAAAAAAGTATGTGTGTGTGTATGTGTGTGTATATGTATATTCCAGTGTGTGTGTGTGTGTGTGTATAAGTATGTGTGTGTGTGTGTGTGTATATATATATATACACACACACACACACACATACTTATACAAGTACTTTTGGGCCAACAAATGCCCTGTGAAGCATTATTGGTTTAAGGTGGCACAGTCCTGTTCTCCTGTGACCAAAGCCACACATACCCATACACATAAAGACCCCCAAGTCACACACAGGAGAGTTCTGAGGGACAAATAGCTCCCAAATGCAGGGTTTTCAGGAACCATGTGAGAGAATGCAGCTTTGGTCTGAAGCCAAGAGGCTCAGAGACAATGCCACCCAAGTGCGCCCTCCCAGGAGAGAGGGGAGTGCCAACCAAGGTGCTGACTGTCCCTGAGAACAGGAATGACAGAGGTCGTGGGACCTGAAGGTGCGGTGCGTGAGCACTCACCTGGACCCTCGGAGGCGCAGCACGGTGGACTTCAGACATGCTTGAATCCAGCTAAGTTCTCCCATTCTGCTTGTGTGGAAAGAGTGGAGGGCGGAGAGGGAGGCCACCAGAAGTCCCCAGGTCTGTGGAATTTAGAAAAGGAAAAGGCACCTTGCTCAACATCAAGTATTTTTCTTGAAACTCTCTAGAACTTGTGGCAACACAGTGGAAGGGGAATCGTTAGGGACAGCCCTGGAGGTCCGGGAGCGGGGAGAAGGGCGGGTGTTAGGAGAAGGTAGGACGGAGGCCAGCATCCTGGCTGAGGCGGTGATGGAGATGGGACTTCTAAATCAGAATGAATGGAGCATTGCCAAGGAGACGCACTGGTATGTGGAAGGCTCTGGCGGGGTTTCCCCTGGAACGACTGTGCAGACAGCCTCCCTGGTGCTCTGGGTTGGGATATCCCATCCGAGGGAGGCTCAGAGCCCCTTGAGAATTGGGTGAGAACCCCTAAGGAGGTGGGAGCAGTTGCTGCTGATGTTGCATTCCCTGGGCCCAGATCTCATTTCCTGCTTCTATTAATAACGCCGCTCTCTCTCCTTTGGAGAAATGCACCGATCCACTATCCAGTCCATCCCAGGACTCTCATGCTCCTGGTCAGGAATGGGCGGGCTGCGTCCCAGCTGCAATGTTTAGCTCAGAGATGGGCACATGACTCAACATGCAGGTCACCCACCACCTTTTTCCCGGGTCCTCTGCATGTCTGGAAAATGGTGACTCTTGGACTGTGAGTGACTAGACTCAGGCCTTGTGGACCAGGTCCTGTCCTCCCTGGGGAACATGTAAATGTAGAAAGACAAGTAGAAATGAGCGATGGCCGGAAAGAGTGTCTGATTCCATCAAGACCCAACTTTTCCATTGGTTCCGGTTGCTCTCCTTCCGTCTCAGAACCATCCCAGGGTCTTACTCACTCACCCTTTGTCCTATTTTCCTTCCTGAGCTGGTCTGAGCTGCCTTTCTGTCACCTGCCATCAGATAGTTTTCACTGACACCACTGTAAAAGGAAAGGAACTGCAGCTGTGACGTCAGTGGCCATGGAGGAACGAGAGAAGCTAGCCACCTGGACCACAGGCAGCTCCCACACCACGAGGCCGTGGGGGAGGGAGGAAGGGAGGTCGGCAGTATTGACCATTCCGCACGAGCTCCGTCCTGTGAAACGAAGGGCTGTTATAAGGATGGTGCAAAACAGAAGTCGGCATCTAATCTCTCTGGCTTTACTCTATGCGAGACTGAACATCTCTGGGGGGGGGGGGGGGAACAAACCAAATGAGCAGAAAGAGTATACTGCTGCTGCACAGGTATAGAAACAAAATATAAGAAGACACATCCTGCCCTGGCTGGTTGGCTCAGCAGTAGAGTGTCGGTCCGGTGTGTGGAAGTCCTGGGTTCAATTCCCGGCTGGGGCACACAGGAGAAGTATCCACCTGCTTTTCCACCCTTACTCCTCTCCTTCCTCTCTCTCTCTTTCCCTCCTGCAGCCAGGGCTCCAATGGAGCAAAGTTGGCCCGGGCATTGAGGACGGCTCCATGACCTCGCCTCAGGTACTAGAATGGCTCCAGTTGCAATGGAGCAACGTGCCAGATGGGCAGAGCATCGCCCCCCAGTGGGCATGCTGGGTGGATCTGGGTTGGGTGCATATGGGAGTTTGTTTCTCTGCCTCTCAGCTTCTCACTTTGGAAAAATACAAAAAAAAAAAAAAAAAAAAAAAAAAAAAAAAAAAGACACATCCTGGAAGCAAAGACTGTTTTTTAAAAAGTGGTTTAATATCAGTGATGATGGAATCTTCTCTGCTTGTTTTTTGGAGACAGAGAGAGAGAGAGATTGAGATTGAGACTTTTTTTTTTTTTTTTTTGTATTTTTCTGAAGCTGGAAACGGGGAGAGACAGTCAGACAGACTCCCACATGCGCCCGACCGGGATCCACCCGGCACGCCCACCAGGGGGCGACGCTCTGCCCACCAGGGGGCGATGCTCTGCCCCTCCGGGGCATCGCTCTGCCGCGACCAGAGCCACTCTAGCGCCTGGGGCAGAGGCCAAGGAGCCATCCCCAGCGGCCGGGCCATCTTTGCTCCAATGGAGCCTTGGCTGCGGGAGGGGAAGAGAGAGACAGAGAGGAAGGAGGGGGGGGTGGAGAAGCAAATGGGCGCTTCTCCTATGTGCCCTGGCCGGGAATTGAACCCGGGACTTCTGCACGCCAGGCCGAGGCTCTACCACTGAGCCAACCGGCCAGGGCCGAGATTGAGACTTTTTACAAAAGGCCAGGGACAGGACATTTAGGTCCTTGGGCTGCATGGTTCAGTGATAATAAGTTTTGCTTGTTAACGGGAAACCGGCTTCACTATAATTCTGTAGCATGAGAGTCTGGAGTGACTTTCCAAAGTGGTTGTGTCTAGATGGTGTTCAAAGCACATTTTAAAATAGCTTTAAGTCCAGGGAGGTAGGAGTTTCATTCCTGCTTGGGTCCCAAGCAAGGAACATGAGGGTTTTCACCCCATATGGCACCCATAGAAATCTGCCGTGCAGACATAATGTGGCCAGGTCTTAAAATTCAGAACCTACCAAAAAGCTCATCGCTTCTAAATAAAGATCGGACTCATTCGATTTGTTCAAAAGTGACTTTGTACAAGACTTGGTAAGGACACATCTCCATCCAAGTCATTACCCAAGTCCTGGGAAGTTCACACCGGAGGCATGCTCTTGGAGGGGTGCCACTAGGTGGCGCAGCAGGCTAACTCATGCCCCTTCTCGGAGACTGGGTGGGTACCTAGTATGTACCTCTTATCTACACCTCCTGCCATGCTCGGTGAGCCATTGCAGGCCACCTGCTAAGCGTTCAGGATATGCTTAAAACCAGTTGAGCAGAAAATATAATTTCACCTGAATGGAGTCATGAGTATTATTAGGGTGTCTCTGCCAAGACTTTTCAGAAGCTGAAATCAGCCTACTTCTTGATTTTCTTAAACGTATCCACATAGATGACTTTTACACTAAACAAATGGGAACGGCCAGGGTGTGGACATAAAAATCATTTGTTTTCCTCACATTTGCCTAATTCTGATCCATCCTGCGGTCTCGGCCTTCTTTGCTTCTTGAATGATATCTGGGACTATAATTTATTTCTTTGGTTGCTCTTGAGTCATAAATGGCTTTCTATCTACTTTAATCCCCCTCTAACTGTCTTATTTCTGTAATTGGAAGAGTGATTCTTTTATTAATGACCGAACTCTAAACAGTGAAAGCTCCTTACTCTCCCCTGCCCTGGGCTCCTTTGAGCCCAGAGGCTTGCGTGAGAGAAAAATGCATGTGCCTTGTAGATTTTTCCCACCTAGCCTTTCCATTCCTTTGCCACTCAGTAACCCACTCCCCTCAGCCCGTCCAGGGTTGCTATGTGCAATGCGGAATTATTATGGCGAAGAGAAAGAGCACAGCTAAGGAGCAAGGAAGGTCATTCCTGATGGTCACCCAATGTAAAACGGCATGCCACCCGTGAGTTCACAATCAAAAACTGTTAAGACACATCAGGAAACAAGAAAGCGTGAGTGACGGTCAGCAGAAGTAACACACTTCAAGATGAGACCCACAGACACTGCCAACATTGGCACCACTGAGTAGAAAGTGGAAAGCTAGTACATTTAATATAGTCAAAGAAATAAGAACTTGATGCAAGAGTAAGGGGCAAGGTGTTCTCTACAGTGACCATGCAGACTTGAAAAAAAGACCAAAACTGACCTTTTAAAAATGAAAAAGATGTTCATTAAAATTAAAACTCAAAAGAAGGAGATTAGAGCCGACTGAAGAAGGAAGGAAACTGTTAGATAAACGTGAAGACGTCGCCCAGAAGACAGCGCAGACAGACAAAGAGATGACAAAGACGAAAGATAGGATAAGCAGTGTGTAGCCAAGAAGGAAGAGGTCTGACATACGTTTAATTGCAATTCTCAAAAGAGTTTAAAGAAAAGGAGTATTCTGATATTTTAACAGCTAAGAGTTTCAATAATTGAGGGAACATGCAATCCACAGTCAGGAAGCACAATAAATCCCAAATGTAATAAGTTAAAAAAAAAATCACACCTGGTCACATGTTAATTAAACCAAAGAACAATGGAGACACAAAGAAAATCTGAGAAACAGCCAGAGAGACAAGACGGATTGCTTACAAAGGAAGGATAATTAGATTGGTAACTGACTTCTCAAAACAACCACGAAAGCCGGAGGGGAGCCCAATAATGTCTCCAGTGTGCAGACAGAAGATAGCTATCACTCTGAAATTGTACACTCAACAGAACTGCCTTTCAAGAACAAGAATGATGTAGAGACTTTGTTTTTAGATAAACAAAACAAATAAGAGCGTTGTAGCCACGGACTATCATTATAAAGAAAACTTCTTTCAGAAAGGAGAAAAGATTTCATGAGAGGATCTGAAATGCATAAAGAAGTGATGTGTAGAAAAACATATTAGAGGGCCTGATCAGGCCGTGGTGCAGTGGATAGAGCATTGGCCTGGGATGCTGAGGACTCAGGTCCGAAATCCCGAGGTCACCGGCTTGAACACGGGCTCACAAGCTTGAGCAAGGGGTCACTGGCTTGAGCATGGGATCATAGACATGACTTCATGGTTGCTGGCTTGAGCCCAAAGGCTATATTGGCTTGAAGCCCAAGGTTGCTGGCTTGAGCAACAGGTCACTGGCTCAGCTGGAGCCTCCCAGTCAAGTCACATATGAGAAGCAATCAATGAACAACTAAGGTGCCACAACAAGTTGATGCTTCTCTTCTCTCTCCCTGTCTGTCCCTGTCTCTCCCTCTCTAAAAAAAAAAAAAAGGACAAACTAGCAGAAAGTCCAGCGGAGGTCATCAGAGGTGAATGCTGCTAGAGTCTACCTTTTCAGTTAGTCTACATATGAACATTGTTTAATTGAACTCCTCAATAGACAGGAACTCTGAGTCCAGGTGCTTCAAGCAATGATAGGTTTTCTGTTTACCTGAGACCCTAAAATCTGGAGCACCCTTGAAAGTGCCCTGGCCAGGAGGAGGGCCCATCGTTTCCTGAGGGACCCATCAGTTCTTTTCTTACTACCCCAGGTTTTAAACTGCCTTTCTCTTCGTTGTGATGCTGGTGAATTTTTCAGATCTCTTCAGAACATCAGGTGCCCTCCCATGAGTACCTCTCCCCCCTCCCTCACCTTCCCACCCCAAGTGCCATGTCTAGTAGGCAAATGCGTGTGCATTTGTGTGTGTGTGAAAACGAGCTGGTGCCACCTCGTTGTAAAGCTTCCCAACTCCTCCTCATCTCCTGGAGGTCGGACGGGCTGTGCAGAGCCGTGCAATGGAATTTATCCAGGTCATAGCTCATCAAGAGCCATAAAAACATACATCACACCCTCTCAGCCACACCCTAGTTATTCCCATAGGAGGACTTAAAACAATCTGAGACAGCTGTGGACAGTATGATTTTTTTTCCCTCCCTCCTGGGGTCATGAACGTCTTCGATCACAGTTAGACATGGCGGTGTAACGTATGAGTTCTCAACAACTGACTTGCAGATTAAAATGCTTTATTGAAGTTTTAAGACATGACCACCAAATTCACTCTGTATGTTTGACACTAGAGAAAAAAAACCCTGGGTGACAAAAGATCTCCAAACATTTCAGGATTGAGGCCACAGACAAGGCACAAAAAAACAAATGGGCGGGTGGCCCGCCCGAAGGACGTCTCTCAGCCCACGTTGTTCCTTCTTCTTTCTTCCCACGGGGTCTTGTCTGATACCTTTGCTGATAAAGTGGCTTTGTCTCAAAACTCCGGGGAGAGAGAAGATTTGTCTCTTTCGGCCATCCTGGTAGGAATAGGTCCAGCCCCACCAACAAACTCTCTCTAACCAAACGTTTAAGGAAACGGCTTCACTGCCTCCCTTCGCATCTGGCTCCTCCTAGTTCTACCTAAAGTCCCCAAATGCAGTGAACGTTTGCTCCCAAGCCGGTCACCCCCAAGCCCCGGGATCCTGTGTCTAGTGCATTTGTACTTTGGCTCAGAAATTCCTCTTCAAGGAAGATTCTAAAAGTCTAAAGCACATTGTCATCGAGGCCCATTCCCCCCACGACACTGGGGCAATGCCGAGTCCCTGTCACATCAGCCACCAAGGGACGGAGCTTGGTAGGATGGAGCAGCGTGTCTGCGGTCAAGCGTCACACCCACGGTGACGTGTCATGAGCGTCGCGTTCAGGGCTCCACTCACCTGTGTGTGGCCGTGCAGAGGACCAGCCAGACCCCAGTCCCTGGGTTCTTAAAAGCCGTTTGACTATAGGTATACCACTTAGCTTTTTGCAACCTCCGTTTTGCGTTCTGTTTGACGGGACACCCCACATCCGCCATGCTTCCATCACAGATTCAATGAGGCAATGCACATGGAGGTGGTCTGTAAACAGTGTCACACCAGGAGCATCATACAAACATTAGTGGGTACCTCTCATCACCTCCCAACCCCCCCTCAGGCCGTGTGAAAGCTCAGGCTGTCCCTCTAGCGGCTCAGCATTACCCTTGCCCCACTTGGAGGTGCAAAGCCCCCCAGAGTGGACCTTCATTCATCAGCTCTCTGGTAGGTAGCCAGTAGGATCCTGGCAGAAAAAGCAAACAAAAAATGAGGCCCTGTAAGCACCTGGACCATTGTGTTGGTGCAGTTGGATCTCTACGTCCCATCAATCATTTTCAAACACCGGCAAGATTCTGACAGCGTCGAGACCTGGCAGGCATTTTATTCTCTGTGCCTCCCCCATTGGACCTCCAAATGGAAGTGGGCGTTGACCAGCCAGCCTCATCATTTCAATACTTTAAAAATAAAAGATTTATTTTTGCCATTTCCCCCAAGTGATTTCTCTTCCTCCTGTGTGTGATTGGAGTTCTGCACGGAATGACACGGAGGGAATTGAGAAAATCACCTGTGATTCCTGTTGCCAGATCTGAGGCTGTCACACAGATCGCTGTTGAGGCTGGGAGGTGTCGAGAAGAGCCCCTGGGGGAGGCTCCCAGCTTCCCTTTCTCTCCGCTCAGTTGTCCTGCCCCTGCACTCTGGTGAGCCCGTCACCACTGTCACAGACGGACTGCCAGCCCTAAGGGAGCCAGGGGAACTCATGGGGACATTCGAGGAAAAAGTTCCCAAGCCCATGAAAACCTCAGGACCAAGTGTTTGGGGCACACAGGGGCCATGACTCAGCATAGCATTTCCCAAATGCGTTCAATCACGGGACTCTCCTGAAATGCGCGTGGAAAGTACCAATCCTACCCAAACCCGCCCCATCTGTCTCCACGGTGGGGCCGACACTACATGTCGAAGAGCAGTCACGTCAGACCATTTGGGGGAAACACCGATCCAGCAGAAGAAAAAAGACCCATAGGCCTGGAGTCTGAGGCCCAATTAGGCTGTGACGTCACTGATGGTGGCCAAGGTCTACTTCTCCATCTATGAAGAAAAGGCTGTTATAACAATACCTAGGACTTCAGCCTCTAGTAAAGGCTGCTAGAAATCTCATCTCATTACCTGCAGGAAGTCTTTGAGACTGTTTAGTGGTAGCGACAGGTGTGGCCAGGTGTTTTCAGCATGGAGTGCCTTGGGCTTGAGTGATGGTCCCTACCCTCCCCCCATCAGGGGTCCCCTCCCTCCCCTGTGGGCACAGGCCTGTGCCTTGTGCAGAATAAGGTTCGGGAGAAGGAAGACAAGAGCCCGTCATCCGCATGAGACTGTCCCTGTGTGAGGATGGCCAGCAATGTTCCAGGTGGCAGGACTGAGCCCCCGGAGCAGCGAAGACAGCTCCCTGCAGGCACGACTGGTGGGGGGGACAGCAGAGGTGCACCACTCGGCCCATGACACATGTTCCCAACTCCCTAATGAGCCTATACTTGGCCCAGAGAAGCAGCTCATCTAGTGGGGGACACGTCCTGCCACCTGCACTCACGCCCCCTCCTTCCACACGTCCCTGACTCACTGTGAGTCACAGGCAAACAGCAGCTCACGCCTCATCCCGCCGGGCCCTCCGCCTCTCCACTCCCTGTCCTGACTCACCTCTTTCTTTTTTCAGGTTGGCTTTTCAGATCACAGAGCTTCTCTTTAAATAAGATGGAAGGACAAACAACACTAAAATATCAAAATATACCCATTGAAATAAAAAAAACAACAACAATAAGAAAAACCACTTTAATTCTCTGGGTTTGTTGTCTGTTACCTATAGCAATATTTCACATTATATGCATAAACATCTCCCCATTCTTTCTTGGGCATGTCTTATTTCCCAAATTCAACGGCGGGGTCCCATGGACGGAGACCCCTGTCTTCCACCAGACTTATTTTGTGCCCCAGTGTAACCTAGGAAGGACGCTAACATGGTACACCCAGCCTATGAGGACACACTGCTCTGAAGAGAAGGGACAAGGGATATATCCAGAAATCCGGGGTGCTGATGGCCAGCCCTGCCTTCCCTTGTCCCATTAGTCTCTGCCCTGTCCACGTACCCAGAAACGACTGCTTTCTCTCCTGACTGAAGGTGAAGTCTGAGTGATCTGTGTCACTCTGTGAAGGACCACCTGGTCCCATTCATTCTCCCCCACCCCCATCCCTGTTCTTTCATGACCTGTTACCGACTTTGTATTTTTTTATTGCCAGTCATTTTGTTGTCCTGGGAGTTGCGGGTTTCCCATTTTAATCATTCTTCTTTATGGCTTCCTGGAGGTGTCACCCAGATCTCCCATGCCCCTGGCTAAGAGCAGCAGTGTTTTTGGTATCTGCAGTTGGGGTGTGGGGCTCTTTGGTGGCAAGGAAGCCCGACAGGGGGTCAGGGTGAAGACATGCCAGCTACCGCTGCTACCCAGTGTTCTGCAAAATGGCCCGAGCAAGCAAGCCAAACTCCAAAACTGGAGGCTAAGAAATGATGTTTTAACCACCGTTTTCCATCTGAACCAGAGCCCAGACAGACCGGCCAGACCAAGGCCTTCGGAGACCAGGGACACCAGCCAGTCTGAGACTCAGCACCAGGGTTATGGCTTGTGTCATCCAGCCTGTGCCAAGTGCCAACACTGGTCCTAACTGTCCTCCTCCTGGTTCTGCTTGGACGGGCCGAAGCCACTGTGGGGTCCTTTGGTAGGTCAGTCCTCCAAGGGATGGCGTCAACTCACCCAGCCGACCCTCGCCCAACCGCTTCTGGGGTTCACTGCACACGTTTGACCAGTTTAGTTTGGAAATGCCGTGATGTGAACAGGTACTGGTGGAAAGGCGCTCCAAGAATAAGGCCCAGCTCCAGGCCGGTGGCCCTGGAGAAGACCAGGGAGACACTGGTAAGAAGCCGTCTCCAGAGGTTGTCCATGGAGCTGCAGATAGAGAGTGGGTCAGTTCAGGAGGAGGGGTCAGCGGGGCCGGGCATCCTCCAGTCACTGGACCCAGCGGTGAGTCCCACCATAATAGTGTGGGGTGGAAAGCTTTGACCAAAGTCTGTCAAAGAAACCAGAGACTGTGAGATGCCTAAGGTTGGGTGGAGTCGGACTCAGAGCTGAACAGGGAGACAAGCAGAAGAGGTTTCTCCTTGAAGGGAAACGAACCTTTAAAGATTGCGCACCAACCCCTTGTGCCTTGAGCAGGAACCAGTAGAGCGGGCTGAGCTCAGCAGCGGGGCAGGTCATCTGGTGGTCTTGGCTGGGCTCAGCCGTGTGTGTCTGCAGTCAGCTGAGAGTGGACAGGCGGTCGGAGAAGGTAGCAGAGGGGAATGGTGCCCTTTCCTCTCATCAGGCCACAGGATGGCCTGGGCTCGTTTGTGGGGTGGCAGCAGCTGGGTTCCACGGCAGCAAGAGAGGACAAGCCCCGCACACGAGGATCTTCTAAGCCTCTGCTCGTGTCACATTTGTTCCTTGGCCATCCCAGAGTCGGGGTGGAGAAACAGACTGCATCTCTGAATGAGAAGGAAAGAGCGACCATTTTTTTAAAAACTTTTTTTGCAGTTTACACAAATTACAAAATCCAGAGAGATCCAGCTTCAGGAGGTAAAACCTGTTGTGTGGACAATGATGGGAACAGGAAGTTCTCCTTCCCGGAAAGCGGCATCTGGAACGGCCGCCCAGCGAGGCCACAGATGCACAGTCACAGCTCTGGTGTCCTGGAATAGGAGAACTTTGATGGCAGAAACTGTGTGTGGTCAACGAAATACAAAACCAGGGACGGTCATGTGGAGTTTGGGGGGGGGGGGGAATGGCCCACTTTCCAAATATAATGAGAACATATCTTCTTTTCTCTTTAAATTTCTTACTGCTTTCTCTTCTTGTTCTCTCTCTTCTCTTTCCTGTGTGTCCTCGAAGCATTTATCAAAGGGCACCTGATGACAACTGAATCAGAGTGTGGAGGGAGGCAGGGCTCTGTGTGTGGCTCCAGCCAGTGGGAAGGCCAGGAGAGTGGGGGACAGGGACAGCCCTTCCTCCAAGACTCCGGCGTGTGCAGCAGGAAGAGAGAAAAAGCAGCTGACGTTCTCAGAATGGATAAACAGCAACGCCACGTCGAGATGGCTTTCCAAACAGGTATGCTCTCTTCCACTTTGTGCCAGCCACACAAGAACTGTCCTTTGGCACAGCAAATTGAAGTAATTTCTGTGACTGTCCAGCAGGTCACTTGTCACCGAAGCTCACTAAAGGCCTTCCAAATTTAGTGTAACAACAGTCACTGACCAGTGACGAGGAGGTGATGGGAACACAAGGTGTACTGAGCCTGACGCTATCTTCCGTGGCCAGTGGGGGGCCTTCTCATTGTGGTAACAGATTCTTCTGACTCTTCGGCACAGAACAGGAGTTATAGAAACGAATGCTGTAGGCGGAGGCGTTTTTTTCCAATGAGCTGTCCAGAACTCTCCCCGTTGGACTTGGAAAAGCATCTGGTTCAACTGAGGAGGCTGGGCAGGACTCCACGGGTGAGAAACTCCACGTGTGTGAATGTTCTCACATGTCGTCATTTCCACGGTGAGTTTCTCCACACGAGTTAGATGGGCACGGAGGCTTGGCATCAGCCTCCCTCAGGCTGCCCCCATCCCTTGCCGGAGCTACGATCAGCAAACCTTCCAAGGTGGTGGCCGGAGAAGGTCTCGGGCCTGCTGGCTCTTGGATTTTGTGTCTTGTCCCCGTCGTCCACGTCTGATTTCTAATCATCTGGAGAAAGGTCTTCAGCCAACATCAGACCACCAGGGACATCCTGGTTGGAAAGTCACTCTAGGGGAGAGCAGAAAGAACCCAACGTTAAACCATGCCCTGGTTAAAAAAAACCCACCCAGCCTGACCAGGCGGTGGTGCAGTGAACACGGCATCAGACTGGGATGTAGAGGACCCCAGTTTGAAACTCCGAGGTCGCCGGCTTGAGTGTGGGCTCACCAGCTCGAGTGCAGGGTCATTGGCATGGGCGTGGGATCATAGACATGACCCCATGGTTGCTGGCTTGAGCCCAAGGTCGCTAGTTTGAGCAAGGGATCACTTGTTCTGCTGTACCCCCCCAGTCAAGGCACATATGAGAAAGCAATCAATGAATAGCTAAGGAGACTAAGGAGCCACAATGAAGAACTGATGCTTCTCATCTCTTTCCCTTCCTGCCCGTCTGTCCCTCTTTCTGTCCTTGTCTCAAAAAAAAAAAAAAAAAAAAAAAAGAAACCCAACCCAGCAGAATGGATGGTTCTGTGCATGCAGTCCCCCACCTGCTCAGAGCCTGGCACCCCATGACTCTTGATTGGACACTTTGCTAGACTTATAACTACTGTCCCTACGTCTCAGTTGGTGCTGAAGCTGACATACATCTGGGACCATGACCACAGAATAACTTCCTGCCTCTTCTGGGATAACTACAATGTTTACAGCTCCACACCAGCTCTGTGGACGGTGCACCACAAACCCCCACATCGCCTGCAAGTTGGCCATTCCATTTTTCTCCTTAAAGAACAAAAGGCATCGCATCGTTCCGGAGGGATTCCGGGTCATGTCAAAACCTTTTCCTGTTCCTGTTCTCTCTTATACCATACCCTCGAGGAAACACTCAGCTTGGAATCGTGAAAACAGGACAGTGGGAGAGGCAGATCAATGGAGAAAGGGGGGCTTGGAGAGCGGCCTCAGGGCACGGAGGCATCCTGGCAACCTACAGTGGACATCTGTGATTGTTCACCAATGTTTTTCGGAGGTCCAGAGCTCACATTTGGGGGCTGAGGGATGGACTGGGCTGCTCTTGGATATATATGTAAAAGGCCACTTACACAAGAGACAATGAACTGGGTCGGGACCAGAAGATTTCCTTCCCATACACAGGGCACACAGTTCACAGTTTCCAGTCAACAAAATGTCAGAAGAGGCAAGAAGTTGTGAGCTGTCATTCAGAAAGAGCAGTGGCTACCAACCTTCTGTGGGACGGGGGTGGGGGGCTCTCTGGGGAATTCACTGCATGTTGCTAAGCCTCGCCCCAGAGGGCACCCATAAAGGCTGGGGAGGGTGTACGTAGGGGCACACGCAGAACGTTCTGCATGCGCAGGCCTCTCGGGTCCATCTAAGGCTCACGGTGGCGATGGCACCTCGAGTCCCTGATGCTAATGCTTCTTAAAGCTGGTGACTCACTCTCCAACTCTCTCCAGCTTCACACCGGCCAGCCTGCCTTTTGCAGGTCTCCGGGCCCCCTGCGTCCTCACTTCAGCTGTCCCAGGTGAACAGAGGTGGGGAACTGGCCTGACACCCCTGTTCCCCCAAGTGGGCCGCAGCACCCTCCACCAGCCTCAACTCCCCTCCTCTGGCCACCCTAGGTCCTGGACTTGACCCTGCCCAGGCTGCCCAGGACCTCACCGGCTTCTTTGTGGGCTCCTTCTTCCGCCTCTTCTCCGAGGTGCCGTGGGTGGATGGGTCGCGGCCCCGATGGGACGGTACCCGGCTCAGCTCGTGCTCGCTGTAGGGCGGCAGTGCGTCGTCGGACGCGTCCTCCTCGTCCCCCTGCTGCTGCGTGCGCGCCCGGTAGGTGGCTGGCGGCGACCAGGCGTAGCAAGGGGCGCCGCGCCGGGAGGGCGTCTCCAGGCTGCCCCCGCGGCCCGGGTGCTCGCAGGCAGCCGGCCGGCTCACCAGCCGGGGCAGCGGGGTGTCCTCGGGGGTCCAGGCACGCTCAGCCTCGCTGGGGGGCTCGCGGCTGCGGCTCCGTGTCCCGAAGTATCGCTGCTCCGGTGAGTAACCCTCGGGGGGGTACCCCTCGGGCAGGCCGTCCCCGAAGAGACCCCCGCGTGCCCGCGTCTCCGCGCGCTCGAAGCGGCCGCCGGCACGGGCTTCGAGGCTGCCGTCCGCCCGGCGGGACCGCGCCCCGTAGGAGTCAGCGAAGGCCGCCAGCTCGTCCATGGACACGGCCGGCACACCAGTGGCGAAACTCTTCCGCGACAGCATCTCTGACTTCGAGCGCTGCTGGCTGTGCCAGAGGGGACACGGGTCAGGTGGGCTGGGAATGCGAGGGACAAACACCTGCCTGGGTCCGAGGACCTGGTCCCAGCCCGGCCCCGCACCTCTTCAGCGCAGGGTCGCCCCCAGTGTAGGGGAGACAGCCGTGCCTGTCTCATGGGTTAGTGTTAAACATCACAATGCACTAGGGTAAATATCAACCTTTTATGATCCACATGGTACTAAAACACTGGGGGACCTGCTGAGCATTATGACATGACTTCTGGTAGGCAGCCACCTGTCACCATCCACACCCTCCAGCCCCCTCTAGTGGTGTGACTTGCAATTCATACAGCTGTGGCCCCAGGAGCACCTGTGACACTTGGTGACACACAGGCCTTTTCCTCCCTGGGAACTGAACACCACATTACTTGTATTAGCAAGCCTGAGAGAAAGGCCATGTCTCCTGTTCTCCAAGGTGGAGGACCCGTGAGTGAGGGAGGTGCAGTTTGATGGGAGGCGACCACACCAAAGTGGCCACACATCCCAGCCTCCCCCTGTTCATGGGCTGTGTGACCCTGGGTGAGTTCCTTAGCCTCGCCCTAAGTTTGTTTCCCCAACTTAAAATGGGGACGTTCACAGTATCCACCATTTAGGGTTAGGACATTCAAATGCAACCGTGTTTCACACAACCAAGCATCCAAAAGGACAGAGATGAGAGGCAGGACATTTCAGAGGTCAGAGGATCAAGTATCAGAGAACAGCCGGGGCATGTTAACAGGTTCATTAGGGGTCTGCACCCACTTCAAAGGGTCTGGAACGATGGCTTACACACACGTGTCACAAGGGTTCCTTTGCTTAATGAATGTGGGAGGGGGGGCGTTCCCAGAGGAAGAGATGTGGTGGGATAGCCTAGCATAGGGGTCGGGAACCTATGGCTCGTGAGCCAGGTATGGCTCTTTTGATGGCTGCATCTGGCTCTTTAATAAAAAATAATAACGTTAAAAATATAAAACATTCTCATGTATTACAATCTATTCATTTCCTACTGCTCATGTTCATCGTTGTGGGTGGCTGGTGCCAATCACAGCTGTCCTCTGGGACAACACCAAATTTTTATTGGATAATGCATAATGTACATGTGTCGTTGTATGGCTCTCACAGAATTACATTTTAAAATATGTGGCATTCATGGTTCTCTCCCGACCCCTGGCCTAGCAGGTAGGCAGAGGAGAGACGTGGGAGGAGCAGCCTTGGTCCACGCTGCCTCCCGCTCCTGCCCCTCCCACCCTGTAGAGAGCTGCCCCTCCATGGCCACCTTCACCTGTGCCTGAAGCTGTCCCGGTCCTCTCTGTTGTACTCCACGGCCGCGGGCCCCCGGCTGGCCCCACTGCTGCCTCCCATGATACCCGACCAGTAGTTGGCGTTGCTCTCCAAGTCCCCAGACACGGGCAACTGCTTGCTTCGCATCTGGTGGTAAGACTGGCGGAAGTTGCCATCCTCCTCATGCAGAGAGCTGAGTTCTGAGATGGTGTTGTTATCTGCGGGGACAAAACCAGGCATGACAGAGCTGTCTGCGTGCTTGACAGGACGGGGACTCAGGTGTGAGCTGAGTCCAGGAGGAGCCTTGGAGAGCTCCCAGCCCCCAGGGCCTCTCGGTCCTGTTCTGGCCAGGGTGGGTGTAGACCTGAACTAGTGGCATTTGTGTTCTTTGCTCAGCAGGAGCAGGCTCCAGCTCCAAGCCCACTGGCCTACACAGTGGGCGGCTTCCTCTGTGCTCTGTTCTTGGACTCAGAAAACAATCATCATTGCTCCACCTAAGGCAGGCTTCCCGGGCCTTGGGCTCTGTGCAGCTCTCTCTTCCTAGGACGTCATCATCCTTGTTCCAATGTTTGTCTTCTCCTTGCGTGATTCTATGATGAGCTGTGATGATCCCAGACACGTTGAGTCAAAAGGGGAGAGAAGCTGCAGATCACAGTATCTGCCCTACTGTGGTCTGAGTCCCTTCAGGGCCAGCACCACCCTGGGCCGCAGGAGCACCCCAGGCCAGCCTCCTGTAGCCGTGTCCCTGCCCACAGAGCAAGGAGTCCACAGGGCCCAAGCGGACGTGCACACTTCGTGTCTGACCATCCACCTCCTACTGGAAGCTCATCTGGGAACCTGGAACCATCTGTCCAAATCCCCTTGCCATAGGGGATTCCAGGCGTGTGCTGCCATGGTGGCCAGGATGGCTGTTTGGAGGCGTGGGAAGAAAGGGGGGCTGGCTGCACTATGGCCTGTGGACCTCTACTTGTAGTCTAACCCCAAATCCCAAAATATGAAGGAACAGGACAGTGGGTCACAGCTTCCCCCTTTCCTCAGGCGGCCTAGGTAGCTTTTTGCAAATGCACCCATGGCAAAGGACCAGCATTGCACTGGAAAGGAAAGGGGGAAAAAAGAAGCCTATTTATTTATAGAACTTTGAAATGGATTGAATTTCATTTTTCTTAAAAAATAAAGCGAGTGACTCTATTTGTAATGTAACTCAAGCCTCCTGTTTTCTGCAATCCTTTCGTTAGAACTTCAAAATATTATCAAAATCAACATTTGCAACATGGAAGGCCTGGCTCGTGAGTGAGAGGTGAGCCAAGCCAGGATGTGGGCCTGCGTTTCCCTCCACTTCTTCCCCTCTGTATCCCCAAGAGTCCTCGCAGGAGCAGAGAATGTTTGCTGGTTCCCACCCCCACCACGCCCACGGCATAAACATGCCTCCTCTCCCATCTCTTCAGGACACAGGGCTGACCAGGAATGCCATGAAGTCGGGTCATCAGTTGGTTTTGAATTATAATCTAATTTTAAACCTTTCCTCCTCTTAACAGACTGTCTAATGCCTCTTTTAAAGGGAAATACCTCAGATACTCACAGTTGCTAAAATCTTAAACCTTTCTTGCCTTGTGAGCCCAGAGAAGTCCAAACTCCCAGGAACCAGGGAGAAGAGATCGTGACAGTGCACCCAGTGTGACTACTGAACACTCTCATTCTTGGCTCAGTGCTTTCCTTAAACTCGGGGGAATAAAGGAGGTTTAGGATATCTCTCTATAATGAGGAGATATAAAACAGAGATATAGCTATCTCTGTTTCTCATTCATCTCATGGACTGTCCGGGTTGTAGACGCTCTAATTTCTGCCACGTTGAACATCAACATCAACCTGTTTCTCTTCACCGACACCTGGTCCTATAATTCTAGGACAGGATAGGAAAACCCTTGCTGTGTAAAGGGTTAGGATTTGCAAACCATACTATAACAAACTATTCACCTCTGCCATTGCAAGGTGCAAGGAATCCTAGATAATATAGATGTGAACCTGCATGGCAGTGCTCCAATAAAATTTACTCATCACAACAGGAGGCAGGACAGAGCTACCCTGCCTGGCAGCAACAGTTTGCCGACCAAATCATCCAAGCACCATCCCCAATTACAAGGGACTAGGAAGTGAGGGTCACACTGGCTGGTGAATTCATAAACCTGACCCTGAAACACCTGTCACAACTGGAAACTGTGAGAGCCACTCTGTGATGAGATCTGCGAGACTGTCCCACTTCCCGTGATCCATCCCGGGGTTCCTTTGCTCTCTGGGAATAGAACCTCTCCCAAGTCCGGTGAACTGTGCCTTTGTCATAACATCAACCAGCAGGTTCCAGGAGATCGGGGTCCAGTCTGGGGTCTGGGGACTTTCCTCTACCTTTCTCTCCTCCTCTGTCAAACGAGGGATGGGGGTATTCAGCAACCTCAGTCTCTTCCGGCTCCAAAACCCTGAAGTCCTATGAGCTAGAAGGTCCTGGCCCTCTGAGCAGAATGTGCCACCTGCAGCCATGGAGCCACCCACAGTGTGGGCAGACGTTTCTTGTGTCAAGAGCCCAGGACGGACAGGCATCAGGGGAGCTGGGGATCTTGTCTGATTCTGTCCCTTTAACCCTCTGGCTTGTGTCCTCATCTTTACACTGCTGAGGTGGACCCAGGCCACCTCCGAGCTCCCTCATGGTCACTAAGATTCCTTGACCTTATGAGCTGCCAGGCCCTGGAGATCACTGTAATCCAGGTGGACGGGAGACGGTCACCTGAACCAGGTTCACTTTCTCTCCAAGCTGAGAGAGTCACAGGCTATGCCTCCACAGGCCCGTTCTCCCTGATCACTGACTGTCTCTCTGTCCCCTTCCGAGGATCCATGACAACACGGTTACCACCAGCTTGTCAACGGCAGTGGCATCTGCATTCTTGACATTCCAATCTGGAGCCGGGCTTTTTATAGTCCCGTGCCGTGGGAGGAGGCCGCGAGGAATACAGCGCAGACAGGATGGATTTAGAACTGCAAGCGGGAGGAATCTGTGGTCCTTCGTCTGAACAAAGCCCCCTGGAGGCTGCGGTGCACGGTCCCGCCGACAGTCCCATCACGTCCCTCACCGTTGGTTCCAGGACGAGGAGGGTCTGATGATGGAAGCGTGAAACCTCCCTGCCCTGTCTGTGCAGACTCAGTTATTCAGAAGTTCTGATAGGAACTCCCGGCTTGCCCGTCAGTCTCTGCTGCCAGGCATCTCAGAGGCACAGAGGCCTCTTTTTGACGAAATCCGTGGGGCACACGTGTTCCTCTGCCCGTGTTCATCCAGGCCTCACGCAGCCAATGGCCAGTGGCCTGGGGTTCCATGCTCGGGCCTCTCGTGTTGGAAAAACTGAAACCTAAGCTTCCCTATGATGTCATCATTCTGATTTCCCGGCCCCCAGTGATGCGGACTGTCCCATGGAGAGACCTGCTTCAAACTCCGGAGGGACACCGCCCTGTCCTTCACACCGGAAGCCCACCTGCCCCTCCCTCCTGCCTACCCTAAGCTACTTCCTTCTGGGACCGTGTCACCAGCACCCCTGCTGGTTCTGACCCTGCAAGTCAAAAGCTGCCCAAGTTCCGTGACTGCCTCCCCCCTCCCCCGCCCCGCTGCCAAGCCCCCTTCAGCCAGGAATCCCCGCACGATGCCCAGATCACATAAAACACGGATGCTCACAGCGGCCTCTCAGCCTCCGGGCCGGGTCAAACTGCGCCAGCTCCTTCTCGACATAGTACAGGACCTTCATGGAGTCCCGCTCTTTGTCGGCCTGAATCCGGTAACCTTTGCGAACTGTTGGGGAGAGGACAGGAAGGTGACCCGGAAAAAAAAACAACAACGATTTTACCAAGTAGGAAACACGGTGCCCACTTCTAACAGCTTCTCCGTGAAAGGACCCAGACGTGGTCATCTCTCTCTCTATACACCCGAGATACCCTGGGAACAGAGGACCTGCAGGTCAGAGACAGAAATTCTACTGCGGCACATTTTTCGTCATTTGTTAACTGTTGCTTCCCACCTCCCCACCTCTCACAGCACCGCTCGCTCAAAGCTCATCTTCCCAAGAGCTCAGCACTCTGTTGGGACTTGAATACCCACACTAAAAAAAAAAAAAGACCCCTTTGTAGATTTGAGGACACAGATCACTGTACCCTCGGAGGATCACACCTTCACGTGGTTGAGGATCTGGAACTCTAAGACAGACACCTGCCCATCAGGACCTGGACAAAGGTGGCCTGGATGCCGCTAAGTTGCCTGGGGGGTGAGTGTATGAGCTGATGTTAGATTTTAGGCTCCATATGCATTAGTACAAAACAAGATGCAAAATATATATATATATATAAAATATGTAAAATATATATATAAAAAATATATATGTAGTGTTGGAGATAATCCCATCTCCTACATTCCTATCACTTGTCAGGGACAATGACTGCTGCAACCCTACATTTAACTCTCCATCTAGTCCAATACCAGCCCCCAGGGTCGGTCTCATCGTCACAGACGAGATAGAGGGGAAAAGAAGGGACTCAATGGGATGGGAGCGGAACAATAATGGTGATGGACAACACACACAGGGGACAGGAACAAGCTGGGGACCCCGCTCGGCACCTTACGCGGCTGCTGTTCCTCCTGGCCACCTCAGAAGGGTACTGTTCTGAGCTGCATTTTATGGTTGAGAAGACCCAGGCACAGGGGAGTTTCCCAACTCACTCAAGAATCACAGGCCACTCCAGGGCCGGGACCCTGCAGTCTGACCGAGGCCTCACCGTGTCAGACATCTTGCCTGTCTAGGAGTCTAGGATCCCAGTAGAAAGGGTAGACGAAGAGGACGAGAAAGAAGAGCTCCAGGCAGGATGTGCCCTTTGGTGGCGACGGCACGGTTGGTCGGAGACACAGCCCCACCTTCCAGCCCATCAGGACAATACCATGCGGTAGAAGCAGGTGACCCCAGTCCAACGCTCCCCACTCCCACACGTGAGGAGATGCCATGAAGACACCACGTGACTCTGGAGCCCACCCCGCTTTCTGCTCTCTCTGACTGTGGACGGGACCCCCAGCACAAGCTGTGCAAATGGCAAATTAACCTATAATACCCCCCAGACCCCTGAGCACAGCCCCAGCTCTGCAGGCTGAGAAGAGGCCCACACACCCAGGTGGGCAAGTGCACTGGTTTTCTATGTGGGGGCCTGTCGGGCAGTCCACACGTTCACCTCAGACTGTGGAGTTACTTAAAAAAAAAATGAGTGCATCTCAGCACATGCTCTCTAGTGATGTCTTCTCCTGGAGGTTAGAGCCATAATCCTTCCGCAGAAGCAGTTACCAGCAGACGTGATTTTATCTCTCCAGCTACACAGTCTTCCATCTCTGCAGGGGCGTTTACAGAGGAGTACACAGTTCAATTAAGACGCAGTTATTCCCACGGAGCGGCTCTGTCTGTTCTGGGGCAGTTACATCTCAATGGATGAACTGCAGGACTGGGGGGTGGGGGAACTGGGCATCCTGTGGACATGCCACTGGTTTACCGAGGCTCCTCCGATAAAGGGTGACCTTTCCAGGGCTCAGTGTTCATGTCTGTAAAAGGCCACGAATACCTCCATTCTTTAAATGATCTTTTAAAAAGAAGAGATAAAAGGTTCTGACTGGGCATCTCAGTGGACAGAGCATTTTCCCGGCACGCTGAGGTCACGGGTTCGATCCCTGGTCAGGGCACGTATGAGAAGTAACCAACGAGTGCACAACTAGCTGGAACTCAGTGGAACAAGATGATGCTTCTCCCTTTCTCCTTTTTTCTCTCTCAAATCAGTGAAAACAATTGAACACATAAAAGAAGAGACAGAGCAAAGACCAAATCAGAGACACAGGCTGACGCCTCTGTAATTATTAGGGGCAGCTCACATGTCACCTCCTCTCCCAGTCACTGGTGGCTACAGAAGTTCTCTCTCTCTCTCTCTTTCTCACTCCTGGCTTACAAAGCATTTAGTCTGAACTGTTATCGTGGTGCTTTATATATTCTAGTTCAATTTATTTGTGTAAGTACGTACTCTTCCCAAAGATTCTCGAGGGAGAGGAATCCTTATTGTGCTATTAAATAAAAAACCCCTTGGTCCATGCTTTACACATAGAAGGCACTTAATAAGTGTTGGGATGGATTTCTGCTACCCCGGGGGTGGAGTAAGGTTCATGGTTTTTTGTTTTTTTTATTTTTATTTTATTAAGGGAGAATCGAGGAGGCAGAGATAGACTCCTGCATGTGCCCCGACCGGGGATCCACTCGGCAAGCCCACTAGGGGACGATGATCTGCCCGGCTGGACTGCAGCTCCGTTACTCAGTAGCCGAGCTATTTTAGCATCTGAGGTGAGGCCATGGAGCCATCCTCAGTGCCCAGGGCCAACTTTGCTTGAACCATTTGAGCCATGGCTGTGGGAGGGGAGGAGAGAGAGAAAGAGAGAGAGAGAGAGAGAGAGAGAGAGAGAGAGAGAGATGCGAGAAGGGGAGGGGTGGAGAAGCAGATGGATGCATCTCCTGTGTGCCCTGACCAGGAATCGAACCTGGGACTTCCATTTGCCAGGCTGATGCTCTACCGCTGAGCCAACCAGCCAGGGTGGGTTCATGATTTTTTTTAGTATTTTCCATAGCGTTTCCCTCTCTAGACTGTCAACTTCCTAAGGACAGGAACCTCTGGTTAGCTCTGCATCCCCAGCACCTAGCACAGAACCTGGCACATGACAGACATTCAGTACATGTGTGTGTATAAGTGAGTGAAGGAATGAATGAATGAATGAACGAAGGAAGGAAAAGGAAATCAGGAACAGAAACTATATTGCAAGGGGTTACAAAGTAAGGCAGGAGGGGCTCGTGCAGATGGTTTTGTGGGTTGGAGAATTTGGATCAGGAAGGAGAAGGCTTGAATTGGTGGTGCAAGGGAGTAGGTAAGTAGGTGCAAGGCTTAGGTAAATTCTGCTTTATTAGTGGTGGTACTGATGATGACTTCCTAAGAAAACCAGCATGCTTGTAGGCACTAGGGAAGGGACCTACTCTACCTGTAGCCATGGCGTTATCTGGGTGTCCTTACTTAGTGAAGCACCATTCTGGTCAACTTCCAATAATAAATCCTGAGATTGGGGGGGGGGGCGGGGCCGTTGCTTTATGGGACAGTGTCAATGTACCAAATGTCCCCTGGCAGCGAGAGATGAACAATAGCTGGAAACCCCTTGGGTAATTGCAACTTGGACTGGAGCTTGGATTGCTTTATGTCATTATAATAAATGATGCTCCTTGGTGGGAGACAGACTTGATTACATACGTGTGGGTATGCAGGTCCCTGCAAAATCCTAGCAACTATGCAGAGCCTCAAGTGAAGACGGCAGTCTGTCCTTCAGTCCCGACTGTATAAGGAGACTCCCGTGTCAATCAATCCCTCTTGTTGGTCAAGAAGTGTTGGGGGGCCCTGGCCAGTTGGCTCAGTGGTAGAGCGTCGGCCTGGCGTGGAGTCCCGGGTTTGATTCCCGGCCAGGGCACACAGGAGAAGCGCCCATCTGCTTCTCCACCCCTCCCCCTCTCCTTCCTCTCTGTCTCTCTCTTCCCCTCCCACAGTCAAGGCTCCATTGGAGCAAAGTTGGCCCCGGCACTGAGGACGGCTCCATGGCCTCTGCCTCAGGCACTAGAATGGCTCTAGCTGCAGTGGAGCGACGCCCCAGATGGGCAGAGCATCGCCCCCTGGTGGGCGTGCCGGGTGGATCCCGGTTGGGCGCATGCGGGAGTCTGTCTGACTGTCTCCCCGTTTCAACTTCAGAAAAATACAAAAAAAAAAAAAATAAGTGTTGGGGACTGAAAGCCAACAGGGGTGTTGTGGTTTAGATTTTTGGGGGACAGAGGTGTGGGAAACTGGCAGTAGCTGACAGTCTGCCCCCCCCCCACCTCACTTGTTCTATGAAGTTGCTAACGGCTATTTTATTTTTTTCCACATCTTCATGTTCACTGTGGTGCTGGATTTTTTATACTCGTCCTATCCCCTATGTCCCTCGGAAAGACTGGAGGTGATTTTCTTTTTATCCTTTTTTTTTTGTGAAGTTAAGATGTTATGTATGGTGGGGGTTTTCTGCACTTGGTAGAATTCTTCAGATGCCTTGGAAATGTGACTTTGTTTTAATGATCTCTTTGATTTGCTAACGGCCTCACTTTGTCTATAAATAAAGCAGGTAGGGGGTGGAGGCTTGCTTTTTGCAAGCTATCTCTTGCATTGCAAAGAGGCCTCCCAAGCCCATCCTTTTCCTCTTTAGTTTTATTTTCTTAATTCCACACCGTTCCCACTCAGGATCTGGAATTACTAGCCACGCTGGTTCGCGGCAAAAAAGGACAGAGGCAACGTATTAATCTTGAGACTTGAGAAACGTCATCATCCATTTGGCTCCAGTAGCTAAAAAGCTACGCAAATTATCCCTTGAAAGGGGTTTTTTTGGTCTTGTTTTGTTTTTTATTGTAAGCTCTCAATTCCACTCTGTGGCACACTGCAATCCTCTCCTGCTGGCAGGGTCTGGCCATGCCCCCCACTTGCTCAGGAGCATGGAAAGCACCAGAAGGCCTTTCTTGACCCCTCCGAGCAGAGGAGACCTCTTTCCCTCCAAGCCGGCAGGAGAGAACAGCCTCATCAAATACTGCTTTGCAATATTTTACTCATTTTATTTCCACTGAACGAGCCCCCAGCAACCACTCTGCTCGACCACAGCTCCCTCGGGGGGAAATTTATGGGCAGTCATTAAATTTTCCTTTGATTCGAAAAATAAATAGAATGGTGTCTGGTTGATTTTTATCGGTAATTTGTCTGAAGATCAGAGAACTCTGGTGTGTGGTGGTATTTTAATAAGAAATGTCCTAGACCGTTGGCCTACATCCAGCATTTCTTGGAAAACAACTTTTTTCCTCCCTGCTGGTGATGTTTCAGTTTAGGGCAGATGGATGATTTATTTTTCTTTTCAAGTTCACAGTCTGGTTCAAGTCCTTTGGTTGGTGTGGCTTCCTATGGCAGTCTCTCTTGATTGATTAGCCTTGCCAACTTTGGTTTTACTGGAGAGGGAAGAATGGGGTGTTCATTTTTATGCCACAGTATAATTTCTTTTTTAAAAAAATTCTTATTATTGCCTGGCCAGGCGGTGGTGCAGTGGATAGAATGTTGGACTGGGATGCAGAGGACCTAGGTTCGAAACCCCGAGGTCGCTGGCTTGAGTACTGGTTCACTAGTCTGAGCATGGGGTCGCTGGCTTGAGCATGGGATCATAGACATGACCCCATGGGCACTGGCTTGAGCCCAAAGGGAGGCTTGAAGCCCAAGGTCGCTGGCTTGTTAAAAGATTTGAGCTAATACTTTTGACCTCATGAAGGCTCAACTATTTTTTTTTTCAGTTCATATCCCCTTTTACAGACAAATGAAACTTAGAACACTTGCAAAAGATAACCCTAAGGTAGGCAGGTACCCAGGGACAGAGTCTTGTTCCGTGTGTCCAAGCTTCATGGGCTAAGGAAGACACTTTATGGATGACAGGAGAGCTGCCAGAGTCTGCCCCCAGGTGACAGCAGCTCAGCTGTGGGAAAAGTGACTCTGGAACCCTACACGTTTTCTGTATTGCAAACAGTAGGTATATATATATATAATACAGACACATGTCCTCAGGAGTTCTGAAAGTGACATCTCATAACCCTCCCTGCCCACTCAGTTCTTCTGCGAGCAGGATGAGTGGAGGCCAAGTAGATGTGGTAATAAAAATGGGTTAGAGCCAGGGAAGCGTCGATGTGGAGAGGCCGGGTAGGAGGTTATTCCCTTCCTCCAGCTGGGGAGATGGTGGCAGCGGGAATGAGAGCTGCGTTAGAGAGGGAGGATGGTGAACTGCCCTGAGGTCAGGCTGAGCTACCGTGTGAAGGACCTGGTGGCTAACTGGGTGAGGGAAGTGAGGGAGAGGATGAGAAGGGGGGATGACGTCCCGGCTTCTGGTTTGTGCTCATTGACGGATGGACCACGGTGGAAGCCACGGAAATAAGAAATGGACGGCATCAACCTCGACCAATAGCAAATTAACTCAGTGTCCAAGAGGCTGAGTTTGAAATGCCTGCAGGACATCCAGGTGGAGATGCCCACAGGCAGCTGGGCAGGCAGGACGGAGGCTCAGGGGAGAGGTCGGAGTCATCACACATAGAGCTTGGCTACAGCGTGGGCGTGGGCGTCCACACGATTTCCCCAGGGAGGGAACCTTCGACAGAGCAGAAATGCCAACATCAGGGTGACATGCAGAGGGGCAGCCTGCAGGCAGCAGAAGAGGTCGGAAATGTTCCCAAGCGCCGTGGGGCAGGAGGCAAGGCTGACGAGTGGGCCGGGGCGGCACAGGCCTTTCAGAAGTGGAGGGAAGCACGGATTGAGAAGCGCCCACCCGACTTAGCAGGAAGGCGATCTGTTTTCTGGAGTGGTGAAGACAGCAGCAAGATGGTGAAGAAGGCAGAGGATACGGAGACATTAAGGATTCAAAGCTCCTTCCAAGGAGTCTGGCGGGGAAGAGGCGAAAGGGGTGGAGAAGTCCCACCAGAGGACTACGGGGCGTTTGCAAGTTGTCCCGGCATTTTAACAAGAGAGGGTTGAGCATGTTTCTGTTGCTGACAGGAAGGGGTCACTGAAGAAGGAAGGCCAGAGATGTGAGGTGGGAATGGGGGACAGTGTGGGCAGTCCGTGAAGAGAGGACCTTGACCAAGCTGAAGGGGATGGACACGAAGCCAGGGAGGAGGAGAGAGCCGCCTTTTAATGTAAGAGAGGTCTCAACCAGCCTCGACGAGGAATGAGGAAATCAGGTGCCTCTTCTTAGCCTTGCTCCCAGTCGGTAACCAACCGGCTACCCGATGCCCAGCTCATCAAAGAGGCCTTTTCCACGACACAGCCTTCAGGAGCGGCCGGTGGATGAAAGGAATCTGAAACGTTGCCGTTGCTAGGTGACTACCCACAAACTGAGGGAGGACAGAACTATAAAAGTGGCTTCGATTTACATCTTTCTAAGTCAGCATTTCTGAACGTTTCTGGCATGCTGTGGAAGATAATCTACACGCAACGTGGGTGTCACAAGTCATTCTAGCTGTGGGACTGGGAGGACAAAAAAGTGTGACCGGCAGAGACCGTAAAGAAGCACTCTGTCCCAGCTCACGGGCCAGATAAAGACAACAGGGCTAGGCTAGCTGTGGTTGACATAGTGCATTGCTAACAGAATCCCGGTTTTGTTCATTTCCAAGGTCAAGAGGCGTTCTGGCCTGAGAGATGAGTCTAGATGAGTCCAAACCTATCTGGTTTTTAGGAAGGGACATGGGACACAGTTCTTGCCAATAAGACTGAAAGACGTCTGCAGGAAGGATGGGTGGGTGGGTGGGTGGTGGGGATTCTAGAAAAGTCCCCTTGCTCTTGAGAAAAGCAGCACAAGGGGGAAGCATGTCTGTCTCCTATCACTAGATGCTCTTCATCCCTGGGACTACACCGGTCATCCTGGGATGATGAGGGAGTGCTCAGGGGGACAGAACAGGATGGAAAGGATGGGGTCCTTCAGCGACGCCCCCTGAACCATCCGATGAGCCAGTGCCAGGCCACCTCACCCTGGGCTTTCTTGCTGGGTGAAATAATACATTTTCCTATTTTTTAAGCCGCTTCTAACTGTGGGAGTTAGTAGGGTGGGATGAGCCACGGGACCACAAAACTGAAACAGATGCAACGGGTTGGAAACTGGAGGGAGAAAGTACCTGTCCGTCTAGGAAGACGGACCATTTCATTGGGAGGCTCATTAACTACAATGTATGGGGGTGCGGGGAGGGGAGGGCTCTGGTGGGAAGGAAGGAGAAAGAACGGAGAAAAGGGAGGTGGCAGACAGAGTAGGAGACCAGTTCCGGTTCCGTGAATGTCCCTTTTTGCCCATCCGATCCTTTGGGGAAATGGGATCTGCTATCTTTCTCTAATTCCCTGCACGTCCTTGATCATTAACTTTGACTCCTCAGTCTGTGACTCATTCCTGGTCTCAGATGTCAGGATGCCATGAATAGTTCCAACGGGAGAAAAAAACACGAGTACCGATTATTCACTGAGGATATCCAGCCCTTCCATGGTCAGCACCGGCGGTTCATTACCTGGGCAAGGTCCTTGTCCCCTGCTCCCGACTGAAGGCGGTCCAGATATCTCCAGGGCAGAGACGTCTGCCCATCCAAAATCCACCTCCACAGTCTACTACACACACACCTCCAGCCGTAATTACTACTTGGTAACCCTGCTCACAGGGCTCAGGAACAGCGACACATTAATGCCCCACGACGCCTCAGCCCTGGGCCAATAACCACGATGCATCATGCCCTGAATGGGGCTCATCTAATCTGAATAAGGTCTCCTTACCAATAAGCTTCCTTCTGCCTGGGGCAGGGGTCCCCAAACTTTTTAAACAGGGGGCCAGTTCACTGTCCCTCAGACCGTTGGAGGGCTGACTATAAAAAAACTATGAACAAATCCCTATGCACACTGCACATATCTTATTTTAAAGTAAAAAAAAAAAAACGGGGGAACGAATACAATATTTAAAATAAAGAACAAGTAAATTTAAATCAACAAACTGACCAGTATTTCAATGAGATCTATGGGCCTGCTTTTGGCTAATGAGATGGTCAATGTCCGGTTCCATATTTGTCACTGCTAGCCGTAACAAGTGATATGACGCACTTCTGGAGCCATGATGTATGCATCGCGTCACTGGAAGTAGTACTGTATGTGAGCGACGCCGCGCTTTGCAGTGCCGCCACATACAGTACTCCAGGAGCACAGGATGCAGATGCATCCTCTCACTGACCACCAATGAAAGAGGTGCCCCTTCCGGAAGTGCGGTGGGGGCCGGATAAATGGCCTCAGGGGGCCGCATGCGGCCTGCGGGCCGTAGTTTGGGGACCCCTGGCCTGGGGTGTGCACCACTGGACAACCTGGCACATCCTGAGGCTCCATCTCCTTCATTCCCTGAAGTCTGACTGCCTCCTCTCGCCAAGTATCTGTCTGACTGCCCGCTCACTTCCACTCCCTTTGTCTCCAACCAAGGGCTCACATGTGCCCCCTGAATGGCTTCAGTCACATCTCAGCCCAGGGTGTCTGCCCCCACCCTCACCCACTGACCACTTGGCTGCCAGCGAGTCACTTCCCCCCACTGACCACTTGGCTGCCAGCGAGTCACCTCCCCACTCAGGACTCTGAGTGCTGCGACAGTCACTCGCTAGGGCACCATGCCCCAGCTCTTCCGGGGAGGAGGGTGAGGGCGTAGGGTTCGAGGCTCCACAAACATGAGGGCGTCAACAGATGAGCTGGACCCCATCAAACACACACAGCATGTTTCCCCCACTCTGCTTCCTCCTGGGGGTGCTCAGCGATCCCTGCTCTGCTCCCCTAAACCTTTCCTTCCTCCAGGCCCAGCCCAGACCTCACATCTTCTCCAAAGAGACCTCACATCTTTGGCAACCATGCCAGCTCTCTCCTACACTCTCCCGGTCCTGCCGCCTTAGCATCAAATTGCCCTAATAAAGGCCCATCCTTTCCCCCGGCTCGACCACACTGCCTGGATGCACACCATGTCCTGCGCGTCTGGGTGCTCTCACAGTGTTGGTCCGTCCTGAGCGCTAGGAAGGGATGGGACAACTATTTACTAACTGCATGGTCAATGGTGCAGGGGTCCCTCGCCGCTTTTTCTTATCGTTTCGGTTACTGAGGAGCCCGGGAAGAAAGCAGGGTCAGCTATGCCCTGCGGCCCTTGGAGAGCCTGGCATGCCCCCCAGAAGGTGTCTGACACTGCTGGCAGGGCCCCGCTTCTGGAACAGAGATAACCGCTTCCCGAAGAAGCACCCCTGAGCTAGAGATTGTCATCAGCTAGGAGCCAGCGTGGGAGCGGGCGGGAGCGCGGGGCCGGGGGTCAGGAACCACATTTACCACTGCGGCTTCCTCCAGTGGAGTCACTTGGAGCCAGGGGAGGTGGATGCGGCTTGTCCATCAGCATGCCCGACGAGGGGGCTCCTCCCAAGGGGACAGAGGGGATGGAGTAGGGGCCGGGGACACAGGAGACAGAGGGAGGGTACCCGGCCTTTGCTGCTTTCCCTGCTTCATACACTGTGGAGGGAGATGAAGAGCGAGACAGATTATATGGCCCCACCCTCCGCAGCCCGCACACCACATGTCCCCGAGAGCGTGCCTCAGGGAGTTCCTGTGTCTGTCAGTGTATGTGCATGTGTGTTATGTGCATGTGTGCCTATGTATATGTGTATGCATGTGTGCCTCTGTATGTGTGCCTTGGTCCTGTGTATGCACATGTGTGCCATGTGCACATGTACATGTATGTGCCTCTTGTGTGTGTTTGTCCATGTGTGTGCATGTGCATTTGTATGTGCATGTGTGCCTATGTGTATGCATGGGTGTGCCTGTGTGCATGCATGTGTACTTGTGTGTGCCTGTGTGCCCATGTGTGTATGCCCATGTGCCCACATATACATGTGGGTGCATGTGTGTACTCGCGTGTGCCCATGTACATGTATAAACACATGCCTCGTGTGTACACATGTGTATTCATGTGTTTGTGTGTGCTAGTATGTGTCTTGTGTGGTGTATTCATGTGCCTGTGTGCGCACGCAGCTTGCACACCTGTGTGCATTCTAGGCCCGAACCACTTCCTCGGCACTGCCCGCCCCCGCTCCCTCGGCCCCTCCAGCTGTCAGAGGCAGCAGCACCAGGAATTACAGTGTTTAGTACCTGGCAGCTGAGTAATTAAGCGGTCCTGGGAGCTGTCACAGCAAGCTTTGCAGTGACAGCCACGGCCCACTCTTCACCTCACTGTCTGTGGGCGGCCTTAGCCCCGGGGCTGCTCAGGGCTGCTTTCAGGGGAGCCCGAGCCTCTTCTCGAGAGGCAGGGACAGCAGTGGTCCCGACACAACCCTGCTTATGAGCCCCAAAGCAGCGCGCATACCCTGACTCCTCCTGGGAGGTACTTTACTTATAAACATACACGTCGTGTCTCTCTCCTTCATCTGCCGGGTGGCTGGGTTCCCATACTCAATGCCTACGTGGGCTTTTGCCAGTAAGGCGAACGTGTGGACCCCCAAGGGAGGAGCAGTCCCTTTGCAGACCATGTTGTCACAGGAGTAAACAGAACCTGTCCATGGATGGATGGGACCCAAGGCTGTGGTCTGCACGCTGTGCTTGTCAGAAGAATGGTTCTCTGCCTGTGCGAGGCATGACTGCACAAGGTGTCCTCATGTTTGAAGGCCTCGGGAGAGGAACAGCCTTACCCACAACCTTCCCACCCTGAACCTGCCCTTCCTGCCCTCATGAGTGTCAATGGGAACTCCACATGCCGGGGGACAGGTGTGGACAAGAGGCATGGAGTGGTGAATGGAGGTGAGAAGGCAGACAAGAATGGTCAACTCTGGAAGCCAAGGGTAGGGGGCTACTGGCACAGGAGGGAGTCTGGAACGAGTAACATCATGGGCGGAAGGAAAGGAGGCAGAGAAGGAGGTCAGGGCACACAGCCGTCTGATGGGTCACTCTGTCACGGTCACCCTCCAGCTGCCCACCGGGCCCGGTACTCACAGGCCTGAGGGCAGCAGCATGACTCTGGGCAGCACGGGCAGCGGATGTAGCAGCAGCAGCTATGCGGGCAGCACTGGCACCAGCAGATGCCCACCAGGACGAAGAAGAGGAACACTCCCAGGATCACCAAGCCGACAAACACCCACTCTGGAAGGATGCACAGAGAAACCCCTGTCAGGATGGCACGCTCCTCAGGTCTCCCCGTGAGCAGGCGGGAGCCAGAGGGGCCTTGCTAGCTGGGCGCAGAGCCCCTAGACTCAGGAGGAACTCGGAGAGGGAGCGGTGCAGACCCCCCCGGGGCTGGGGCTCTGAGGAGAGGGAAGGTCACCTACATCCTACTGAGCACAAAGCCACCGGGTGGGGTTTTGGGGGCCCCTCCCGGAGAAAGGGTTTGCCATCTTGATTGTGGTAAAAGCACGGGACAAGGGCAGAAAGACTCCTGCCCGGGGTGGGGGTGTCGTTTGCTGAGCTATAAAGTGGAGGGTTCTGTGAATATACATCTTGGGTAGTCAAGTTCTTGTCGCTAAGCGTTTAAGTCTGGAGAAAAACTTCTCCGTGTCTACCTGGTCTAAATCAGAACGTATTTAGGTGGTCCAGGTCCTTAGGTATTCATCTGTTTCCCTGCCCATGGCCCTGGGAACACCTTTCTTGAACTCAGCATCAGAGCTCCTACCTGTCCAACAAACCATGACTAGAGACAACAAGAGACAGGCTCCGATAGAGAGGGGACGCTGTCCCCACCCTGCGCTTTTAGGACCTGCTATTAAACCCCGCTTCCCACGGGAGGCCTGGAAGACTCACGTGAGCCATGATTTCCCTTAAAAGCTAAAACAGTAAAGCAGTTCATTTTGATTTGAAAATTACCTACCAAAAGTCCCTTTATAATGAACTTTAAGCACACATTATTTTTGGTTAAGTATTCCTTCAAACAGAGCTAAAAAATATGACATTTTTATTATGTAAAGGGTTTTGTGATCATGGTAAAGTTATTTGACCTTTGTTTAGAACATAATTTCCTCAGAAAGAAAACAACCTCTGTTTCTTGAATGTCTTGCCTCGCTGGTCCATCTGAAATACATTCAAATTCACCAGGTCTCCCTCTCTTCAGGGAAGAAGTGAGAGGACTGAGTACCCGACTAGAGTGGGCTAGACAGCATTCTTGCTGGGGACAGCAGATGGCCGAGGGCTTTGGCCTGGGCCTCAAAAAATAACATCATATCATGTATCCTGAGCTAGACCTGAGCCGCAAGGATTCGATGAGGTGGGTGGCGTGGCAGCTACAACTTGGGTCAGGCAGGCAAGGAGAAAGGACTGGCAGGTTACCTTGCAGAAACAATGCTATCCATGCAAGAATTCGTGGAGTCAAAAGGGAGGCAAGTTCAGGCATCCAGGACCAGATAGGAAAAATACAGTAACTCTTTCTTGGAACTAGGGGTGGTGGCATCTAATTTGAAGAAGCCATGCAGCGTAACATTGCTTCCTTTGTGTACGGCGAACAAATTGACACAATTGTGGATAAGGGCAGACACAAAGGGAGGTTATTTCTGTCCCTGGGGCCCATGGGAACAGGAAGAATGTCAGCGTTGGAGTTGGGCTGCTAACGGCAAAGGGCCAGGAGGGTTCACGGAAGAATGAGCGAAGGTCAACTGGGAAGACCTTGGGTGTTTCCTAAACCTTGAATCAAGCCAAAACCAGTGGCCAGGAATATTTTGTCTCTCTGTTGCTCTTAACTGTCAGGCAGCTCTTGGGTAGACACACTCCAAAGCAAGCTGGAACCCTTTCCTCCATCCTGAGTTTGGCTGTGTCCTCCTCCATGATTCATTCCTGTTTCTCTCTGAGTCTCCTTCCCTCACGGACTATCGGGCTGTGCCAGACTGACACTGGCTTGTCTAGGTGGGTGCGTTCAACTTAAGCTACATACAAACACAGAGGTGTGTATTTGGCACAGGCGTCCTTGACATACGGTTCCTAGACAACCCCCTGCCAAGGACTTAGGGGCCTAGAAGGCCCTAAAATTGTATACAAAGCACAGTAGGTATATAGATGTCTACCCTTCAAGGGAGAAGCAGTACATAGCTCTCATTAAGTTTGAAAAAACAATGTTTTGATAAAGTTATAAAAGGCGATTCCAAGTCACACGGTTGCACACTAATGAAGGGGTAAACGTGTAACTCAGGGCACAAGGAATGCAGATAAATAATGACCCTGTTAAGGGTAATTATAGGTATTTGGGTGCAGCTGAGACATCAAGATGGGCAGGGAAGTGGCCAGGGAGCCCGTGTGCCTGACAGGGAAGGAACCAGGTCCCCATCTCAGCCCACTTCTAATGATCATTACTCTTTCAGAGTCTAATAACAGAAGAAGTACAATTTCAGAAGGAATACAATACAGAAGGCATACTTCATCCTGGAAAAGAGACCACAGACACATGTAGACAAATGAGCACATAAGTTAAAGGAGCCATGAGCCACTCATGCAGAAGCCGGACAGATGGAAGGACAGCAAACAGAGCGATTAAAGAGTTAAACGAGTGAATACCTGGCATAATCTCCACAGCAAAACTGGGTAAGAGATCAGCAAGCAGCCCTGTCCTGCCTGGAAGAGGTAGAGAGAAAAGAAGAGGGAAGAGGTTACTGCAAAGGAAAACACAGCCCTACGCGTGGCTGCAGCCGGCGCCCTCCCCAGTCAGGGTGCTGACCCACGCTCTCTGTGGGGCCGGGGGGCACATCACAGCTGCTGGGCTCCATCAAGAGAACGAGAGAACCCTCTCCATCCATCTCTGGTGGCCAGTGTGAGTGAGCTCTGCACCTCTGTCAGGTGCAAGCAAAACCAGAATTCTCCCTCCAACTCTGTCTGCCTCAACTATGGAACGGAAAACCCTGCCGTCACAGGCTGGCACGCGCCAGCTGCGCTCCCTGGGTGGACACCCTTCTCCAGGCACTCTGGCAGGCTGGCACGCGCCAGCTGCGCTCCCTGGATGGACACCCTTCTCCGGGCACTCTGGCAGGAAGTCCAGCCCACCCAGATCCAGACATTCCACTAACGACGACGATGTTTCCATACATCCACGCACATACCTACGTCCTTGTACAAACATAAAGCACATATTGGGTTTTCAACGCGGGGATTATCTCGCCCCATGATGCTATTTCCAGCCCAGAGAGATATTTTGATGATTAAAATCCCTGAAGGGAAAGAACAGATACCCTAGATCAGCCACACGCGCCTCTCATCTCCTTCTGGCTCCAGAGACGCACCGCACATATGTAGATGGTATGGCTTTCCCATATGGCACCCTCAGCTGGTGTTGTGGGGCCCCAAGTGCCTCCCGTGGGACACGGCACAGAAGCTTGAGGGTTGGTGTCAGAACAGGAGCTCCCCCCCCCCCCCCCCGCGCAGCTCCGGTGGGCAAGGACCTGTTGCAAGAAACCAGTCACAGGAAGAAGTGGGGAAGGTTAGTCCTTTTATTAAAAACTGGCCTCATTGACAGAAGTGCTGGGCTCTCATCTATCCTGTTCTCACGGTAAATTAATATCAGGACCCCGATGGGACGTCTGCCCCGCACAGGACATCCGACCGCACACGGGGGTCTCGCTGGAAAACGAGGCATGCCAGGAAACAGCAAGCAAGCTCCCAAGTCCTTTCCGACTCACAGTGGCGAATGCTACTCCATTTTCTGGGTGTGACGCGTGTGTCTAGAATAGCTCTGTCCAGTAGAAATAGAAGGTGAGCGGCGGGTCATTTTGGCTTTGCCGGTTATCCCATTCAAAGGGTAAAAAAGAATGAAACGAATGCTGTTTTTTCCTTACACCAATGTAGCCTACATATTGACAGTTCAAAGGCTCAGTAGATCACCCCTATAACTTGAAGGGTGTATTTCATGCATACGGACTTGGTTCATTTAGAAATCATTTCTGTTGAAGTGTGAAGAGGTAGGGTAGAGGAAAAGTCACTCACACGTGTGGTTTATATGTTGGATCGAAAGATCATGGTTGGGCCCTGCCCCCTCCTATGAAATGCAGAAGCCACTCCACAGAAATGCAGCTCTGACGGAGGTCAAAGACAAGGGTGTGTACCCAGGAGGTAGAGGAAGTTGCCCTACCCGGGCAAGGTGCTAGGGAGTCAGGTCAAAGGCTCTCCTCGACTCGCAGGCCAGTGTGGTAAATGTGTCCTGGGTATGTCTCCTGCATGGGGAATGGTCCCACCTTTGAAAAGTTAGTTGGGACCAGCATACATTCCAAGAGCTAAGAAGCACAGAGTGGGTGACTTAGGCTAGCTCTGGCTTGCTGTTTGGCAAGAAGATAAAATGCTTTCTTCCGCCTGCATTTTATCCTGTGCAGCTGATTAGGTCAGAGTGGTCTGCTACTTGCAAGGTGTCTCAAAAGGACACATGAGAGCTGCGGGGGCTATTGGAAAAAGACCTCCTCAGGGAGAGTGCTCAGAGCAGCCTTTAGTCCCAACCTTCATGAAAGCCTAAGGGGTACCTCTAAGGCTCACCCGTGGTCTAGTACAGTTTTCTAGGACAGGAGGCCAGAATGGGGTTTGGGGCCACAGTCTGAGCACGTGATTAAGAGCACACATCGGTCTCATCCAGAGTGTTCTCTGTGAAAACGTCTCTTGGAAACTCAACAAGCCCACAGACAGCCAGCTACAGATTTGGGAACTTGGGATCTTGGACATCTATCTCTTAAAGACATCAGTTAATATTATTCATTACCAGCCAATTGCCGGTGATCAAGAAATCAATATACCATGTTTTTAACAATCCAGTTATCAAATACTTACTTAAAAAAAATCTAGACAATGAGCACTTCTTTGTGTGTGTGTGTGTGATAGAGAGAGAGAGAGACAGAGAGAGAGACAGAGAGGGACAGATAGGGACAGACAGGAAGGGAGAGAGATGAGAAACATCAGTTCTTCATTGCAGCTCCTTAGTTGTTCATTGATTGCTTTCTCATATGTGCCTTGCCTGGGGGTTAAAGCAGAGAAATGACCCTTTGCTCAAGCCAGCAACCTCTGGGATCAAGCCAGCGACCATGGGGTCATGTCTACAATCCCACTCTCAAGCCAGAGACCCCATGCTCAAGCTGGTGAGCCTGCACTCAAGCTGTGAGCCCACACTTAAGCCGGCAACCTCAGAGTTTTGAACATGGGTCCTCTGCATCCCAGTCTGACTATCTACTGTGCCACCTGGTCAGGCGACAATGAGCATTTCTAACTATCTACTAAGACGAGAAGCTTTTCTTGCATTGACTCCCTAGTTCTCAAGCCTACCAATATTTTACATGTCTCTAGGCCTGTTAGAGCCCAAGTCACTAATCACTTTCGGAATAGGAATATCATCGATGACCTATAAGCTACCAATTTGTATGCTCTCATGGGAAATTAGCTATTGTGATCATCACCAACTGTGGAAACCCCAGACATTAAGAGGAATATGGGGCTCGTGCATAGCATGTAGAGTATAGAGAATGTTATAATGGAGAAAGAAGCACACCAGGAGGAGGGGATTCAGGGCAGAGTTTACTGGGTGATTACTACAGGCAAATCACTTCCTCTCTCGGGGTCTCAGTTTTCCCATTCGTCAGTGGAGTGGTCTATCAACAGGAAAACTATTTGGCTTGGTTTGTATAGGACGGTCCTGGTGTCATTATTCATACCACCTCATTTTACTCTCAACATGCCCTAGTTTGGGCAGTTCACTCTAGGTCACTCTATCTATAACATTTTTATTTCATTTATTTGTTTGGATTGATTGATTTTTTTAGATGAGAGGAAGGGGGAGAGACAGAGAAAGAGAGAGAAACATCAATTTGTTGTTCCACATATTCATGCCATCAATGGTCGATTCTCGTACGAACCCTGACTCAGGGATCAGACCCACACCCTCGGCATGTTGGGGAGACACTCTAACCTGGCCAGGTCCTCTGTAACATTCTTTGTTCTCAACTTTGAGACTCGGTGATGAGACCTCAAACACAACTACCTGTCGATAGCAACAAGCAGGGAATGCAAATTTAAGTGCAGCCGGACCAGTTTGGGGGGTGTAACAAATGGCAGATTACGTGTCTCCAGGGGCTGCTAGTACCCACATCAGGCCAGTTATTGCTCCCCCCAAAATGTGCCTTCTGGGTTTCAAGTCTTCCTATTTTTCAAGATGAATCAGACCCTATATATATATATATTTTTAATTTGTTCATTTTAGAAAGGAGAGAGGGAGGGGAGGGAGGGAGAGAGAGAGAGAGAGAGAGAGAGAGAGAGAGAGAGAGGAGACAGAGAGAGAAGGGAGGGAGGAGCAGGAAGCATCAACTCCCATATGTGCCTTGACCAGGCAAGCCCAGGGTTTTGAACCGGCGATCTCAGCATTTCCAGGTTGATGCTTTATCCACTGCGCCACCACAGGTCAGGCCCAGACCCTATATTTTTAATGTGAAATATCCTGATGTTTGAATGTTGGCACCTGACTCCTAAGATGTATTATTTATTTTTCAAAGAACACCAGATGAACCATGCAAAATCTGTGGGGGGCTGTCTATAGCCCAGGGATCGCACACTTGCGAGCAACAAGGGTGTATGCACACAAGTATCTTTTTTTTTTTTTTTTTTTTTTTTTTTTTACAGGGACAAAGAGAGTCAGAGAGGGATAGAAAGACAGGAATGGAGAGAGATGAGAAGCATCAATCATCAGTTTTTCGTTGAGACACCTTAGTTGTTCATTGATTGCTCTCTCATATGTGCCTTGACCATGGGCCTTCAGCAGACCGAGTAACCCCCTGCTTGAGCCAGTGACCTTGGGTCCAAGCTGGTGAGCCTTGCTCAAACCAGATGAGCCCGTGCTCAAGCTGGTGACCTCGGGGTCTCAAACCTGGGTCCTTCCGTATCCCGGTCCGACGCTCTATCCACTGCGCCACTGCCTGGTCAGGTGCACACAAATATCTTTATGGACACATAACACACAAAAGCTGGATTTCTTCACGGGCTCGTTGGTGACCTGACAGTGTTCCCATCTTGCTTCTATTTGCAGACTGTCTGTACACTGAAGTTCCAGGTGTCTAGGTTTTCAAATCGGAAAGTATCCCCACCAAATGCTTAGCTCTACCTACTTCTGGGGAGCTGGAAGGGGCATGGGGAAGAGCACAGAGGGGCTTTCACTTTCTTAGATTTTTTTGTTTTGTTTTGCATTTGTAATTTAAAGAAATTAAAGTAAGAATAGGTGGTGTCAGAAACGCAGACAGGAGCTTCCCAAAGCTTGTCACTCTGATAGCAAGCTTCTCAATCTCCTTGAAGGCGAAGCAAGAGCCAGTCAGTTCCACAGAAGACGTGAAGCCTTCCCCATAGTGCACCGGCGTGATTAGCTCCCCCTGGTGGCCTGGGTGATACACTCTTGCAGTCCAGCGGGCAAGATGAAAGGTCTTCTGAATTCAGAACAGGCAGCGGGGATAGCAGACAGTGCCCCTCTATCACGTCCACTGTGGACAGTGTGAGCCTCTGGCTTTTACACCATGGCTGTACTACGTATATTGGCTCAAAGGCATTTTGAAAAGTGGGTTTCATGCTGGGACCCAACACTTCTGCAAAGCATTTCTGTCTCCATCTCCTTTGCCCAGGGAGTCGTGCCACCAAGTTGGAAAGGCTCCCTTCTCTTTCCCTCCTATTCTAACCCATCTCGTCCAACGGAATGCCGGCTCGTGGGGAGCCCACAAACAACTGCGGCAAACACGTCCCTGCTTTCAGCAGCGCTGGACCAACACCGTGACTCACTCTGCCTCATCCAGGGTTCTGCTGAAGGGCGGCAACTACCCGCCACTTGAATGTCTGAGGAGAGGATGATAAACAGACCCAGCGAATAGAGGGTTTCCTCTTTTCAAACCGTAGTTCAAGCTATTAGTAGAAAACACAGCTTTCATGTGAAGCGCTCAGTTTTCCCCAAACCTTGCAGAATCCATTACTTTTTAAGAAATTTCCACATGAATCAACCAAAATGAATCAGGCATATACTGAGCATCACCCACAGCACAGCCCCCCACAACATTCACATGCCTCGGGTTGAATGATCAGGACGTAATTTCCTACTTGCAGCTGCACCTTGACGTTGTCCCCGGCTGAACTCTGCGGATTCCTCAGAACCGTTCTTTCCGGCATGTCTCCAATGCCTTCATTCATCCTTCACTTGTTCATCCAGTCGACAAAGAAATGGTTACTGCGCCAGGTGTAGACACAGAGAGGAACACGACGTGATCCCTACACTCGAGAGGCTCACGGTCTGGCCTGGGGAGGCTCGTCCAACAGGGTGAGTGTAAGAACTCAGCATCAGTTACCTGCAACTGCGTCACAAGACTGAACCGAGGTCAGCTACGTTCCTCCTGCCGCGTGCCAGCCAGCCTTTCTTGCATTTTCGACATTGGGTTCTACGTCATCCAGGGAACTGGCGTTATCACTGCACACTGCACGACATACTCTACCCCAGTGACATCTCCCCGAGATTCAGATACACTCCTTTCACGGTAGCCAGGCCCCTCGCGGCAGGATTTACTTCCCTTCTTCACAGAGAAAACAGCTCACCCACCTCCCCCTGCCCTGCTCTGTCCAAATCCTCACCACACACAGCCTACGAGACTCTGATGGGGTTCCAGCAACCCCGGAAGAAAGATGCACAGAGAAGGTATGTCCGCCACACTTGGGGGACCACTGGACACACCTCTATTAGAGTATCCTCTCCCAGCTGCAAGGATTCCTTCTTTGTGTGAGGACAGAAACCGTTCAGGGTGGGGATGGCATTCTATGCTTGGCATCCTCAGCAGGGCCACCTGAGCACGCACCTCACCCCTCGGGACCTTGAAGTATTCCCAGGAGCAAGACCCCACTGTGGCCTCTGATTTGCCGCTCACAACAGTGCCTTTTTCCATGCCAGGTGGAAATAGGGTCTTCGTAAACATACAAAGTAGCCGTTCATTCATTCAGCATCATTCTACCTGGTACAGCAGGGTAAGCGCTCATGGCTCAATGCCAAAAGCATCCTCTAGGCATTTGGGACATCCCAAAATGTCATCTTACCACCTAGGGGGATGGAAGTACCGCCCAACCCCATACCCCACATGTTGTAAACCACCAGACTGGGGTATGTTTAAGGCAGCCATTGCAGAGATACCATGTGCTTACAGACTTCAACCAAAGAAAAAAGATTACATTTGTCTCTACTCTTAAAACTGAAATCCAAGCCCTGATGCTTAGTCCGAGCGTTAACGTACAAAGGGTAGCCACGTTTCCTTTGTCCTGATGAGGTCACCACTGAGGACAGCATGGTCATCTCTGTACATTTCACTGGACTTATTAACTTGGGAGTCCTCGTGGGGCTAGCCAATCTACCACACAAATGAACTGCTGGTTCGGGACAACCCGGGTGCTTTTCTTCCCCTACCCCTTGGGCCTCCCTCTTCTCCTTTCTGTCAAATGCACGTGTGGGCTTCCTCCCACTGCCAGGCTTGCCTAAGATGCCCCAGGTCTACTTTCAGGGATGGACAGTACCCACCCCTATTCTCTCCACTCCTAACCCTCTAAAACGTTTCTTTTCTAAGCCTCCGGGGGACAGCGGATACCTTCTTCTGGCCCTTGTAAGTGTCAAGTTGTTCCTGTGGCTATGTGGAATCCCAAATAGGTTGGACATTTCCTTAGGGCATCCCTGTTTTTATTCTGTATCCCCACGGCAACCGTGCGTTCAGCGCGAGTTTCTGCTTGCCTATCATGAATGTGGAGCTGGCCTCCCTACCTTTGATAAAATGTGTCTATACATTTTATAACATATTAAAGATACCTTTTCATCTGCGAACTCTTTCTCTTTGTATTTCACATTTTAGTTCACTTTAAATTATACTGAAGAATTCTAACATTGGCTTCTCACCACCCAATGACTACTATTAGACCATCTGCGATTAACCGTTCATAAATGCTTTGGACGTTGGGGCAGTGATTTTAAATAAGGCTGGTCCAAATCGCTGACTTCTATTCATGAAGCTGAATTCTAGAATCAGGGCTGATGGCGAGAAAGGACACCACAAGTCATCGAATCTGAAGCCCACCCATGCTTTCAGGAACCCGACAGTTCAGAGAGGTTGTGAATTTCACCTAAGCCACACAGCTGGCTAATAATCAAACCAAGGGTAGAGCCTGGGTCTGCTCACCCTATCCCAATATTTTCTTTTCTTTTATTTTTTTGCCAACACCTCACCGTCCTTCCAGATTTGCTTGTCCCTCATCTAGAAATGTGCGGTAACGGCTTCCTCATCCCCTAGTGTTTGCGGCGAGCAACCCTCAGATGAGTTTGTGACATCACATGCTGACCTCCTTACATAATTAAAGTATAATTTTTGGATGTAGGGAATATGAGAGATAGTTAAAAACTTCAGCACCGTTGGAAGCTGCAACCAGGAAATGATGACTGAACCCGTGCTCACACAGTACGATTTCATTCAAGGGCATTCGCCATGCTGCTAACAAACTAATAGACCATGATTTAAAAAACCACTGGCAAAGTACTCTGCCTTTGCCAAGTGCTGTGGTGATCCCACCCCCCGCCCTCGGAGAGTGCGTCGATGTTAAAAACGATCAGTGATGGAACATGCTCGAGTTGGCCCGAGATGAAATGCCGAGGACAGCCAGATCTGCCTCCAAAATGATTGTGGAGGAGGGTGGGGTTAAGGGAAGGAGGAAACTAAGTTTCTGGGTGTGACTGCAGGGTGCTCCTGGGCTCCCTCCATCCGACTGGTGCTGGCACCTTAGTTAGATACAGAGATACCAAGCGTAGCTACTTTCCTTAACCAAAAAAATGTCCTCCGTTGGTCTGGTCTACGGCAGACAGAGAGGAAGGGCGCACCCCTGACAGCCTTGGACTGTCTGAGTTCCTGCCCTCTCCTCGGGGGGCCGGCCCCCCTCCGTGTGAACGCACACACCAGCACTTGAATAGCAGCAGCTGGCTCTGCAGAAAAATGGGTGGCTTGTCTCCCGACGGGCTTCCAGGGGCTGCCATTCTTCCTGTGCAGGGCTGAGCGGATTTCTCGGTGACACCCCTTTTCCCGGGCGCACAGGCCTCACACACAGGTCTGCTGCGCCTGGGTCCAGCAATTACAATGAGGCTGGTGGCTGACCCAGCTGCTCCCCGCCCCATTGCCAGGGCAACCGCAGAGACAGGAATGCATACACTTAATTGAAGGCCAGTTTCCTCCCACCGTGATGAGCAACAAGTGAGGCAGGATGAGGCTGAGGGAGGAGCGGAGGAGGGAGGGGCTGGGGAGGTGGGAGCGTGTTGCTATGCCCCTGGGGGCTGGGGGCCTGGGAGGGGCAAGCAGCCCCTCCTAGACCCCGGTTTGTTCTCTTCACAACCCCCAGGATGGAATAAGCCTAAATGGATGTCCCGTACACTGCTGAAATCTTAGCGCCGGTTTTTTCAGGGATGGGATATTATGCAAACCGCCATCTGTTGGCTGGGCCCCTCACCTGGAGATAAGCCCATCGCAGGTCCTTTGAAGAAAACTCCAGACACAGCGAGGGGGCCAAGTTGCCTCCCAGCTCCTCTGGAACTTGAGTTCTTGTCAATCAAGAGGAAAAAACCTTCAAGGTGGTCATGTCTACAGACGGGAGGACCATCACACCCCTTTCCCTAGACATCCCCAGTGTATGCCCATTGTCCTGACATAAATTATTAACAGCTCCCCTATTCGCCATATCGAGTCTGCCCAGGACCTCGCAGATCCTCATCTCAGTCCTGGGTGCTCCCCAAAGCCCTCCAGACTTTCATCGCATGGCCTGAGGGACTCCATCCTTGTCTTTAGGTTACTCAGTCAACACCAGGAGGAAGCAGGGGCTATCCCCTGAGAACTGGAGGCCTCCAACAGTGGCCAAAACAGAGCAACCAAGGGACAGCGTGTCCCCAAATCCACAGGCAGGGCCCTGCACAGAGGTCCCGAGAAAACATGACTCCGTTAGTAACAGGGCTGCTGATTCACAGAGGGCTCGTGAAAGCCTCTCTGCCTGAGGAATGGGTGGAAGGAGCATCAGCTCTCTTGTGGGGAGTCCTGGAACCTGTGGGAATCCCTCCAGAGGTTCCCCGGGATTAAGAATGTGGGGGGGGGGGGATAAGGGAACTCCCACTAACTGAATTCTGATGATATGCCACTGAATCCTCACAAGAGGTCTTCCTGTAACTTTTCTTACTCCTCCCTCGTGTTTAGAGATAAGGAACCCAGGCTCAGGGACACTGACAGATCCAAGGTGACTTGGGTGCACCCGAGTCCTGGGATATCTCACCCCACAGCCATGCTCCTCAAGTGCACCCAGATAGACCTTTGGTCAACATCAGGATTTTGCAACCGTGGCACTATTGACATGTAGGGCCAGATCACTCTGTTGGTTGGAGGAGGCCGCCCGTCCTATGCTCTGGAGGACGCTGAAGAGCCTCCTTGGACTCTAAACACCAATAGCTCCCCCCCCCACACACACACACACCTGGGGCAACCCACATTGTTTCCAGACCTTACCAAATGTCTCCTGGGGAGGGGGAGGGGCAAAACTGCCTCCTCTTAAGAATCAATAGCCTGAATAGTTCATATCAAATACAGTCTTCATCTTTCCTTGTGTTCTCTAATTGCTTCAAAAAAGACAATTTCCATCTTTACCAAAGACAGTGATTTGTATGGGGACAAGGCAGTGTCATTTATTGATTTTTGAATCCTTGCTGTGTTAGGCACGTAGCACGCAAAACGACCAGTGAACTTGAAATCGTAGTTTTGATATGAAGCAAACCTGGCTGCCCTCACGGCACCTGTCAAAGAGCCGGATGGCAGGTATGGCATGGAGAGGTCTGCCAGCCCAGGGCGGGGGCTCCTGCAGGGAGCGAGGGGCTTGGTCCCTGTTCCGGAGGCACCAGAGCTGCCACCCCATCGGGCTGTAGTTGACTCCTGGCTCCCTGTTCTGGCCCTTCCTTCTCTGCCATCCCTTCAACACGTTCTTCTGGTTCTTCTCAAAGCCAAGGCTAACAGAGGCATCTAGGTAAGCGCAGGGCGGAGAAGGCCAGGATCGGGAGGGAGGGCTGGGAGCCAAGCCCGGGGGCTGGGGCCCAATAAGGTCGCCCCTTGTTAGTTTTCTCCCTCTCCTGTCCCGGAGGCCGGAATGGTTTCATTCTCAGGCACAGGTGTCTACCGAGGACAGAGAGGGTGCTTTCATCCTCCTCCAGGAACCCATGCCACACTGGGTCTCTCACCTGGAGCCTGCAGTCTGAAAAGCATGGGCGAGTCCACAAATGAAAACGTGGGCTGAGCCCCATATCCGAAGGTGTCCCCACAGGCGTCACCCGGGTGGGTTTAGGGCTAGAGCAGGCGGCTCTATGTAATGAAAGCCTCCTCTCCCTCTGCCAGGAGTAAACTTTTCCTTTCTTCCCCTCCAATTCAATTCCCCCTTCTTCCTCTGTTTGTAAACCTTCCAGAGCAGCAGCGCTCTCGGAGATCAAAGTTGGAGCAGGCAACAAAGACCTCCAAGGAGGCTGTTGCCATGGGGACGCTGGGAGCTGCAGCCCTTTTAATTGGCAAATCTCCGTGGTTAGCAGCACAAGGCTGGGCTGGCAAAGGGGACAAGTGGGGGGGGAAGGGAACCTTGGCAACAAGTCACCTTTCAAACAGCCAGAACTAATGTCCTGGGGGTGTGGTGTGGTGGGGGGCGGGGCGATTCAAATACAGTGTAGTGTTGCTGACACAGGGGTGAGTGCGGGAGCCTTCTGCACAGCCCAAGAAACATGTCCCAGTCAAACACCCTCGAGCAAATACAGTCGATACTATTGTTAATAACTTAATATACTGTCAGATGAGTCCTAGACTGATCAGAGTGATCACTTCTTAAGTTATATAAATGTCTAATCACTATGTTGTACACCTGTGACTAATATAGTGATGTATGTTAGTGGTCACTGAAAAATAAAAAATAATATCTTTTTAATCTCTAAAATCAGTGCTGAGATGCCCCCTTCCATGAACTCCCTAATTTCTTATGTTTTGAATGGCTTTTAATACTGAGGTTTCTTTTAGACCAGTATAACAATTTCAGGCACAGTAACGTGAACAGCTTGACTTAAGAAAAAAGTATGCACACTTGTTTCCAGGTAGTATCCCTGGGAAGGTCCCAGGATGAAAACACAGAGAAGCAGGACAGGAAAACCAAGGTCATCCCATGGCATGCCCTTCGCAGGGAAGGATGAAACCCCAACTTAGCGCCTACTCACTCACGAGGGCCTGCTGAGAACACACCTATCTCTGGCCTCCTGGGGTACAACTGCATTTGGCCAGGAAAAATGCAGAAACTGATGAATCTGCAAAATGTGGGCAGTGTTTGTTTTTGCCTGCCTGGCATTCTTGGAAACAGTGGCCCACAGCCCACCCCAACAACAGGCCTTCTGCGAAAACTGCAGAGAAAGGCACTCCGTCCTCCTGCAACGGGAGGTGTGAAAGACCACTGATGGCCAGGCCTGCCCGAGAGACCCTGTCCCTGTCCCTGTCCGGGGACGCAGCTGCCACAGAGGAGAGTTCTTTCAGTCTGCACGCGGGGTCCTGCCAGGCCTGACGCTGCTAATACCCTTGGACTTCTCGGTTCCCTACGCCAAAAAGTTCCCGAGCCAGGTCTTTCCCTTGCAGTCAAGAGTTCTGTCAAACGCCACCGTCAGCTCTGGATGGGGAGATTACGGGGGATGTTTTCTTCTTCCATGCTTTTCTGTTTTGTTTGACATTTTCTCAAAAACATGCCTCCCTTTCCCCCAGCACAGACAATATTAAAACAGAACAAGACCGCAGTATTCGAGGCGCGTATAGCCCTCTCCGGAGACTAAGAACTTTGCAAACTGAGGACTTGGAAATGAAGTCACAATCATGGAAAGGACTCTGAAAGCCAGACTGGTTATCCTCAGACCCTGGACGAGAGAACCTGTCCTGTGTCAAAAGCCTGTCAGCAGAGGAGGGAGTTTCTATAATTTCTCTCCCCCAGTCACAGTTTCCAAAAATTGTTATTGACCATTAGGAAAGTCTTCCTTAGCTTTAATCCAAACACGCCTTGGTTCACGGCCTCTTGGCCTACTTTCGGTCCAGAGGCAAGAATGGGCACCCAGCCATACTTCCGCTAGGCCCCTTTCCCTCCTTTTTTCTGCTTGAAGGCCCTTCAAAAACAAGCGACCGCCCAGGACATCAGAAGGAAGAGGTCAGGTCCGCATATTATACACGGGAAGAAGTAAGAGCAAGGCGAGCTGCTTTTAGATTTTAAAATAATCAGCTCCCTGCTTGAGCCTTCCTGAACAGCGAGGTCACTTCCTACCAGCCAGAGCTGCCGGAGGGAACTTTGTTCCTGTCCAAACAGTGGCAGGGTTCCAGGTGATAAACAGCTTGGGCTCACGCGCCACTGATCCTAGACCCATGTCTAATCTCAGGGTGGCAGACTGCTGGACATTCCCGCCCTCTGTAACGGCTGGTGTGGCCCTACAATCCCAAACGTCTGTCTATAAACATATATCTAAGATCCCTGACACTGTCATCCCAACGTACCCAAAACACCGTGTGCCTATCTGACTTCAGACCGGCTTTACCTTCCAAATCATCAAAAAGATAGAAAAGGGCGCTCTGTACAGTTTCAACCGTTTCATGGTGAAGCCGTGGCGGTCTGCCCGTTTCACTGAAGCACTTGCCTCGGGATAATTCTGAACCCTCTGGAAGACGCATCCAGAGCGATCTATAGACGGTTCAGAGGCTTGGGGAAAGGAGGTCCATGCTCAGCAGGGAGGGAGCAACTCAGACAGGAACAGCTCTGCCTCTGACGGGAGGGCCTCGGTCAGTGGTCAACAGGCAGTTTTGCTAAGAAATACAGTGAAATGCTACAGCCGACCTGGGACAGGTAAACATCGTCTTCCATGACTTCAAGCAGCAACCACAATTTCTTTTTTTTAAGTAGAGGAGGGGAGACAGCTCCGACCGGCATCCCCAAAGGAGCAAGTTTCCAAGCCCTCCTCTACGTGACTTCACTTCTGGGGACACTTCCCATGCCCCCGTCCCAGATCCTCTCTCACTAGACCCGATCCACCAACCAGTCCTCATAGGAAATTCAATGACTGAACCGGAGGCTCTTGGAACTTGAAATGAGCAAACTCGCGGACCCCATCCTCCGCCCACAGGGCTCTTCCTCTCCTTGCAGCTGACCTCAGAAATTAGGTTGCTCTTCTGGTCTCACCGAAAACAACGCCTAACAAACAGGCCTGCGGGATACAACCACCAAATAACTGGCATTTTTAAAACTCTGGCAGTATTTTGAAAAGTGTTATAAAGGGAGTCAAGGCAGTGAAAACCCAGGATATCGCATTTGGAAAGTAATTACAGTCCCTTACGCCCCCAGAACGTTCTCAGTAGATTTCAAACTAATCCCCTTTAAATAACGAAAGCAACTAGCTGTCATCCTAAAATGTTTCCAGGGCAAATGCATCTTGCCTTGAAGGTTCCTGATTCACTTGTAGGACACAGCGGGGTTGTGTGTGTTCTCCCCTGGAGCCCTAGCATGTGCCATTTGGTCTCACACAAATGCTTCTTCTGCTGGGAGAGCCCGTCTGCAGCCCTCCCCCCCATTCTTCTTTCCGACTCATCTTGAGGAGCCCTGATTTCTATTCTTCATCATTGCGCCCGTCATCGGTGACCATTTTCATCCGAGCCTTCCTTCCCCCGCCTCCCTGTGTCCTGAGGTTGGCATCTCTTCCCCTGAGTTACTTTGTACGTCTGGTCCAGAGGCGTACCCTTCAAACTCCTGGCACAGCCTCAGATCACAGGGCTCTCTCTCTCTCTCTCTCTTCTTTCCCCACATTTGCAGAACCAGATCAAATTATTTAAAGTGTTGTTGTTTTTTAAATTGACTTAAGAGAGAGACATCGATTTGTTGTTCCACTTCTTTATGCATTCATTGGTTGGTTCTCGTATGTGCCCTGGATGATCGAACCTGCAACCCTGGCATATGAGGACGACGTTCTAACCTGCTGAACTACCCAGCCAGGGCATGATACTGAAAGCGTGTTTTGTTTTGTTTTTTTTACCTGGCCTCGTGTCCTGCGCAGGCCATTACTTCCCTACGAATGACTGCACCGGCTATTCACTAGTTGCATTGGCAATTAGCTAATTGTAGGCTCAGTGCGCCGCTTGTTTGAAACCCGGCCATTAGTGATGTGTGATTAGGCAGAAACATATCTTTTCATCCCTCCTGGGTTACCGAGTCACAGCGGATCCCAAATCTGATTCTCCTGGATTCTCTTACAATGTCGGCGGAAGCTTTCTCATTCTTTTTTCCCTTTCAACCCCTGTCACGTCTCCCATTCCTTTACCGATCACAGCAGCCACGGCTTTATTATATATTGGACCCAAGGTAGATATATATGGCTCACAAAAATTAGAGGATCAGGGAACGTGCAGATACTCCAGTACTTTCAGCCTTTTGTATAGTGCATTTTCACCAATGAGATAAAAGTTGGTTTTGCATCTCATTGGTATAATTGAACTTTCTTTTGACTTGTCGTTTGCTTTTCTGATGTTGTGTAATAAAAAAAAATGCTTCTTTTTTATCACTATTCATTTTTTTTTTTTTTTCTGAAGCTGGAAATGGGGAGAGACAGTCAGACAGACTCCCGCATGCGCCCGACCGGGATCCACCCGGCACGCCCACCAGGGGCGATGCTCTGCCCACCAGGGGGCGATGCTCTGCCCCTCCGGGGCGTCGCTCTGCCACGACCAGAGCCACTCTAGCGCCTGGGGCAGAGGCCAAGGAGCCATCCCCAGTGCCCGGGCCATTTTTGCTCCAATGGAGCCTTGGCTGCGGGAGGGGAAGAGAGAGACCGAGAGGAAGGGGGGGGGGTGGTGGAGAAGCAAATGTGCGCTTCTGCTATGTGCCCTGGCCGGGAATCGAACCCGGGTCCCCCACACGCCAGGCCGACGCTCTACCGCTGAGCCAACCGGCCAGGGCCACTAGATATTCATTTTGAAATATCCTCTAATTTTTGTGAGCTGTATATTTGAATTAAGTCATCATCTAATAAGGGTTGGTTATTAATAATAAAAGCAGTGATTATTAATAAATACCTATTTCCTTAACCCATTTTGTACGTTATAAAATCAAGGTGGCAGAACTGTGAATTTGGTAAAATCACACAGCCATGGTGGAGAAAAATGAAAAATCCTAAGTAGCAAGCAAATTGCACTTTTCCTCTGGGTACTGGGTTTCCCACAGAGGGTAAAAATGAACCTTCAACCTCATTTGCCTTTTTTAAAAAGCACCTGAGGCCCTGGGTGGTGGCTCAGTGGATAATGCATAAGCTCAGCATATGGATATCCCAGTTGCGATTCCCAGTCAGGGCACACAGAAGAAGCAACTATCTGCTTCTCTCCTCCTCCCTCTCCCCCTTCTCCCCCTCTTCCCCTCCCACAGCCGTGGCTTGGTTGGTTCAAGCACATAGACCTCAGGCCCTAAAAATAGCTCAGTACTTGAGCATCGGCCCCAGACATGGTTGCCAGGTGGATCCCGGTCGGGGTGTATGTGGGAGTCTTTTTCACTAGTTCCTCTCACTTAAAAAAGAGCACCTAAAACATTCCCCCCAAACTGTTATCACAGGGCTTCTTAAAAACTATTTTTTAAAAAAGTAATTTCCTTTAAAACATGGCTCCCAGTGTTTGCCTCTTTTCCTACAATTCATTAGTCTGTTTTTCATTCCTGTGTTTCATTCTAATTTCCTTGTTCAACATTTATGTTGCACGAAATACGTGCTATGTTCAGTTCCTAGAAGGAGGTCATTGCCCATTAACATTCATCCAACCTATGAGAGGGGACCCACAGTAGCCAAAAGTAATGCGTTTTCATTTGTGGAGAAATTAATATTCATAAGGATTAGAGCTATATTTACTTTGAGAATAACTCAAACACTTCTAGGTGTCCTGAAATTAGCCTCTCCATTAAACACCGCCATGCTCTTGGGTAGCATTTCCCAGGTCACAAACAGCCCTCTTTCCCAAAACTGTCTTAAGTGAAGGTGCTGCCCGGGGGAAAAGATTCTTGAGGTCTCAGGAGGTCCTGACTCACCAGAGCATTCTCTCCCTGGTCACCCTCTCCCCATCCCACCCCTCCCCCCACTCCTGTCCTTCAAAGGCCTTTGGCATTGTCTTCATCAATTAGCATATAAAAAGGTAAGTACAGAGAGCTTAGAGCAGCGAGAAACCAGGGTTAATGGTGCAAATGGGAAAAAGGGTAAAAAAAAAACCCTAAGAAAGCAGAAGAAACATTCAGGGCTTTGATGAAAAGAGAGGCACAGCCTTCTAGAAACAAGGCAGAAGAAGGGAAGCTTCTGCACTTAAAGAGGGTGTGCTAACTAACCCCCAACTGTCCGTGCACAGAAGACTGAGACTATGTGTGCACCATGCAGGACAGGCTCGGGGACAGGTAGAGAAAGGCCAAGAGGAAATGCTCTCGCAAGCCATCCAGCGCGACCTCGGATGGTGTTCGCTTACCCAGCACCAGCAGCTCCACCGAGTCCTCGTTTTTGCCCTCCAGGTCATCAGGAGTGGTGACGATACAGTAATAGAGCCCGCTGTCTCCCCACATGAGTTTCCCGATTTGAAGGTCTGCATCTGTTATCACAGAAAAGGAAGAACCAAGTCCTAAAGGTGGCCTCTGAGAGGGACCCTGGAACTATGGGGGTGTGTGTGTGGGGAGGGGGGGCGTGAGAGACCTTTGGGGGGCGTGTCTGCAGTATTCTGTTTCTTTACCTGGATAGTGGCTGACAAGATGTGCGCTTTATCTAAAGCAAACGGGCAGAATAACAAAACCTAGCATCCCTAAGGAGAGAGACTTGGAGCCGCATCAGATGTGCTGGTCTTGTTCCAAGCCCCTTGTAGAAACAGAAGACTGCTCTTAACCAAGCAGGCCAGCTGGCTGGCCGAGGTCCCCGAGAGCCAGATGTTTTCTAGAATTACTCTGGACTCCTCCTGCAAATGAGCTGGCTTCACAGGAGTTCTTCAAAATTGAAATAATCCCGTATCAGACTCTTAGGGCCTTCTCCCCATCCCAAGCGTTAGGGAGCAGGAGAGAGGATGGACTAGAGACAAAGCCCCCTGGGGCCTGGGCCAGGCAGACCTCACGTGCCTTTGTCCCTTCTTCCCAAGAGGAAGTCTGCTTTCTGAGTTCAGGAAAGACTGATGATGTCACGGTGTAAGGTGTCCAACTGAGGAAGTGCTTTCACTAGAACCTCTTTCATGTGACAAGCCCCTGAGAGTGGAGGTTGGGCTCAGGAAGGAGTGTCTTCTCCAGATGTCCCATGCTCCACCCCCTTTCCCCTCCTCCCCCTCCTCCTCCCTTTAAAACAGTTTGCGAGGCTTGCTGATGCTCCCATGTTTCATAAAAATCAAAGTTTGGAGAGGCCACCCCCCACCCCCAGGGGTCTGGGAAGAATGGGACCCGGTCCCTCCCACTGCCTGGATTCAGAGCAGAGGCATCATTACCATGGACGATCGTGATCTCCCGGCCCCTGTAGAAATCTCCCAGGGTGACAGTCGAGCCCTGTTTTGAAGCGACCACTCGGACGGTCCTCCTGCTGTCCAGGCAGTCCAAGTAGGGGTCCCACTCCAGGTTTCTCTTGCTGAGGGACTGGGCCCGGGGAGAGGACATGCCCAAGGACTCCCCCATGCGGTCCTGGCAATAGGACTTGAACTTCCACTGCACAACCGCGGGCTGACGGGAGGATGTGGCGAAGTGGCAGCGCAGCAGCGTGGACTGGAAGAGCATGGCCACCTTCTTCTGGTCAGGCACTGTGACCTGAAGGCCTTCCGCCAGGGCTGCAACACAGAACAGACACATCCGAATGGCGTCCAAATGGCATCCGTGGCCCCTCCCTGGCCGGCTGGCTCAGCAGAAGAGCCTCGGCCGGGCGTATGGACATCTCGGGTTTGGTTCCCAGTCAAGGCACACAGCAGAAGTGATCATCTGCTTCTCCACACCCTCTCCCCCAATCCCTTTTTCTTCCTCTTCCCCTCCGGCAGCCAGTGGCTCAACTGGTTCAAGCATGGGCCCCCGTGTGCTGAGGATAGCTTGTTGGTCTGAGCCTCAGCCTCAGGCACTAAAAATAGCTCAGCTGATTTGAGCATCAGCCCCCTCCCACCAGAGCTGCCAGGTGAATCCCAGTTGGGGCACATGAGGGAGTCTGTCTCACTATCTCCTCTCCTCTCACTTGGAAAAAGAAAGAAAAGAATAAGGAAAAATGGCATCAGTATCCTGGACATCACCACACACCACATTATCATGACTTCCTGCTTACCTCCCTCACCTGTCCCTCCCTGTTTTCTCCCTCGCAGTTAATGGAGTCCGTATCCACCTGGTGACCTTGTCCAGAAACCTGCCATCCATCCCAATATCCAATCAGCCAGTCACGTCAGCATGATCTCTGAACATCACAACCACGCCTCCCCCCCCACTTTAACCCACTTTTTAAATGCCCTCTGCATTTCTCTTTTTTTTTTTGTATTTTTCTGAAGCTGGAAACGGGGAGAGACAGTCAGACAGACTCCTGCATGCGCCCGACCAGGATCCACCCGGCACGCCCACCAGGGGGCGACGCTCTGCCCACCAGGGGGCGATGCTCTGCCCCTCCAGGGCATCGCTCTGTCACGACCAGAGCCACTCTAGCGCCTGGGGCAGAGGCCAAGGAGCCATCCCCAGCGCCCGGGCCATCTTTGCTCCAATGGAGCCTCGTTGCGGGAGGGGAAGAGAGAGACAGAGAGGAAGGAGAGGGGGAGGAGTGGAGAAGCAGATGGGCGCTTCTCCTGTGTGCCCTGGCCGGCAATCGAACCCGGGACCCCTTGCACGCCAGGCCGACACTCTACCACTGAGCCAACCTGCCAGGGCCCCTCTGCATTTCTTGCTGGCAACATTGAAGTAATCTCTTGTCCAGTCCCCTGCCTGCAGCGGCCATGGGCAGTACGTTCTCTTGAGCGTAAGTGATCTTTCTAAATCTGACTGCTGCGGTTCTCTTTACAACCCTTCTCTCCTCCTCCATGGCCTTCAAAATCCTTGGCAAGGCATTTCAGCTCTCATCATCTATTCCCTCTCACCTCCTGAGCCTCACTTCCTGCAGCATGTCTGAGCACCGACCTCCAAGAGTACTGCCCCCCCTCCACCTGGGGGGCTACTCCATTCCTCTAGCTCTTGGCCAGTGCTGCACCTTGTCTCTGGAATGCTCTGGCCTCCCTTCTTTCCCTGGGAAACTTCTTCCCACTTTTCAAAACCCAGTTTTGAAAAGGCTTTTTGGAAAGGCTTCTCTGACCAATCTGTGCATTGGTCACTTCCTCCTTTATGCTGTCTGTGTCCCCAGAGTCCCCCTTTTAGACGTTTATTGTAATAACTTTGCGGGTACCTAAGCTCATGCCTGTCCTGTCCATCAGACTGGTCGGGTAAGGGACGTGTCTTATCTTGTCCACCTGCCCTACTGTGACGCCCCAATGGCGCTCCACAGATGTGTGATAACAGCAGGACAATGGAGCCCAGGATATCTGACTTCAGGAGGAAGTGACTTCCCTTCCAGCTGGTCACCAAGCAAAGGGGACAGAGATGGGGGGGGGGAGTGAAGGCTTTGAGAGGAATGGAGAATTTCGGATCAGAAGCAGTAGACCAAGTTCAAAAGGACTGAAGGATCATCCAAAAAGGGGGCTGTGGGGGGGGGGGCAGACCAGAAAACAGAGAAGTGTAAGTAGTGAGAAGATCCAACCTGAGACTGGGTGTCTAAGAAAGAGAGGGGAATTTCAGTGAGTGCAAGACCAGGGGAGCATCTGAGAGGCAGAGGACCTCTCCGAAGTCACTGGAAAGACCTAGACATTCCAAGCAAAGAGAACATAATGTCATCACGGGGAACGGGGGGAGAGGCGAGAGCTCCCAGAATGATCTGAGGTTAGCAGCCGAGAGAGACATACGATGAGAGGCAGAGCAAAGGAGAATGCACAGACCAAAGGCCTTCAGGAGCCTGCCGAGTCAGCTTCAGGTCACGGGGGGCTGTTCCACCTGAGAACTACAGGTGCACCTGAGCCACGGAGGTAAGGATGAGCTCCGTGCATGGCGGGCCTCCTGGCCTTGATCATAGCCAACATGCACCATGACATCCTGCAAAGCAGAGTCCTTCCTACGGCTCAGTCACACGCTTAGTGAGGACGTCTTTACAGGAGCTCCCTGGACAAGGGTCTCTGTCTTTTGATACCGAGATGAGAGCCTGTCTTCAGCGAAAGTATCATAAAGAACTAGGTTCTCATCCTGCCAGGAGACGAGGGCTTCTGCTCTCTGGGGGTCTGGGAAGGGAATGCCACAGGGCACTTGAGATTTAGGAGACCTTACAGTGCCTGGAGCCTACCAAGCACTCCACAGCGACCTATGGGACGGATGAGCAAGTGAACGACTGTTCACATGGGAATTTCTAGGGCTCTGCGGAGGACACTGGTTAAGTGCGTTGGGAACGGCACAGTACCGCAGAATACTGCCAGCGTCAAGAACTAGGGCTTGGCATTTTATGGGGCTGTACGGCAATGTCGAGGCACCTCGACCGATCTCCACCTGTACAACGAGCCTCATAATGCTGACTCCTTGAGTTGCTGAACCACGTTATCTCTTTGGTCACCTGCAGAGAGTAGACTCCAGAGCAGAGGCACTGTGACCAGGAGGACCCGCAGATGGTGGTTCTCAAATACGGATCTATCCCTCGCATGCAATTCTGAGGTCCCTGCATCTTGATGACCGCTCACCACCAAGTAAGTCTGACTGCAGCCAGATGGTGCAGACCGGCCCTATCCGGGTGCAAACAACTCCCACCTGGAAGCTCACTGGGGAACCCCCGTTCCCAGGCTCCACTGTGGAGCCTCCCCCAACATGGATGTGGCTAATGCCATTCTCCCTGACTCTCACAGCTGGAGGAGGAAAAGATGTCCATTCCTCCTAAATCCCACCGTGTTACTTTTCAACCTTGCGATTCTTCCGCAAATCCTATTCACCGCCTCCCCCAATATTCCAAGTAACAAAAGGGGGACAGAGAGGTGAGGCGGCCTCAATTAGCGGTGGTTGAGGTTGGATAACCAGGGGACAGGCGCTGTTCCCAGCACAATGCGGGGTACTTGACCCCGCCACCTGTCTTCGCAGCTACCTATTCAAGAGAACTTGGGGAAATCACATTTCTTAGCCTTTCGAGGATAAATAAACCCAGCTAAGGATACAAGTGCAGCGCAAAAATGTCGGGGAGGGGGGTGTTCTTTTCAGAGTGAAGTAAGGAATTTCGTTTATTAGACAATTACTAAGAATAACCTCCTTCCCAGCTCTGTTCTGTTAGAAAGGTTAGCAGCCACTTGACGGAGCCATTGGACTCCTTTAATTATTAATCGAGGCTGCTCAGTTCTCCACATCTTCCCTGGTGTGTATGTACACTCATGCTCCAGAGAACAGGGAATATGTTCTCAGAAACAGCTGCCTTCTTGCTCTGACAGGTGCAAAGGCATGGAATTTGGAGTCGGTCCTAAATTAGAATCCGAGCTCTACCCCTGGCCTAGCTTCAGGACCTGAGGCAGATTACTCACCTCCGAATGAGTTTCCGTTTCCTCGCTGATAAAATCTAGAATAATAGTCATTTACCCTGTGGAGTCGTCTCAGGGCGAGATGAGAATTTTATCCTGAGCGCTTAGAATCAGATGGGACATACAGTCAGCCCTCACTAACTGTGCTGCTTGCTGTCTGGGTCGAGGTCAAGGTCAGTCCTGCCTTCTGTGGAGCTACTAACCGAGGGCTGGGGGAGCACGGCCATCAAGGTGCATGACGCAGAGTTTGGGCCGCGGGATGACCAGCACTGCTAGGTGAGGAGACTCAGAGCTCAGAGGTGACAGTGCCCTGTGTGACCTCATCCCTGTCCAACCACACATGCAACCCCCGGAAGTCAGAAACGAAAGTGGCCTTGCATGTGCGTGCACAGGGCAGGTGCAGGTCTAATGGGGACCCTGGGACTCCACGTGAAGGACAATATGGACCACCAGGGAGGACGGGATGAGGAATTTCGAGGAAAGGTCAGTTTGTTGGATCTCTGGGGGACAGAAGTGAAGAGAGTTAGGGAGTCAGCTGAAAACACCAATCCCTGCTTTGGCTCTGAGCTTTAAACCGTAGGATGCATGCCACCCAATTCCCACACCTGCCTGGCCAGGTCTATTAGCAACCTCATTCCCACTGGAGGGTGGGGTATAGGGCTGCTCTTTGACCGGAACCTGGATCCCAGGTGAGGGCTTGGGTTCCCTACACCCTCTGAGCCCCATCTCTTTCCTCCACCTGTATCTCATACTTAGACTATATTTCCACCCAGTCTGTAATCCACTTGCCCCCCTACCCCAGACTGAAGCCTCGCTCTGAGCTTCAGCTGGCTGTCCGGAGGTTTGGGTATCGTTTCCTCTATCCCTCACACGTGATTGGTTCACAACTGATCCTGTGGCACTGCTGCACGCCCAACACCAAATAACACCTCTCAGGGGACCCCTCCCCTCCCCCAGATTGGGCCCCTCAGAGACAGGTGCTCGCTGGGGTGACAACTAGGATGGGCAGATCCCAGAGAGACAGCAATCTCGCCTCCAACCTGCAAGCCCACTAGGGAGCGATGTTCTGCCTGTGTGGGGTACATACCCACTTTTTTTTTTTTTTTTTTTTTTTTTTTTTTAGCACCTGAGGCAGAGGCTAGGGAGCCATCCTTAGCTTGAAACAATCGAGTCATGACTGCGGGAGGGGAAGAGAGAGAGAGAGAAAGAGAAGGGGGAAGGGTGGAGAAGCAGGCGGGGTGCTTCTCCTCTGTGTCCTGACCTAGGACTTCCACACACCAGGCTGACGCTGTACTACTGAGCCAACTGGCCAGGGCCTCAAGAGCATTTTTAAAGACACATCTAATTACATCTGTTCTCTGCATTAAGGTTTCCATTCCTTCAGGGATAAAATGCAAAGGACTTGACCCAGCATGTAAGGGCTTCTCCATGATCCGGCTCCAAGCATGCTCCAGTTGTATGGCAGTACTTTTTACTCTTTAACTACAAATACGTTATTCCCTCCACTGGGAGAAACATCAGGGCGTGTGACTGAGGGGGGGACGCCCCCCAGCATGGGCCGTGCACACACACACAAGCCCGTGTGGACAGAGTCTAAAGGCGGGGATCTGAGTCCAGGCCCTGGTGGCACCACTGTAAGGGACTTCCGCTTCAACATCTTATAAGGAAATTTACAGAGGTGCCGAAAGAACCCCGTGTGTGTCATCCCGTGAGCGACAGCATGTTCTGCAAAGCTGGAGAGAGAGACAGCTTCAGGGAGGGCGGTGGATGACAGGAAACTACACGGAGTGAGGGAGGGGACCATCCCGTCTGTCCGGGACACACGAGGCAAAGTCAGGATTCCTGACCAAAGAAGCAGGAGATGGCAGATGGGATAGTGCCGGTGGGGGTCCTCGTTCTTAGACCACCAGACCACCCTCTCCCCTTTCACTGTGCCCCCTCACCCATCTTGGAAAACTGCCCTGGACTACTTAATTCAGATCCTAGGTGACGTTCCGGGAGATAAAAACCCAGTCCTCGATCTTGAGAAATTCAACATAAACGTGGTTTCTTTTTTTTTTTTTTTTTTGTATTTTTCTGAAGCTGGAAACGGGGAGAGACAGTCAGACAGACTCCCGCATGCACCCGACCGGGATCCACCCGGCACGCCCACCAGGGGGCGACGCTCTGCCGAGACCAGAGCCACTCTAGCGCCTGGGGCAGAGGCCAAGGAGCCATCCCCAGCACCCGGGCCATCTTTGCTCCAATGGAGCCTTGGCTGCAGGAGAGGAAGAGAGAGACAGAGAGGAAGGGGAGGGGGGGTGGAGAAGCAAATGGGCGCTTCTCCTATGTGCCCTGGTCGGGAATCGAACCCGGGTCCCCCGCATGCCAGGCCGACGCTCTACCGCTGAGCCAACCGGCCAGGGCCCATAAACGTGGTTTCTTAACGCGAAGGTCCCGGAGGGCAGGGGCCAGGATCTGGATGGCTAGGACTCGAGTAGTCAGCACAGCCACAGAGGGTCCCCGAAGCCCCTTACTGTGGAACGCAGCAGTGAATGAAGGACCACACAGAGGGGTGGGCCGGAGGGGCCCTTCTTAGCAGGTGGTGGCCCAGGTGCAGACTGTGCCCCCTGCCCATAGCAGAATAAGGCCCTGGCCCCATTCCTGTGTACAGAAAAGGATTCTATACATGAGAACTGGGTTCTGGGGAGATTAACAAAAGCAGTGTCGGAAGCAATGCTGTTCCTATTTTAGCACGTCCCTTTTTTTTTATTTCAAAGCAAGTTCCTCCCCACCCCCACCCCACCCCCACAAGTAGTAATGCTGTCCCTGCCAGCTCGTTTGTCAGGCCAACCTATAAGCACAGCCCCACGGTAGGGCACCAACGACTGCTGCAAAAGGTCACACAAAAATTAGCACCATGAGAGAAAGGCGGCTTTGAAATCAGGTCTGCTGCTCACCTGCCCCTGGACCCCTGGGGTCCCGGCGGTGAGATGTGACCTTGGCATTGCCTGGTTCCCCAGCAGGTCTTGGTCTTCAGACATCTAGGGCTTTTCTCCATTTTCTGTGACGATACAAACCTTCCTTTTCCTGCCTCCAGGTTAGATCTTCTGTAAGAAATTCATCTTCTGTCCTCCCATTTATTTTTTTTTAACTTGTCTCGATTTCCTAAGACATTGTTTTAGGGGCAGTTGATGTTCCTAAGTGTAAGATGAGTAAGGCATGCCCAAGCAGCTCTTCCAGGTTTGGTCCACAGTCGGACAAGAAGAGAAAGCGTGTCCATCCCTGAAGAGCATTGTTCAGGGTAAAAGCAAAGGGAATGTTGACCTACAGGCTTAAGATTTAAAGGCAAAAAAATGAAGCTTGAATCCCCTCCCCCTCAAAAAATAGAAACCCTTTATCCTCTTGATAGACATGGGATAAAACATAAAATAAAAAAGGTTGACGCCCTGGTCAGCTAGCTTAGCGGTAGAGCGTCGGCCCGGCATGTCCAAGTCCCCGGGTTCGATTCCCGGCCAGAAAACACAGGAGAAGCGCCCATCTGCTTCTCCACCCCTCCCCCTCTCCTTCCTCTTTGTCTCTTCCCCTCCCACAGCCAAAGCTCCATTGGAGCAAAGTTGACCCGGGCGCTGAGGATGGCTCCATGGCCTCCGCCTCAGGCACTAGAATGGCTCCGGCCGCAAGGGAGCAACGCCCCAGATGGGCAGAGCATCGCCCCCTGGTGGGCATACCTGGGGTGGATCCCAGTCGGGCACATGAGGGAGTCTGTCTCTCTGCCTCCCTGCTTCTCACTTCAGAAAAATACAAAAAAAAAAATTTTTTTTTTAAAGGTTGACAATGAATAGTAGATGTTCCCTTGATGTCCGTCCCAACTCTTCAGCTTTCCCACTGGTTCTATAAGTTAGTCAACTTCCTCCCAACAAGTTCCTTCCCTAATTCAATGGGCCAGAATCCGTTTCTTTTGTTTGGCTGCCATGATACTCGATTGCTTGATCCACTTTAGGGTGAGGGTGACCAGATGTACCATATTGAGATTTAAGAAACCGTGACAGGCCCTGGCTGGTTGGCTCAGCAGTAGAGTGTTAGCCCAGCGTGTGGATGTCCCAAGATCGATTCCCGGTCAGGGCACACAGGAGAAGCGACCATCTGCTTCTCCACTTTCTACCCCTCCCCTCCCCCTTCTTTCTCTCTCTCTCTCTCTCTCTGTCTCTTCCTTTCCCACAGCCATGGCTTGAATGGTTCGAGCACATCAACCCCAGGCGCTTAGGATGGCTCCATGCAGCCTCCACCTTAGGCGCTAAAAATACCTCAGTTACAAGCATGACCCAGAAGGGCATTGCCAGGTGGATTCAGTTAGGGCACATCTGGGAGTCTGTCTCTCTATCTCCCCTCTTCTCACTTGGAAAAAGAAGGGGAAAAAAAGAAAAGAAAAGAAACCATGACAGGCTGTGGCCAGTTGGCTCAGTGGATAGAGTGTCATCCTGGCGCACCAAAGTCTTGGGTTCGATCCCTGGTCAGGACACGTATGAGAAGCAACCAATGAGTACACAACGAAATGGAACAACTAAGTGGAACAACGAGTTGATGCTTCTCCCTCTCTCCTCCTTTCTCCTCTCTCAAATCAATGGGGAAAAATTTTTTTTAAAAAAGAAAGAACCCATGATGGCATTCTTGTATGCCTTCTCCCCAAGAGTCCCTAAAGGCAACAGGCTCTCCCCCTTCCCCATGAGGACTTTGCCCATGGCCTACTTACAGTTCGCTGCCAACACGCAGGTACTTTGCACACAGAGTGTGCCGTTCATTAAGCACATGTCCTGTGTGTCCAGCGGAGCCACGCTTCCCTGTCCTCTGCCACCACCGTGCAGATAAAAGCCAGAAGCATTGTCGCATTCCTGTCTGATCTGCCTCACCTTCCAGAGATCTGAAATGAGCTTTGCTTCTGGCTGGCTTACCTGCTGTTCCAAAGGGACCAGAGTCGAACTAAAGAGGTCAGCCTCTACCCTGCAGGACAGAGCTCCTCTGGAATCTGTCCCGGTTCATTCAGGTGGGTCAGCTTTCTAGGGTGGACCAGCTATTTGCACAGAGAAAACCCCGTGAGAAAGCACTCATCAACCTTGGTCAGCGTCTCTGTGTTTCCAGTCTAGCTCTCTCACCTGAGCTCCAGGTCCCTCATACACAACTGCACTTTGTTCCACATCTAGATGCTACACGAGCCACCTCAAACTCATCGCTCTATGGCTGGAGATGCTAACTGGCCCCTTCTGTGAGTAACACAACTTCCTGGGTGTAAATCTGGCCAGCCAGGTACCACATTTCCTGGCTTCTCTTGCAGCTCATTGTGGCCACATGACTAGGTAAGGACAATGGTATGTGAGGAGCAGGGACGTGTCCAACTCCTGGGTCCTCTCTCTACAGACGAGCTGCTTGCCCTGACCCTCTGTGTCCCTTGCCCCTGCTGGCTGGGAAGTGCTCTTGGAAGCCACATGTTTGGAATGGTGGTGTCATTCCCACTGAGTCTGGGTTGTTACAGGAGAGAGCAGTTCTTTTGTGTGAGTTACTATATGTTAGGGTCCCTTTGTGACAGTAGCTTAGACTGAATTTTTTTTTTTATTTTTATTTTTTCTGAAGCTGGAAACGGGGAGAGACAGTCAGACAGACTCCCGCATGCGCCCAACAGGGATCCACCCGGCACGCCCACCAGGGGCAACGCTCTGCCCACCAGGGGGCGATGCTCTGCCCCTCTGGGGCGTCGCTCTAGCGCCTGGGCAGAGGCCAAGGAGCCATCCCCAGCGCCCGGGCCATCTTTGCTCCAATGGAGCCTTGGCTGCGGGAGGGGAAGAGAGAGACAGAGAGGAAGGAGGGGGGGTGGAGAAGCAAATGGGCGCTTCTCCTATGTGCCCTGGCCGGGAATCGAACCCGGGTCCCCCGCATGCCAGGCTGATGCTCTACCGCTGAGCCAACCGGCCAGGGCTGCTTAGACTGAATTTTAATATCATACAGACACCGGAACCTTTACCCGCCTCAACTACATGTTTCTCCTCCGTTCTTGTTCATGTCCCTGGTTGGCATCCCCAGCAACCCCAAGCCAGAAAACTGGAGGTATCTTTGACATCCCCTCCCTTCCAACCTGCACATCCAACCAAGTCCATACCCTTCCTCCCTCTCTGCTCGCTCTGTCCACGACCTGCATCCCCGCCGTCCCGGGTGAATCTGGGGTCTCATCATGTCTCAGCCTGATCTGCGAGGGTCTCTCCTAATGGGTTTCTGCTGCAAGACTGCCTGCGTCTAACCCGCTCTCCACACAGAGGTCCAGGTGCCACTTCTGAACTGCACACCTGATCACGGCACTCCCTGCCTCTGACCCTCCGCTCCTCAACGGCTCAGCGCCCATGGCCACTCCTCAGCTCCCAGGCCAGGGTTCCTTCCACCAACCAAGTCCTGGTACCAAATCCATGAACACGACACTGAGCACTAAGTACTTGCCCTAGGCACTAGCACAGTCCTGCGGTAAGACGACCACTGCACTAGTACCCACGCCTGTGTCAACAAGCCAGCTGGCAGAGTCATGGGAGACCAGAACCGAAGGCATGATGGGGATCCTGAGAGAAGCCCCGTCTCCCGGTCTAGAGAGATGCAGCCGGAGAGTGGGGATTTCTGTGGGACAGTGCAAAGGAGACGCCCTCGGCTGAGTCTGGGGCTCTTCCACGGGGAACAGTGGAACCGAGGAGGGAGAGAGACTGACAGGTGTACAGGACCAAAAAGGAGAGAAGGGACGTGAGGTGTCAGCTGTCTCTAAAAGCGGCTCTTCCTTCTCCAGGGACTAGAAGGTGCTGACTCTCCATTAATGGTCACCCGAATGCAGACCAGACTGGGCAACAACCTGGATACCTCCTTTCCTGCTGCAGGCTTGCATCCATGCAGCCCACTCGGTAACTGTTCACAGGCTCAGCACTGGTGTCTCCGCCACCAGGCTGTACACTCCTAGCAGGGAGGAACCATGTCTCCTCTGACTACTGACCCTACCCAATGTATCAACTCAGCAGGGACTCAGCAGCTGGCTACACATCAGTAAATATCTGAACTGAGCTGTCACCCCTTCCGGGTCCATCTCAGAGCTGCCCCACTCGACCCCCAGGTTTGGGCTGGACATGCCTCCCCTGTGCCCTGTGGCACCTGGGTGGCTCTCCCGCTCCCTTCCTAGGACCTTTCCCTCCATATCGGAAGTCACCCAAAGACTCACTTGAGTCACTGCAGAGACTGACACACAACTCTTCGAGGGCAAGGGATGTCTTTTTGCCTCTCTATTTTCAGTACCAATCACAGCACTTAGAAACCCCAGGCACCTGATACACGCTTGTTGAATGGATGAGCAAATGAATGAATGAACGGAACTGAAGAAGGCACGGAAAGAAATGCTCCTGGAGCAAGCAGTCTTCATCTCTAGCGTGTGTCACCCCCCACCCCCACCTCTCAGTGTCACACACACAGCTCCAGCACGTCTTGTGGCCCGGCCGCCTAGGATGACACACACATCCACATTTGGGAACAAAGAGAGCACAGCCTCCTTCCCGACTTACTGCGCCAGGCCAGGGCACCTGTTGCTGCCCCAGCAGCTGGTGAGCATTTTTGTTTTGTTCGAAAACAACAAGGACAACACAACAGAACGCAGCCCCTGACAGGAAGCGCCATCCCAACGACAAGAAACCACCCCGCGAGACCTACAGCACACAGAGAGATCCAGCATTTGGGCAATGACAGACAAGGAAGGAGAGCTGCTGGAGCCCAAGGAAAACACTGAAGTGTTGATTAGAAATTGCTCAGCCTGCTTTAAAACAGAGAAACGGGGGTGGGGAGGAGGGAAGGAGAGAGGGGGGGAGTGAATGTGTTTTCTTTCCCTGGCTCTCTGACTCATTTTTAATCTGTCCATCCCTTCCTCCCTCCCTCCCACCACCCCCTCAAGAGAGAATTCATTGATTGGGCTGGACTAAAAAATGTAATGTATTACCTTTCCAAGCCCACGGCTTCCCTGTGAAGGATGAGTCTGAATCCATCTCCTCTTTGACTGCTCCTCCCTCCATCTCCCCCACTGCCATTGCTGCCTCCACTTTGCTCAGGGTGACAGGCAAGCTTGTCCCAGGTTCAACTGAACAACTGACCATGGTGATGGGTGAGGAGCAGCAGAAGCTGTGATCAGGGGAGCCAGCCTCATCGCAGAGCACAGAAGCCTGGCCATCTGACAGCTGATGGCCCTGCTCATGAACCTGTTGCCTGCTTCCAGGCAGGGTCAGCCTCTCCAGGTGCAGAGGGAAGATTGCAGCAATAAGGCAAACAGCCCACCGCTCACAACACAAACGGAACACACACACACACACACACACACACACACACACACACACACACAGTGAAACCTCATAGAGGCAACTTAGGAGAGAGCCAATCCCACCCGCCCCAGGTTTGAGAGAACTGGGCTCCAGTCTCTGTTCTATCACACACTGGCTGGTGCGTGCCCTCTGTGGGCTTCCAGAGGGCTGAACTGGATGGATGGCCTTGGTCCCTGCCAGCCAGCGATGGGATTCCCCTTCAGCAGGAGCCGTGAGCCATCTAGCAAGGGCTGGATGTTTCTCTTGCTTCCACTGCCTGCAAATACCCTGTTCACCTCTCACTCAGGGACCCTTCCCCAGATGACTAGCTGACTTCTTTTGGGAGGGTGTGACCCAGGCTCAAGGCCAAAGTTCCCCTGGAATAGGATAATAGGGAAAAAAGGCAAATTAAGGACATTCAGAATCAGTGAGAGGGGATGTGGCAGGCCCTTGGAGGCCGGGGGGGGGGGGGCAGGAATGGATCAGCCAAACCCTGAAATTAGAGATGATTCATATTTGAATAATGTGGGAGGGAGGCATTCAAAGCCACCAAGAGAAGAGGCTAACTCAGCCCAAGCACCCCCCACCTAAACCCGGCAGGGGGGCAAGAGCCAGTTGGGCCCAATTTCATTTGGAACAGGAAAAAAAAACAACAAAGCAATCAGAAATCTTATTTTGAAACTAAGAGAAGTAGGGTGTTTGCCTTTCTTAAATGTATTTTTACCCTCTGTCGCCAGCTTAGATATTTTAAGCATGTTTCCCTTTTCCCACCGACTTGATCCTCCCAAGTCTGCTGGTTGTTGGTGCCCCCAGAAGGGAGAACACTTCCTTTTTTTCGTGCTATTTTGTGTTTTCTCTCCTGCCCTTCATCGCCCTCATCCTGTCCTCACAACCTTTCCGTTCCCTTGTTCTTTCCCTCCATCACTCGGTCTCCACTGTCATTGTCTCCCACCCGCCCAAACTACCCAAGCCTTCTGAAACACCCTGCCCCGAGCAGGGCTACTCTGTGACTCTCTCAGCGCTGGCCACCCTGCCTGGCCACCTGTCCCTCAAACAAACAGAATCACAGGCTGGGGGACAACACGGAAGGAACAGGAGCCTTTGCAGACCCCAGGAGGGTGGGAGAAAGTTTACAAAAGGGAGGGAAACACCCAGGACCCAGCTGATAAAAGTGCCACGCTGCGCGAACCCCTGCCCTCTGAGTATTTTAGCATTACTGGTGGGGGTGAGGGACGGAAACCTGTTCATTGGGGGGCGCAAGCGTCCTCTCTAACTGGGGGACCACTCCCCAAATGGTAAAAGTAAGAGAAGGCAGGGCCCTGAACTCCATAGCGATGGAGCCTCCGTCCACCTCCCTCCTCACTGCCTACCCCCTCAGCCTCCCCCACCCCCCGCCGCCCCTGAGAATGCCCCTGGGTCCCGGCTTCTCCAGGGAAGGAACGAAGGGAACACGACTCCACCTTCACCCCCCGAAAATCAGTTTCCTTAATCAGTCTCCTCCGAGCTTCCGGTTTGTCCAGCCACGCTCTCCCCAGCGTTGCAAACTCAGGTGAAGGCAGAGGGAGAACCGTTGCCCAGAGGTGGAAACGCTCATGGGAGAGAACCACCTCGTGGCTCCAGTGGGTCAGACACCTGCTTCTCCACTGCGTTACTTGTATTCGGGCTTCACCCTCCCCCGCCGCCGCCCGCCCCAGTCATCCTGACACGCGCGCGCGCGCACACACACACACACACATACACACATACACACGGCAGATTTCAGCACAACCCGGGGGGCCGCGGGGTTGGCGTGTGGGTTAGAATAGAACCCCGTTGGAAGAAGATGCGTCAAGTTCCCGGGGTCGGTGGGCAATGCTGCTTACCTGTCAGCCAGAAGAGAGCGGCCCACGCCAGCGAGACCCGGTCCATCTTCCCCAACTTCCCATCCAGGCGAGTGAGTGAGCCAAGTGGAAAGCGGCACAGGCGCGGGGCTATCTCTGTGCGGCCAGGAGGCGGCGGCGGCGGCGGCGGCGGCGGGCGCGAGCGGGTGTCCGCGTCCCCGGGCGTCGCCCCGGGCGGACCGCGCGGACGGGCCCAGGCGCGCTGCCGCTCGGGCTCCCGCACCCGCACCCGCACCCACTCGAGCTCCGGCTCGGCTCCTGCTCCCGTACGCCAGGCGCCCGGCGGCGATTCCCCGCCCCGCAGCGCCGCCCGCTGCCCGCCCCGAGGCCTCCAAAGTTTCTGGGTCACGTGCTGGCCCCGCGGCCAGAGCCGAGTCGCCAAGTGCACCGGGGGCACCGGGGCAGAGTGCGCGGGCGCGCGGAGCCTGAGCCAGAAACGCGCTGGAGGAGGGGCACGCGAGCAGGGGCGGCTGTGCGTGCACGTGGCTACAGCCAGCCTAGGCTGCGGGCGAGGGTCAGCGCCGCCAGGTCGGGGGCCCGCGGGCGCGTGGGGGAACTTATCAGCAAGTCCCCAAGGCGAGGGGGTTTCCTAGGACTAGGCCTCCAACCCTCCGTCTGGGTCCCTTTCTACGCGCAGTGAACGCAGACGCCCCGCAGAATTGGGAAAGGTAGCCGGGAATCGCTGCGTCCTGACTTCCTTCTGCTGAGACAGGACTAGGGACGCGACACGCAGCTCTTTTGCAGAAAATACAGCATGTAAAACGAGAACGAAGTAAACAACATGTTGGTTTACGGTTGTTCAACATGTTGTGCTTTTGGCTAACATCAGGTGCATTTGCCCAAACACTTGACAGTGTGCAGGGCACGGTCACATGGCTTGGTTAGATGTCGTAAACGGGTCTGTGTCCTGTGTGTAGGAAAGAAGCCCGGGTGTGTTGAGAGATAACTCAGAGATGTAAGTTCAAGCATCGACTAGGCGCTAAGAACCAGGGGGGTAAAGGTGAGTGAGCGACACTTCCTGCCGCCAAGGAACCTGTCCCGGGTCCCTTAAACACATAGTTTATAGTCAGTAAAACAGGGCAGAGGCGACCATGGAGGTAGAAAGTGCCCTGGGAACTTAAGAATGACTGTATATTTGAAGCTGGGACAAATGGGAACATCCAATGTGGTGGGCATTGGCTCTGGACAGTGAGTGGTCTTTTATGGCTGCTGACCTCTGTGTGCTTTTATTTTTGAGGAATACCAACTATGGGAGCCAAAAAGTCTACAGCCATCCCAACCTCCGCAGTCAGAGCACAGGCCCACCCTGTGAGGCCAGGGACCCTCTACCACTGAGCTTTCTGAATCCTGGAGCGTGTGGTACAAAAAGCGGAGAATGGGTCCTGTCACTGAGGGGTCAGCGGCACCCAGGGCTCAGGGCAGCGATAGGGAGGTCAGGCCACCAGACTGCTGGGAGGGATGATTTTGCTGGGGTCTTGCTTGTGGGCCTCTCTGGGTTCCATCCTTCTCTTTTTTCTTTTCTTCTTTTTTTTTCTGGTTTTTTTTTGTTTTTGTTTTTGTTTTGGGGTTTTTTTTTTGTATTTTTCTGAAGTTGGAAACGGGAAGGCAGTCAGACAGACTGCTGCATGCGCTCGACCGGGATCTACCCAGCATGCCCACCAGGGGGCGATGCTCTGCCCGTCTGAGACGTTGCTCTGTTGCAACCAGAGCCATTCTAGCGCCTGAGACAGAGGCCATAGAGCCATCCTCAGCGCCCAGGTCAACCTTGTTCCAATGGAGCCTCAGCTGCGGGAGGGGAAGAGAGAGACAGAGAGGAAGGAGAGGGGGAGGGGTGGAGAAGCAAATGGGCGCTTCTCCTGTGTGCCCTGGCCGGGAATCAAACCTGAGACTCCTGCACGCCAGGCCGACGCTCTACCACTGAGCCAACCGGCCAGGGCCTCTTTTCTTCTTTTCTTCTTTTCTTTCCTTTTCTTTCCCCTCCCTCTGTTAGTGGAGGGGAGATAGAGAGACAGACTCCTACATATGCCCCAACCAGGATCCACACGGCAACCCGTCTGGGGCCAATGCTTGAATCAACCAAGCTATCCTCAGCCAACAGTGGTACCAACTGAGCCACTGGCTGCTGGATGGGAAGAGAAGGGGGAGGGAGGGAAGAGAAGCAGATGGTCACTTCTCATGTGTGCCCTGACCAGGGATCGAACCTGGGACGTCTGCACACTGGGTCGACGCTCCATCCACTGAGCCAACCGGCCAGGCCCTCCAGCCCACTTTCTGCACCTGGCTCTTCAGCCTCCCAGCTGCTCTGAGCCCTCAACATCCTCTCATAATATCCCTCTTTGCTTGTGGTGGCCAGAGGTGACTTCTGAGGCTTGCATTTAAGAACCCTGACTAATATAGTGTGTGAGAGACATTTGGAGCACTATTGCCTTTCATATACAAACAAAACAAAAATAGAAAGTAAAGCTAAAAGAGGTTGCCTCACACCTTGTGAGTTTCCTATTAGGTTCTGGGCCCAGTCCTAGAGGCTTTAACAGCCTGTCATCCCAATGAGGAAACTCAGGCCCAGAGAATTTAATTAACCTCCCTAAAAGCAGGTAGCTAGTAAGGGGCAGAGGCAGGACTTGAACAGAAGCCCTTCAACTCCAAAGATGCCCTTTGCATCATAAAGGCACATCTAATGCTGAGAGTTGATAGGATGATGTATTGGTGTTGTGCTCTGTCTCTTCCTCTGTGTTGCGTGTCACACAGACACACACACTGCGCAATGAAGTTAGAACAGTCTTTAGGATCTACGCATACAGAACAGTGGTATTTTATGAAAAACTTGGACATGAGAGCTGAGAAATGGGAAATTGCAGGGAAGTGGATCATGACTGCCCGCAGCAGACGTGAGCTGTGACACTGTGTGCGGGGGGTGTGCCTGTGTGTGCATCAACAAGGAGTCTGGGAGCTGAGGAAGAGCTCGTGCCAGAGTGAGTCCCAGAACGCAGGGCCTTATTCACCATCTGAAGTTTTGTTTTCTGCAAAGCGCACCACACATCTCTCTGCTAGCTAGGGCTGGTTGGTCCATCCTGCCACCTCCTGACTGGGAGAGGCCCCTGGCCATCCCCAAGGTGAAGCTAAACCGACTGAGTCACACAGTGTATGCCCCTCCACAACGCTGTGATTGCCAAGGTGGTGGAGGGTGAAGAGGAACTTCAAGTTGTTTTTTTGTTTGTTTGTTTGTTTGTTTTGTATTTTTCTGAAGCTGGAAACGGGGAGAGACAGTCAGACAGACTCCCACATGAGCCCGACCGGGATTCACCCAGCACGCCCACCAGGGGCGACGCTCTGCCCACCAGGGGGCGATGCTCTGCCCCTCCGGGGCATCGCTCTGCCGCGACCAGAGCCACTCTAGTGCCTGGGGCAGAGGCCAAGGAGCCATCCCCAGCGCCCGGGCCATCTTTGCTCCAATGGAGCCTTGGCTGCGGAAGGGGAAGAGAGAGACAGAGAGGAAGGAGGGGGGGGGTAGAGAAGCAAATGGGCGCTTCTCCTATGTGCCCTGGCCGGGAATCGAACCCGGGTCCCCCGCACGCCAGGCCAACGCTCTACTGCAGGGCCGGAACTTCAAGTTTTACGTCTAATGATCCTGAACGTGAGGCCTGAGGGAGACAGGAGGGCGGGACAGTGGTACTCTTTTGCTGCATTGGTGATGTGGGCAGGATGACACCAGAATGGGGGTGCTTTTCTAAGTGTGGTTTATTTTGAACTTTTAGCATCAGAATCACATCAGTGGTTGCCCAAAATGCAGATTCCCAAGCTCTGCTAAAAATCAATGAGATCAGAAACCCCGGGTGTGCCCTGGAAATCTCTATTTGAACTGTCTTCCTCAGGCGCTTCTGAAATGCACTGATGTTTGAGAAGCACAACCTTATCACTCTTGTGTTTGCCCGGGAAGCTGTTGCTTGGGATGAGCCTCAGAGTCAGATTCAATTGTCCATTTATCCTGAAACATAGGCCCGAACCCCAGGGTAGAGGTTAAGCTTCACGGCCAAGGGGGGTCTGGATCCCCAACCCTTCAGACTTTGTGCTGCAACTAGAGACAGACAGCTCAGTACACATGACTTCATTACTCAGGCCTATGTGGGGCCAGAGCAGGACCCAGGAAGCCCCCATGTGATGGGGCAGGTGGATGGACCCACAGGTCTCTTCCTGGAAGTGGCATTTCAAAACAGAATCAGGACAGGGAGAAAAGAGCTAGGGCAAGGAGACCTGCTAGTAGCTGGTAGCTGGTAGCAACCACACGTTTATAAATACAATGTAGCCAAACCCTCTCTGAAACATGACTTCATTGCAGGCACCCAGGAGGGCGGGCAGGCGTGCACGCACACGAATCTTGCTTACCACAGTTCTTTCTAAAGCACACAGATAACAGCAGATAACATCACATGTCAGCTTCTCCTCTCTGATCTTGACTTTAGAAGGAATCTGTGCTTGTGACTGCAAAACAGATACCAATTTTCTCCCTGCCCCTCTTCTTTCTGTACCATTAAAAAAGGTTCATTAGGCCCTGGCTGGTTGGCTCAGCGGTAGATTGTTGGTCCGGCATGTAGAAGTCCCGGGTTCGATTCCCGGCCAGGGCACACAAGAGAAGCACCCATCTGGTTCTCCACCCTTCCCCACTCCTCTCTCTCTATCTCTCTCTTTTCCTCCCACAGCCATGGCTCCATTGGAGCAAAGTTGGCCCGGGCGCTGAGGACAACTCCATGGCCTCCGCCTCAGGCACTAGAATGCTCCAGTTGCAACAGAGCAATGCCCCAGATGGGCAGAGCATCGCCCCCTGGTGGGCATGCTGAGTGGATCCCTGTCTGGCGCATGTGGGAGTCTGTTTCTCTGCCTCCCTGCTTCTCATGTCAGAAAAATACAAAATAAATAAATAAATAAATAAAAATTTAAAAAGGCTCATATCATGCAATTCACCCATTTCGAGTGTAATATCATTCAACAGTTTTAAATATAATCGAGTTTCTGTCCCATTTCATTTATTTATTTTATCTTTTTAAGTTTCTTATTTTAAGTTTTCTTCAGCTCTCTTTCCCTTGTCCAACCTGTTAGGTTTGTTATCTTTCCTATCCCCCCCCCCCACCCCAATATCTTCAAAACCATCTTCAATGAACTAAAAGCAAGGAACTAAGCAACAACAACAACAAAAAAGCCACTGGAGACTCTAGGCGCTCTGTACTGAAAACTGGGAACAATGTCAATCTGGAAGCCTTCTCCTATTGTGGAATCAGTGGTTTCATTAAGAAAATGCCTTAAAGAAGCATAAATGCAAATGGAAAGCATAGGGTGCCAAAAAATTTTAAAAGCTGTCCTGCCAAGAACAGTGGTAAGCGCATAATAAGTACAAGATTGGGAGAGGGTGATGAAAACCCCGCGTTCTAGGACTGGATTCAATGGACGTGCCTGCTGCTTCAGGCTGCAGACCGAACGTCTGGTGACACTGGGCTGGTGACACTAGGTGCAGCCTGCCCCACCCTGAGACCAGACTCTGATGGTGAGCAGCCGCCCCCTGCGTGAGCTCTGCGATAATACTGTCCCCGCAGAGTTCCAGCAAAGGAGAATGTGCAGGGGGAGAAAAAAGCATAAAAATTTGCATAAGAACATAGATTTCTATTTAGAGCACTGTTTCCAATACAAGAACTGTGTTTCAAAGTGACAATGGAAACAGCCAGAGAGTGGCAATGGTTATGGCTGGACAGGAGGGTTGTTGGTTTATCTTTTCTTCTTTATAACTGTCTGTGTGCTCTGGTGCTTCTATCGCATGGGAAAAGTTGCCGGACAGAAGCTGTGCTGTCGTTTGCTCAGGCTCTGGGACTCTGCCAGAGGACGGAGGGAGGGTGGCGTTGGCTGTGTCAGGCACATATCTTCAGCTGGATACCAAGCCCCAGAGGGACACCTGCTCTCATTCTGCCCTGGCTGGGCGTCAGCAGTGTGTCAAGTTACCAGGGAGCCGTTGGGGTGCTGGGAGTCCTAACTGACCGGCAGGTCAACCTGTTGCTCTGTTGTGAGGTACGGAGCCAGAGATGAAGCCAGGTGGCTTCTCTTGTAGGGGCCCTTCCCTCCAGTTTGTGCTTTCATTTCCTTTGTCTCCTTTGGGGACCAGAACAGTATTAAGAGAGCATCCTCCAGCCCTCAGGGGAAAGATGAAAGGCGGCTATCTTCCTGTGTATCACCAAGGCCTGAGGTGCCAAGTGAGCGATGTCAGCTCGAAGGCTGCCCCTTGGCACCCAGCACTCTCCTGGAGGCCTTCTGCTCAGCGCAGGCCAAAGACGGAACCTCGAGAGGGAAGGGAGCCAGAACAAGTGTGTCATCCGATGACCTCACCCCCAGAAAATGAGCCAGGACGCGGAGCAGCACAGAGGAAGCCACTCAAACGGGAGAAGAGTATTGCGGGTTCTCAAAGCTGGAGGGGGTTCGAGATCTCCAGCCTTGACCTCTGCGCAGGAGCCGTGGGGCGAGGCGGCTACACAAACATGTGGCTTCTGCACACTGGCCTGAGTGCTGCGTGTGTGCCTTCCCCACGGAGATGACCTGTGTAGATTTGTCTTGTTACAGACTGTTCCAGGGCATTCCTTTTTTTCTTTTTCTTTCTTTTTTTTTTTCTGTGACAGAGACAGAGAGAGGGACAGACAGACAGGAAGGGAAAGAGACAAGAAGCACCAATTCCCCATTGCAGCACCTTAGTTTTTCATTGATTGCTTTCTCACATGTGCCTTGACCAGGGGGTGGGGGTGGGGCTACAGCAGACCGAGTGACTCCTTGCTTAAACCAGCGACCTTGGGCTCAAGCCGGGGAGCCTTGTTCAAACCAGATGAGCCCACGCTCAAGCTGGCAACCTTGGGGTTTTGAACTTGGGTCCTCTGCGTCCCAGTATGACGCTCTATCCACTGCGCCACTGCCTGGTCAGGTTCCAGGGCATTCTTCTTCTTGCTCTTTCTTCATCATCCCTTCTTCTCTCTTCCCCGAATTCATGCTGACATTCACACTTAGTGAGCACCTACTATGTTCTAGAAACTACACTGTTTAGAAACTCAAGATGAATAGGAATTTAAAGAGGGATAAGTCACAGCTCCTCCTGTCACAGAATGTACTGTTGAGTTGTATGTATCTATGTGTGGTATGGTGGAAGAGAGACAAACATGTGGTCTTTCGGTGTGACAGTATAGATGGGCCTATATGAGGACAAGGACCAGGAATGGTGTGGGAAAAAAGGGAGATGGGTTTGTTACCCACCAGGAGTGCTCGCCAGAGATGTCTTCATGGACAGGTGACCCCTGAGCTGAGTCTTAAATGTGGTCAGAGCAGAATTTCTAACAGCAAAAATGGGTCATGGCCGTGGCCGGTTGTCTCAGTGGTATAGTGTCAGCCCAGCATGTAGAAGTCCCAGGTCTGATTCCTGGCCAGGGCACACAGGAGAAGCGTCCATCTGCTTCTCCACCTTTCCCCCTCTCCTTCCTCTCTGTCTCTCTCTTCCCTTCCCACAGCGAGGCTCCATTGGAACAAAGTTGTCCCAGGTGCTGAGGATGGCTCCATGGCCTCTGCCTCAGGCACTAGAATGGCTCCGGTTGCAACAGAGCATCGCCCCAGATGGGCAGAGCATCACCCTCTGATGGGCATGCCAGGTGGATCTCGGTTGGGCACATGCAGCAATCTGTCTCTCTGCCTCCCTGCTTCTCACTTTGGAAAAATACAAAAAAGGGGGGGTCAGAGGTAGAGCAGGAGGCCACAGGCAGAGCTGAGCTCGTGGGTCCTCACAGGAGTATGGCTTCACGAGGGGCAGAGTCAGCAATAAGGCCAGAAAGGTGGGTTGACATCAGGCTGTGGGGAGCCAGGCCACCGAGTCTGGACTTAGTTCTACAGGCAGCGGACCACCCACACGGCTGTTGAAGGAGAAGAACAAGGTCAGACCTCTGTGTCAGCCACAGGGTGGAGGACGGATTAGTGGGAAGAGAGACAAGCTGAGGCCTTTGCCAGGTGTGAGCTCATGACGGGAGCACCAGAAGGAACAAGCATGCCAAGTAGATTGTGGGGCATCCAGCACGGAGGGCAGACCACAAGCGAGAGAGACGCTGCTGGGAGACACACAGGCAGGATGCACACGACGTGACGAGGGGCTGAGCATGCAAGAGGACCCAGCCAGACGTCACGCTGAGTCACGCAGCAACGACGTTGTACATTCAGGCCATATCTAGAGATGGTGGAGAACTTGGGAATTCTGCTTTTTGCTTTGGTAAAGCACCATGCAGCAAACACTCTGAGCATTTCTAGCGAATGGCTGAGTATAAGAATGTTAAGGGAACACAGATCTCATAAGAGCTCTGTGGCCCAGGGAAGTCATTTAATCACCTTAGGCCTCAGTATTCCATTCTACAAAATGGAGGTGATTGTAAATCTATTTCATAGGGTTCTTGTGAAAGGGAGAGATGAGCTAACCCTGGTACAGCGTTTAGCAGAGAGTCTGACACAGTAATGCTCAATAATGGTTAGCTATTATGCTGATGATGATGATGATTTATTAGCATAAGTTAGAGGGTGCATTCTGAACTATGTCAGGGCCTTCATTTAAGCTAGCATCAGGGAAAAAGCTAGCATTAGGAAAAATGTTTTCCTAAAATGCTGTGTCTTCTCGGGGTGGTTTCACAACACTCAGTTGAAAAAAATCATATCTTCACATTAAAAAAAAAAAAAAAGAGTAGAAGCCATCCCAAGCTCCAGTGGCTTGTCACCCATTTAGATTCAACTCCAGAGTCTTTACAGTGGCCTCGTAATCCTTACAAGATGTGGCCCAGCTTCCTTTCCAATATCTTCTCTGTTTTCTCCCTCTCTTACTTGCTTCCAACCTCAGACGTGCTTTGCTGCTCCCTGAACACGCCCAACATGTGCCCACCGTGGTCTCTGTACTTGCTGTTCCCCCAGACTGGAATGTTCTTTGCCTGACATCTTCCTGGTTTGCGCCCACACTTCCTTCCGGTGTTTGTTTACATTTCATTTCCTCAGATAGGGCCTTATCCAGCCACCCTAAAAATGGTACCTTCTATCAGTCCCTATCCCTGTCCTGCGTCATTTTTCTTCACTGGATTTATTGTCCAATAAGATGTTCAGACACCTTACAGACACAATTGCTTATTTCTTTATTGCCTTCCTTCCTCACTATGTTACACACTTTGTTCTATTCAACTTCTTATTGTGCCTAAAAAAAAAAAGAGTCTGGTACTCAGTAGTCTCTTAGTAAATATTTTTAAATTTTATTTAATTTTTAAAAAATCAAGTGAGAGTCAGGGAAGCAGAGAGACAGACTCCGGCATGTGTCCTGACCAGGATCCACCGGGCAAGCCCACTAAAGTGAGATGCTTTGCCCATTTGGAGCCACTGCTGTTGCTTGGCAACCAAGCTATTTTAGTGCCTGAGGGGAGGCCATAGAGCCCTCCTCAGCAACCAGGGTCAACTTGCTCATTCAAGGCATGGCTGTGGGAGGGGAAAAAGGAGAGAAAGATTAGGGGGAAGAGTGGAAAAGCAGATGGTTGCTTCTCCTATGTGCCCTGACCAAGAATCAAACCAGGACTTCCACATGCTGGGCTGATGCTCTACTGCTGAGCCAACCTGCCAGGGCGAATAAATACTTACTGAATAAATGAAGCTCTTTCTCCTGGTAAACGCTCTGTTCTCTTGTTTTCCTGATTAGACAGCCCACTGCCTACGCAGCATCTCCACTTGAATGTATAATAGGTATTTCAAAATTAACACGTTCATAACTGAATTCTTGATCACCCTCCCCCAGCCGTCATGCATACCGAACCAAAGCCTGTGACCCTCTAGAATTCCTGAGTAGAAAGACAGATCTGGTTGGCAGGAAGGAAGAACTATTCTGTTTATGTAAGGCTTTAAGGAAGACTGAAAAAAAAATTAGTTTTATCCAAGACAGAGAGGAGCAAGCCATCGATGTTACAGGGAGTGTTAGACCCTCTTGGTCACTAGCACTGTCCTCCCGCCCCCCAGCCCTTGCTGTTTTAGAAAAAGGCACCACTTACCACTGGGTGACTGAGACCCAGACTCTAGCTTTCCTGCCTTCTCTTACTTCCACATCCAGTCCAGCTACCGGTTCTGTGTTTCCACAATGTATCATTTGAGGCCATCCTCTTCTCTCTGCACCCACTGTTTCTTCTCTGTTCTGTGTCATCTGCATCTCTCAATGGACCCCTGAAGGAGCCTCCTACTTTGTCTCCGCATGACCATTCATGATGCTTTGAACCTATTCTCCAAGTAGCATCAAGACTGATATTCTTAAACTGTGAACCATATCATGTTGTTGTTGTTTTTTTTAATCCTTAAATGACCACTCGTGTACTTTGGGTAATACTAAGCCCCTGACACTGGCCATGCCCAAATCCCTTCTAATCACTCCATCCTCAGCACGTCCCATTCTCCACCTGCCTCGACACACTGCAGCAACACCAAACAGTCTTCCGTCTCTTCTCAGGATGCAGCAAGCTAACTTTATTGTCTGAGGCCTTTACATATGCTGTTTCTGCTGATTGGAATGCTTTTCTTTCATCTCTTCAGGGGCCTGGCTCCATTCCAGATGAATTTACCCAGCAGTCTGAAACAACTAAAAAACAAACAAAGTCCTGGTCAGAATGTATGAAACAATGTTTTCAAGACATTAGATATAAACGGGAAGAGGTGAGTCAACCCGGAAAGAATAGAAACAAACAAACAAACAAACAAAAAGATGAGCCATGTGACTGCCCCATGTTGCTGCCTGGAGAGAGGATGCAAAAGGCAGCATGATGAGAGGCAGAGCCCCTAGGTCTCTCTGGGCTGCGTAAGAGGAGTGGGGGGTCTAGGTGGGCCCCAGTGGCCAGCGTTCCCGTTCACAGGGCTCACAGGGCGGAGTACCAGGGGAGAGAGCAGCACAAAGAAAGAACTCTGGCAATGAGCTGAGACTCTTCCACGAATCTGCAGTGGAATACTGATCAGAGCACATGTGGGAGGAGACTGCCCAGTTCCAGGGAAAGAACAACCTGAAATTGATTAGAAGGAACAATCCTTGAAATTCACACAGTGCTAGAAACAGTGTGTTTCCATCAGCCTAAGTGGAAAAACCTCCAAATACGTGGGTTTGGTCAGGCAGAGAACTCAGAAGGGAGTTCTATCAGCAGAGGAGAAAATTAGTCCTAAACGTTGCTGTAACTCCAAATAACAAAGCATAAAAGCTAGCCACAAAGAAAAGAAGGAAAAACTAGACTCAAACTTTCTAAATAACTCTGTCCCAGAACAAAGCACAAGACGCTTTAGGAGAATACAAAAATATGCAGCATGTAACACAGTGAAATTTTCTTTGGTTATACAATCAAATATAACCAAGCTTGTAAAGAAGCAGGACAATCCAGCCCTAATAAGGGGGAAAAAAATCAATCACTAGAAACAAACCCAGAAATAACACAGTTGGTGGAAATAACTAAAAAAGAAGAAGAAGAAAAAAAAAAAACACTGGTCAGCATGTATGAAACAATGTTTTCAAGACATTGGATATAAACACGGAGAGGTGAGTCATCAGAAGAGGACATTAAATAATTGTAACTATATTCCATATTATAGCTATGTTATATAACTTTCTAACCATGTTCAAGTAGAGCAGCGGTTCTCATAATACATATGTATTGTGTTTTGGTCGTTCGACCCCCGCCGGGGTCGCGACCCACAGGTTGAGAACCGCTGAAGTAGAGGAAATATAGACCATGTTAAGTAGGAATATGGAAGATATAAAAATGGCTCAAATGAAATTCTAGAGATGAAAATGAAATGATCTGATACAAAAGAAAAATACACTTAGAATGGATTAATAGCAGATTAGGTATGGCAAAAGAAAAGATTAGGAAACAGGAAAAAATAGCAAAAGCTGCTGCTGTTGCACTCGCCGGGTAAAACAAACACTGGAGACGTTTGGAGAGTTTCAGACAAAGTTTTATGGCCAAGAGAAAAAGAAAACAAAGCAAAACAAAACAAACCTGTGCAGGGGTGTACTCAAGTGATAGTCACAAGAGCCACACCCCGAGCGCCTACAGTCTAGGGGTTTTTATAGTATAGCAAGCAAGCAGTTTATACAGAAGCAAATTTGGCATTTAGCAATTGGTTCCCCCAAATTAAATTCTAGTCACGTGCCTTAGTAACCAGTCATACAGTTGAAAGCCCCAGCTGGAAATATCCCTATCTATCCCCTAGGATGTGGTTACATTTTCTGTCTTAGCAGTTCTTGTGACTTCCTTATCTCAAGGACTCCTCAGCTCCTAGCCATCCTGGGAGTCTGACGACTTCTCTATCTCAAGGACTCTTCAGCTCCTAGCCATCCTGGGAGTCTGGGGTCATCTGTTTACTGGACTAGTTCCTTTGAAGTTATTTCTAAAGCCTATTAATGTATTTTATAACTTTTATTCGAATGTCACAGCTGCAACATGAAAAAGAAAAGAGAATGAAAGAAAAAAATAAACTTTGGGCAACTCCAAGCAACCTAAAGAGGTGGTGAGGAAAGTCGGTGGGGGTGTGTGTGTGAAGATGCTCATTATCTGCATGGTGGTGATGGTATCATAGAGGCATGTGTATGTTAAACCTTATCAGAGTGTATGCTTTAGATATCTTCAATTTATTGTACTTCAGTTATGTCTCAACACTGTTACCAAAAAGCAGTCTGGAACTAAAATCCCAGACACAATCAACATGGGAGATGGCCATGGGGTGGTGGACGTGTTGGTTTCAGAGACCATTTTGGGGAGAAGCAATAATTTTATAAGCTGTTTATCTATTTGGGAAGAACAGGTAATGGATACCTGTGAGCTGTAAAGCTTGTTATAAAGCTGTTTTTTTTTTTTTTCATTTTTCTGAAGCTGGAAACAGGGAGAGGCAGTCAGACAGACTCCCGCATGCGCCTGACCGGGATCCACCCGGCACGCCCACCATGGGGCGACGCTCTGCCCACCATGGGGCGATGCTCTGCCCATCCTGGGCGTCGCCATGTTGCGACCAGAGCCACTCTAGCGCCTGAGGCAGAGGCCACAGAGCCATCCCCAGCGCCCGGGCCATCTTTGCTCCAATGGAGCCTTGGCTGCGGGAGGGGAAGAGAGAGACAGAGAGGAAAGCACGGCGGAGGGGTGGAAAGCAAATGGGCGCTTCTCCTGTGTGCCCTGGCCGGGAATCGAACCCGGGTCCTCCGCACGCTAGGCCAACGCTCTACCTCTGAGCCAACCGGCCAGGGCTATAAAGCTGTTTTAAAACAAGTATCTTAACGTATGGGTAGCTGCTGACTGAAACAACAGTGAATGTATTATTTGAAACCAGTGGAAGGGAAAGTAGAGAGTTCAGCAGGGTGACTAAATACACAAGATTAACACCTTCTGTACACACCAGCAGTAACCAATTAAGAAATATGATGGAGGCCCTGGCTGATTGGCTCAGTGGTAGAACATCAGCCCAGAGTGTAGAAGTCCTGGGTGCATATCCCAGTCAGGGCACACAGGAGAGGCACCATCCGCTTCTTCACCCTCCCCCTCCTCTATGCCTCTTGCAGCCATGGCTGGACTGATTCAAGGGCATTGGCCATGCGCTGAGGATGGCTCACGGGGCCTCCACATCAGGGCCCTAAAAAATTAGCTCAGTTGAGAGCATAGTCCCAGATGGGCAGAGCATCAGCCCAGACAGGGGTTTCCCATGTGGATCTCTGTGGGGCGCATGCAGGAGTCTATCTCCCCTCCTCTTACTTAAATAATAATAATAATTTAAAAAAGAAAATATGATGGAAACAAGAAAGTTTTCATAATAGTTCCAAATATACTTAGGAATAACACTAACAAAAAATGCAGCAAACCTTGATGAGGAAATCAATAAAACTTTATTCAAGGACATTATTTTAAACCTCAGCATCTTACTGTGTTTCCTCCCTAACACTTAATATAAAAACTGCATTAAAAAAAACCCAAACCAAACCAAACTCTTTGCAACAATGTTACTTAAGCAAGGGGAAAACTATTGGTTGAGTCACTTGTTTTTGTCTTCCTCTCCTCCTCCATTAAACTACAAATTGAGGGGAAAGCACGTTTGTAATGTCCCTCAAGCTGTCCTCTACTGATCCCTTTCACAGTGCTGGGCGCAGTTGGTCCTTGACAGTCACAAAACACTTAAGGCCTGAAACACACTTTTCTCTTGCTTTGGACCCAGATTACGCAACAATGCTGCATGCCTTCCACGTGACAACTACATTGCCTCCCCCACCTCTGGCAAATCGCCCCAGCCAATCAGAATGCTTCGCACCTGGCCCACGCTCCACCCCTACCACCGCACGCGGAGGGATCTTCTGTGCAGACTGGTTTCTTCACCAGCGTGCCCAATGCGGCTGCGTGCCGCGCTCTGATTGGCTGAGAGCTGTGAGGGGGAGACGGGAGGACTGCGTGCACAGCCACCTCAGTTACTAAGGGCGGGAGCCCGGCGAAGGTTCCCGTGGCTGGTGCTGCTGGCTCACGAAGTTCGGCCGCGTTCACCATGCCGAACCGCAAGGCCACCAGGAACGCCTACTATTTCTTCGTGCAGGAGAAGATCCCCGAGCTGCGGCGGAGAGGCCTGCCTGTGGCCCGCGTGGCGGACGCCATCCCCTACTGCTCTGCTGACTGGGCGGTAAGGCCGCAGTGGGCTGGACAGTTGGGTGAGCACGCAGGAGGGACGGAGGCCTCAAAGAGGATGGCGACGCCACAGCCTCTGCCGGGAGGAGCGGTGGGGAGCCCCCTGCGGCCTGGCAGGGGGTCAAACTGACGCCTGAACCACAGCCAGCCCCGCGGGGCCGGGCGTCCACCCGCGGGGTGGGGGGCGTGCACTCGGGCCTCACGGCTACTTCTCTTCGTGTCCCCCTCACCCCGCCTTGCGTTTCCCCAAGCTCCTGGGTCAGGATGAGAAGGAGAAGTACGTAGACATGGCTCGAGCGTGGAGGGCCGCCCAGGGGAAGGACTCAGGACCTTCAGAGAAGCAGGTAAAGTCCGCCAGCGTCGAGCAGGCCCCTGCTTGGCGCCTGGGCACGTTCCCCGGGTGCCGGGGTAGTGGCTGGGGGCCACAGAGGGCTGTTGTTTCGCTCCCTGGTGTCAGGATGCCTGCTGTCCCTGCAACGAGCTCCCGAAGTGCAGGGCCCAGGTTGGTGTCGTTTGGCGGCGAAGGCCCGGAAAACCCCCTTAAGGGGAAGCTGCAAGCCAGTGAACCCCAATGAACACAGTGTGGTGGCATTTGGAGCCGGTGCCCGAGGACCGCTAAGGGTCCTTTTCAACCCTTGCACGATCAAAGAACCTTTCTTCGGATATTTAAAAAGTAGTGTGGACCAGTCTCTTTTTAGCATATGTGCTGCCGAAGCGAGCACAGACCAGTCTCTTTTTAAAATGACCCCCAGAACCAAGCCTGCTGCTGTAAATGTTAAATATTGACATATCAGGACTTGCAGATGTTGGTGGATGTCTGTGTGCCTTCCGGATAAGAGCTGCATAAAGGGCATTTGCGTAAATATATATCTGTGGAGGTAGACTATAAAAAAGATTTGTTTCCTTGATTTGTGTCAAGAAAGGGCAGGGTAATTGTGCCCCTCTAGCCCCATGTTCTTTCCCATTCTTACACAGTGAAATTCCATTCTTTCTTTCAACTGACAACTTGGACGGGAATTCTTAAGAGCTTTGCTTGTTTTAAGTTTGAGAGGTTTTTATTTTGAGGATTTACGTTTGAGCAGAAGTTTCTAATCACTTTAATTTGTGTGTATTTATACTTGCGAGCCTTGTTTTCTGTTTTGTTTTGTTTTTTTCTTTTTCTTATTGCAGTTTGCTACAAAACGTTTCATATCAGAAAGTAAGTTGTGTTGTCTGTTCACCTCACTGACACTTGAAGTCAGGGTGCTCTGGATTTTACCTCCAAGTGAAAAGCAATCCGCATTAGAGAACGCTGTCCTTTTGGCCACCGGATTGGCACATGCTATGTGACTCAGCAGGATTAGTTAAGGTGATCAGTAATAGGCAAGGAGCTGTCAGCAAGGATGGTTGAACTTCTTACTCACTATTTATTCACCTGTGATCCAGGATATTTATAGATTTTTTCCATTGGTGTCATTGACAAATGTGGCTTTGTTTACTGGTTGGATTCATTGGCCTAGAGAGGTTACTGAAGTCATCTATGGGGTGTTTTGCAGCTACTTTGCTAAATTTAAGTATATGACATAAAGTGCCCAGCAAGAGTGTAAGTATGTGGTGAATTGTTCTCTTCCTCCTTAGAAACCTGTTTACACCCCACTGAGGAAGCCAGGTGTGCTTGTACCACAGCGGACTGTCTCACCCCCAGATATGTCAAGCTTGTCTCTAAAAAGTGATCAAGGTACAGTGATCCTAACATGTTTTGCTTCCATAAATTTGGGTGCTCAAGTCACTGTGACATGTCTGTTGATCAGTAAATTTGTGTTCTGTTCATTTTGAACTTGCATTTCAAAGTAATTGATTGCAGTTGTTCGAGTTCGATGGCACTGAAGTTGTAAGAGATCAGGTAATTTGCATCTGTTGAAGTAACACTGGAGAGTTGTTTTGGGGGGGTTATTTTTGACAAAACTAGTCTGTTGGTTTCTAGCACTTCATGTGTTATTAAACATATTTAAGTGTTTATAGCTAAACACCTAAATGCATAGAGACTTAGCCTGACCTGTGGTGGTGCAGTGGATAAAGGGTAGACCTGAAACACTGAGGTCGGCGGTTTGAAACCCTGGGCTTGTCTGGTCAAGGCACATATAGAAAGGGATGCTTCCTGCTCCTCCCCACCCCTCTCCTCACTAAAATAAATAAATTAAAAAAAATTTTTTTTAATACATAGAGACTTAAATACATTTTAGTTATAACAGTAAAGATGAACTATTGATCTAGTCTAGAAAAGAACATAAATCGTAAGAGTCCCTGCTGTTGTCTTCTGGCTGTTTTTATTCTTTGTTCTCTGCCTTTGTTTTAACAGTCTTAAATGTGGCTGTCTTGGTAAATAAGACCTTCGCAGATGCTCACATTTTTTTCTCCCTTTAAATAGTTTATAGGTGGTCTTATATATTGGTAAAGAGTAAAGGGTGGACTAAATTATCTATTTTTTTATATCAGAGGTTTTATTGCACTAACTTTTCTTCCTGCCCTTGACTTATTTCCCAAACCCCTTATTTGTTGACTAAGAGTCAGCTTAAGTCATTCTTAAGATTCAGTGCTTATGTATAACTAAATTATCTAGAGTGAGCTGAAAGTGTGAATAATTTCATTCCTTCATGCCATGAGTGGTTACTACTTTAAACCTTGATCAGTGTAATTGGAAAAATTTTGAGTCATTTTTTTTTTTCATACAGTAGGTTAGTGTTCTCTCTTCCAGCTTTTTAGAAATATAAGAACAAAGGAAAATGTTTCTAAAACTTTTGCTTTTGTAGAAGGGGTAAATTTGAGACACTCATCTGTTCACATCTTATGATTTTTTTTTTTAGCTCTCCTTGGAGGCACTTTTTATTTTTTGAACATATTTAGCCATGGCGAGCTGCCTCCTCACTGTGAACAGCGCTTTCTCCCCTGTGAACTAGGCTGTGTGAAATACTCTCTCCAAGAAGGCATTCTAGCTGACTTCCACAGTTTCATTAATCCTGGTAAGTAGCCAGATAGAGTACTTCTAGGTCTTCAAAAATCCCAGTTTTATCTCGACTTTATTTGATAGATAAACTTGTTTGTTTTTTCAAAAGCTGACACACAAGCTGAGTTCTTAAAATGAATTAAGACTTCATGATACTTGTTTGAAAAACTGTGAAGAATTAGGTGTCGACACAGCACCTTTGGCTTTAACCTCAAATAAGCTTTAGAGTTGGGCGGTTGGAGTGCTGAGAACATGGAGCCTGCTCTTTGCTTGTTGGAATGTTCTAAAAGCTTCTTATGCCGGGCTCCCCTCAAGGGTTTCTTTACCTCTTCACTCACCAGCCATCACTTGTTTCTAACTGGCTGTTGCTTTGTATCCTGGAGCAAAATGCTTAACCCGCCTCCCTGAGCCTGTGAGCTCCATAAAGCGGGATTATTCCTATCGGAGAACTGCTCCGAGGAGCGGTGAGAGAGTGTGGGAATGGCCCCACACTTAGTTACAGCGTGTTTTCAGCATCTCTTCTTGCTGCGCCACCTGGTCAAAAGCAGTTTGTTACAAAGACATAGGATTTGTTTTCAGTTCTCAGGAGGGAAAGCAGTCGTTAGGGGAACACGGTACCTTTGAAGGTAAGTAGGAGAAGTGCATATGGAGAAGAGAAAAGGAGAAGAGGTAGAGGAAGGAAGACCTTCTTTAGTTTTGTCAATTGCTTTCAAATTCATGACAGTCAGCCTTTCCCCTTGTTTCTGCATGACAGAAAACTAACGCTGCACATACCATGAGAGGGGCACCAAGCCAAATAACTGTTTTTTTTTTAAATGTGGCTGTAACATAGTAGAACAATAAATTTGGAGGCTTATTCCTCTGGGAAATACCTACACTGTATACCTTTCTCTGTCAAAGACCTCAGGAACACCTGAAGTCCAGCCTGGCTCCTGAGCTAAGACCCCTTGGGCACAGATGTTCTTTATCTAGTATTTTTTCCTAGGTACAGAATAACTTTCTTTTGAAAGTGGCTTAGACAATACATCAGAATTCTTTGATACTTATCATACCTTTGGTTAAAAAAACCCCTAATAAATAGGTTTAATATCTTATATTTTCACATAGCAGTAACACTACGTATGTTATGAACTTGGTCATCCTGCAGAATATGATTACTATAGGATAGCCAGACAGAGATGAGATCTCTGCTTCTCTCAACAAACCATTTTGTATTATAGGTGAAGTTCCACGAGGATTTCGGTTTCATTGTCAGGCAGCAAGTAAGTATAAAGGAACGGGGTGGTATATTGGCATTGAACGAACATGTGTGTGCCTGGTGAAGACTAACTGCTTTAACCAGACACACAGTGTGTGTTGAAGAACCCTGAGTTAATTGTTGGGGACTCTTCAGAGAAGTGGTGGACAGTGTACATGATCCTTAGGAACTCTAAAATGATGTAGACTTGAAGGATAATATTCCTTTTCCTCTATGGGCTTGTGGTTTTATTTTCTGCATATATCCTTTGGCTTCAAATCAGCTGCTTTTACTGGCCAGATAACATAGGTGAGTCTTTCCAAGAGGCAACAGGTCATCTGGATTTAGGGCAATTGTCAGCATCCCTGCTCTTGTGCTTTGGGGCCATTATTAAGTCAATGTGGAAGGTGACCTGAACACAAGTCCTGTGCCACTGTGACAGTCCATCTGGTAACTGAAGTATGTGCTAAGTTGCCGGGGTCCAGCCCCGGGGGGGACCCAGGGGTCCCACAGGAGGAGACGGCGTCGGCGAAATCGAGTGAGAGAGCCGAATTCTTTTCTTTCTCTTTATTCTCTTGTTAGCATTTACTGCCAGGCATCTCTCTCAAATGCTAGTACAGCTCCTTTTTTATACACACACACTAAGTTACAATTACAAGGTATTAATCATTGCTTCTGTTTCACTATGTTTACATGTTTCCAGATAACAGTTAATTTATATCTATAAACTACAAATCAGGTGGCAAATTATTCAAAGTACAATTAAAAAATAACTTGAATAGCGATAACATCGGTAAAAGCTTTTAAGGGATTAGTACTAACTAATAACTCAACTTTACTGTTGTTGTGAGTCAAGGGGCAGAGAGAGATTAACAGACAAAATCATTAAGGACTAGCAAAGGACCACCGCTTGCTCAGGCAAATGGCCTTGAGTTTATGCAGTGTCCTAACTTTCCTCACAAGATAACAAAAGGCTTGCCCATTGAGAAATTGACATAACATTAAGAGTAACTTTTACTTAAAGATATATAGAGTGCACTCGCAAGATAGCTTAGTAGCAACATAATTTCAGAAGACATTAATTGCTATTGCTTCTATGGATGCTTCCATATTCCTCTTTATTATCTGAACGAAAAACCTTGGGAAAGTATATAAATCTCATGAGAATGTCTCACTGAGAAAGCCCAGCACTGCCTTCAGTCATAAAACAATTCTCTTAGCAAAACATTCTTTTCTTGCTGACTGCATTCCCATCCCAGGCCACGCAACGGGCCATTTCATTACACTTTACCTAAGATTCTAATGTCTAGTTAAACTTTATTTATTTACTATATTCACACACTAGCTAAGTTCTAACTATATTCTTTCTAACATGATTAATAAGAAGAAATTCTCCTACAAACTTAACCCTTTATGAAGGATATCATAGCCAGCCTCTTATGTTTATGAGTCCAGTTCAAGGGGCTTACAGGCTTTTCTGTGGAACTTACACCTTCTGTCTCATTTTCAAAGAAATTACTACAAATCTACAGGGAAAGTACGGTACTATTATCCCTGTGCCACAAATAATAGCACACACCCAGAAAAAGGGGGGATATAAGGCCAGATTAATTCAAAAGATTAAAGGGGGAAGTATCGTGCCTTTCCTTGCGGTGACTTTGTCAACCCGCAGCTGTTGGTCTTACTGCGGTGACTCTATCTTCTTTTGCTGTGACTTTGTCAACCAGCAGTTGTGGATCTTCTTCTGCTGTGACCTAGTTAGCCAGCATTAATGGATCGGCTCCCGACACTAAGTGACAAAGGGGCAGTTGATGTCTACGGTGTGAAGGCACTGGACAAAGGAATGTTTCACGTCCTGGGCAGGATGGAGTGGGACACTGTGAGAGCTCATCGCACTGCTCAGAATGGTGCGCAGTTTAAAACACAAATTGTTTATTTTGGAAGCTTTTCATTTATTATTTGTAGACCACAATTGAAGCAGGTAACTGAAGCAGCAGGAAGCAAACTGCTGATAATGGGGGACTACGATACTTAGTTCTGATTCTGGGCTGTCTTCTCCAATATGTGTGTGTCTCCTAGTTGATACAGTTACGTGTAAGATGGGTCAAGTGCTTAACCATCAACAGGCTTGGTACAAGTGCTTAAATATGTTACCCATCTCCTCATCCTGTGTTCCTGCTTCTGTACCACTGTGTATTTGTCTTGGATTTTGAACTCCTGTCTTCTCTGTATTTCCTTCAGGTGATTCCAGTCACAAGATTCCTATTTCAAACTTTGAATTGGGGTGTGACCAAGCAACTGTGCTCCAAAACCTGTATAGATTTATTCATCCAAACCCAGGGAACTGGCCGCCTATCTACTGCAAGGTACTTTCATACTCCGAGGCACCTCCTTACATGTCAGAGGGTCCACAGAAGGGACCCGAGGAAGAACTGTGAGGGCCGGCTCTGTGTGACATGCTCACTGAATCGTGTGTAGTGCAGCTAGGTGTGCGTGTGGTGGAGAGATTCTGAAGACGGCGGAAACTAAACGTGTGTCCACTTTGGTAGACGTCATGTTTTCAGTTCCTGAAATTCCTCCAGCGTCCCTTCGATGTCCTATGCCCTGAAGAAGGGACGCTCTGGTCCATGTACCCGTTCTTCTCCTCCACAGGGTCCCTGTGTACTCACAGCCATTTCGCAGCAGTCCCTGGACTCTCTTTTTGGTCTTCAGAGTTTGGTTTTTTTCTTTTTTTGGTCCAAACTCTTCCAGGCTAGGAGCTGAAACACGAGGTTTTAACCTCACTGTTTGTATATCCGTGAATAGATGATCTTTTTCTGAACATTGGTATCTTCACTTCTTTCCCCTACGTCTCACTTTTTATGAAGTGTGTTAACATGTTTTATGAATGTACCTGGTTACTAACAACAGCAGTGTTTTCTAATATGTACACATAGCTCTTTTTTATAGTTCTCATCTAGTTGTCACAGTCTCCTGTCTCCCCTTCCGCCCCTCCGCGCGTCCTGCCCACCCCCTCCCCCGAGCGAGAGTAACTCAGTGGAGAAAATACTAGTCAGTGTGTTCTCTTCCGTAGTCAGACGACAGGGCCAGAGTGAACTGGTGTCTGAAGCACATGGAGAAGGGGTCAGGTAAGTAGGCCACACTCCGCTCTGCGGGCTCTACTCTCTGCACTCGCTCCCATGTGAAGTGATGTTCTCTGGACCGACGTCCGCTGATTGCATCTGTTTTTCTGTTTACTGTTGAAGAAATCAGGCAAAACCTAGAACTTCTCACTGTTGAGGATCTTGTCGTGGGGATCTACCAGCAAAAACTGCTCAAGGAGCCATCCAAGACCTGGATTCGGAGTCTCCTAGATGTGGCCATGTGGGATTATTCTAGCAACACAAGGTATTTCTGTTGATCTTGTGATAGAGTGATCTTGACCTTTCTTCTGAACTGAGAAAATATGGTAGGATTAGTTTTGGCCTTTCTAGGCCATATTTTCCTATGAAACTCTGAGATCATTGTATTTCCTTGAATATAAGATCCCACTGACTGTGAAGTACCATACATTGTTATGTTGTCTGCTACTAAAAACAAACAAAAAATACTACTAGTTGAACTGACAGCACTTCCTCACTTAGAACTTCTGCGCTGATGAAAGAATGTTTCATATCTATTTAGAGGTTTCATCACATAGAATTCTTGTGTTTACATGTAAGGAATATATAAGTGAAATAAATTAGCTGAAGTACTTTTATTTTGAAATAACTTTGTTTAGAAATAAGTGGTAAGAATAGTACAAAGAAGACCTATGTAGCATTTTCTCAGACTCAACTGTTAACGTTTATACCTTTCCTTTATAACTTTCTCTATGTTTGTATTCCACTTGAGAGTAAGTTGCTGTTTTGCCTTTTTACCCCTCAATAGCCAAGTTTTCTCTTTAAGAACAAGAACACTTTGCGTTACATGTGTAGGATCACACAGGGTATTGCCATTGATACAAGACTATCATCTAACCTAAAGGCCATAGAAACATTTTGCTAGTTCCAATTATGTCTTTTATAACAACAACACCAAAAAAATCTGGTTGGTCTAGGTTTCAAGCCAGATCCCATGTTGCATTGAATTATTATGTCTTTAGGTCCTAATTTGGAGTAGTTCCTTGCTCTGGTTTTCATGACCTGATGTTTGGATGAGCGCAGGCCGGCTAGGTACAGTGTTTCTCAGTCTGGTCTGCCTGTGTTTCCTTGTGAGGAGGTGTGGTTGCGTGCTCTTGTAATATGTCTTCTGGTGTCACATCTGAGCACGTGTTCATCCAGGTACTGGTAATAACTTTGACCACTTGCTTAAGACGGTGTCTGCCTGACTTCCCATCAGAAAGTTTGTGTTTTCCACCTTACGTTTTGTGAGATTCTGTTCCTGAAACTTGAACCTGCTAGTTTTTGCATCCATTGGTGATTTATGCACGCATCTATCATTCCTGTATTTGTGAAGTGGTTTTCTAATCCCCTTGTTGTGTTCTACTGTGAAGAAGAACTTTTCCTTTCGCTGATTTATGCTCATTCACATACTCTATGAGTGTGGACTCAATGGATTCCTGTTTTATTCAGTGGACTGAATGCTGCTATCTCTGTAATGCTGCTATCCATTTACTGTTGTGGCCGGGGGTGGGGGGCGATGCTTCAGAGCAGGGGTTTCTGTGTCCCTTGGGCATCCTCTCATCTGTCTGTTCATCCTTTGTGCTGCTTTTCTCCTCACCCCTGTGGTGCGGCTCACCTGCCCTTCCCCTGCTGCATCTGTGGGTGCAGCTGCCCCGGGAGCCCCATCCTTAGGTGAGGAGAGGGTGAGGGACAGGCTCTGGGCACCAGGTGTGCTCCTCCCTCCCGGAACACCGTGCCCCCATCTGCCCTCAGCGGAGCGGGCTCTGCAGGTGTGCATGCTCACAGCCTTGCACACGTGCATGCATCTCCGTCTCTGTCTGAGTTCCACGGAACCTGTAGCTCCAGGCCGCCCCCAGGGAGTCCTCTGGGTGCCAGGTCTCTATTTTTGTATTTCCCTTCACTGGGAGAGGAGCCTGGCACTCGGGATTGTCACGTGCTTTTTCAGTCCTAGAATACATTAGACCTCGTTCCAGGACTGGTAAGTGACACCACGGTGAATAGACAGACTGTTAACTTAGCTCAGGATGGGTTTTCAGTTGTTTTTCAGTCTGAGGGTAAAGACTCAAAATAGTTTGTTCAAAAGCTTTTGTGGCCCTGGCCGGTTAGCTCAGTTGGTTAAGAGCATTGTCCTGAAATGACAAGGCTAGGGTTTGATCCCGTCAGGGCACACATGGGAAGCAACCAGTGAATACATGGCTGAGTGGAACAGCGGATGAATGCTTCCCTTCCCCTCCTCTATCTGTCCTTCCTCTCTCTGTCTCTAAAAGTCAATCAACTAAAAAACTTTAAGCCCTGGCTGGACAGCTTGGTTGGTTTGAGCATCGTCCTGAAGCGCAGAGGTTGCCAGTTCCATCCCCAGTCAGGGCGCATGCAGGAACAGTTTGATGTTCCTGTCTCTCTCCCTGCCTCTCAAAAAGGCAAACAAACAAAAAAACGTTACTTGGTTTAGATTTTTTTCTTTGCTTTCAGAGTGGTTCAGTTATTCTTCTGAAATATATTTCAGTCCATTTGCTAGTTCTCCATTTTTGTCTCCTTCCATCTTGGTTTAATCTTTTGGAAGTACAGTGTGTTGCCTGACCAGGCGGTGGCGCAGTGGATAGAGCGTCAGACTGGGATGCAGAGGACCCAGGTTCGAGACCCTGAGCTCGCCAGCTTGAGCGCGGGCTCATCTGGTTTGAGCATAATTCCACCAGCTTGAGTCCAAGGTCGCTGGCTCCAGCAAGGGGTTACTAGGCCTGCTGAAGGCCTGTGGTCAAGGCACATATGAGAAAGCAATCAATGAACAACTAAGGTGTTGCAACGCGCAATGAAAAACTAATGATTGATGCTTCTCATCTCTCTCCATTCCTGTCTGTCTGTCCCTGTCTATCCCTCTCTCTGACTCACTCTCTGTCTCTGTAAAAAATAAATAAATTGGAAGTACAGTGTGTTAACTCGGTTCACACGAGAGGGCGTGTTCAGAAGGACACTCACTGCAGTCTAGTTCTGTGAAGGAGCTCCTTGGATCGCATTGAATGTATAAATTAACTTGGGAGAACTGAAATCCTTATCAAGTTGAATTCTGTCCAAAGAACGGGATGTTTTTCAGAAATTTTTTATTTTTGGGTCTTGCCAGTCTGTTTTGAAACTTTTCATGCGCAGTTTGTGCGTTTCGGGGCGGGTGAATGTCATAGGGCAGAGCTGTGCCGCTTGGGGAGCGCTGACTGGGGCGTTGTGACTGATAGGGTCCGTCTGGGCATCTCTTCCCTTGGAAATCAGACACTTTCCATAGGTTTCCACATTGATGTGAAAGTCTGCAAAGTGGTGGTCTCAAAAGTTTTGAAATTTCCTTTGTTTTAATGGTTCTTAAACTTTCCTGTTATTTCTGCTTCCCCTTCCCCCCCCCAAACCAAGCTAGCTTAGTCTAACAGTGTTTATTTGTTAATTGTTTTTCATAATAATGGATTTTCTATTGATTTTATTTGTGTTCATAATAATGGATTTTAATTTATTAGATCTGCTTTGTCATTCTTGTATTAATTTTATAGTTTTATCTTGTTTTCTTTGCACTTTGGTTCTTTTTCTAGTCTTTTGGGTTCTGAACTTAATTCATTAATTTTTTATTTTATTTTTCAATTACATTTACATTTAATATTCTTTTGTTTTTGTTTCGGGTATGCAGTGTGTTTTTATTGATAAATGTGTAGTAGTGTGAATTTTCTTCTAACAGCTTTCAGTGCACAGTAGACAGACATATAGTATTTGTCATTTAAGAAAAATTCTGTCTTTAACCCAGGAGTTAACATAATATAAGGCTTTTCAGTGTGCGGACGGAGGGGGTCTTTCTGGTTCTTGTCAGTCAACTCAGTGTCTCTGTGTCAGATGCGGGGCTGCTGTCCTGGGTCTGGCAGCACACGGACACGGCCCTTCGGGCGAGGGTGAGGACGAGAGGGCCTGCTCGGAGCCCTGGCCCGCTCTGGCATTTCACCTGGGCAGGGGCTGCTCTCGGGTTTCGTACCTCCCAGCGGGAGCTGCTCTTGTCACACAGCCACCTTCAGCGTGGCTAGGGTTGAGGAGATGAGGAGGACGGGACTACTGGCGGGCAGGGATGCTGTTTGCCTCCGTTTCCTGGGGTGTTGGTGCCCTGGGGTGGTGGGGGTGGGCTTCCTGGGTGGGTGTCCTCCAGGGTGCAGGCTCCCCTTGGCCACGTTCAGAGTTAGAAGCAAGGCTGCAGAGCTGAGTTGGGTGCTTGCTGTTTGGTGGGAACTAACAGAGGGATGGTTGACAGGGGGCTGCGTGCTCAGGTGGGCACATTGCCTGAGTGAAGGAGGCACGTGGGGCCCTCGACGGTAGATGCACACCTACTCAGAGGACATACTCATTTGTGACTTTATGTTATGACTATGGAGTACAGTTTCATATGCATTTGAGATTTGTGGCCGCAAAGTGAATATTAATAGTTTAACAAAGTTCTGATTTTCAGCCTATTTTTTGGAATGAATCTTCCTTCACCAGAAAATACACTAACAGTTTTAGGGGGGTTGGTGGGATGATGGGATGATTTGGAGGAAGAGAATCTAGTAGTATGAGTAAAAGCAGATAGAAGCACTGTCACTTTTTTTTTTTTTTTTTTTGTATTTTTCTGAAGCTGGAAACGGGGAGGTAGTCAGACTCCTGCATGTGCCTGACCGGGATCCACCCGGCATGCCCACCAGGGGGCGATGCTCTGCCCATCTTGGGACGTCGCTCTGCCGCAATCAGAGCCATTCTAGCACCTGAGGCAGAGGCCACAGAGCCATCCTCAGCGCCTGGGCCAACTTTGCTCCAGTGGAGCCTTGGCTGCGGGAGGGGAAGAGAGAGACAGAGAAGAAGGAGAGGGGGAGGGGTGGAGAAGCAGATGGGCGCTTCTCCTGTGTGCCCTGGCCAGGAATCGAACCCGGGACTCCTGCACGCCAGGCCAACGCTCTACCACTGAGCCAACTGGCCAGGGCCAGCACTGTCACTTTTAAAAGCACAGTTGGCTGTGAACAACACAGTTTGAACTGAGCGGGTCCATGTGCGCATGGGCTCTGCAGCAGACACCTGTCCTGGCCTGGGTCGTGGTGGGCATCGTGGCTACAGAGGGCCGACTGTCTGCATTGATCTAGCTCGTGTTATACGGGCAGATGCATCGCAGAGTCTGGTATCTACAGGGACCTGAGCCAGACCCTGCGCATCGGAGGGACACCTGATGTTTATAGGGAGTCACAGTTATATACAGACTTTCAGGAACACAGGGGCTTGGCACCCCTAACCCCCTGTATTGTCAGGGGTCAACTGTATAATGGTAGATTTGGAGACATTTTTTCTCTGGATCATACTTTTGTAGGGTTTTATTTTGTCCAGTTTTCTGTGTTTTAGCCCTGGAATACATTGTTAGTTCTCCATCTGCTTTCGCTTCAGGTACAATCTTTAATGGAAACATGTATATGAGGCTAGTACTCTCGGGTGTAAGTTCTAGACAAGGAGCAGAACTAACTAGAATATTAAAATGACTTGATTTCATGTGAGTATGTAAGAATGTAGATTAATTTTAACCTAAGGCTTCATTTTAGTGGTAGAGTTTTATGAATCATATTTATTGAATCACTCTTTGGAAAAGCAGTGGGAAATTCGTAATTTTATTTTTAGATAAATCTTCTATTCAGTTAAATAACTTCCATTAACTACAGATAACTTTTTTTTTTAATCAAGTAAGAGGAGGGGACGCAGAGACAGACTCCCACATATGCCCCAACCAGGATCCACCTGGAAAGCCCACTAGGGGGCGATGCTCTGCCCATGTGGTGCTGCTGCTCTACTGCTCAGCAACCAAGCTATTTTAGCGCCTGAGGGAGGCCATGGAACCATCCTCAGCCCCACGGGACCAGCTTGTTCATTTGAGCCTTAGCTGTGGGAGGGGAAGGGGGGAGAAGGGGTGGTGGTGAAGCAGATGGTTGCTTATCCTATGTGCCCTGACTGGGAATCAAACTTGGGATTTCTATATGCCAGGCTGACGTTCTACCACTGAGCCAACTGGCCAGGGGTGATGTTTTATCCTTAACGGTTTAGCATGTTGGTTCTTTGAAGTGAAGACTCTTGCTGAGGTCAGGCAGGCTGTGCATTGAGTGGCACTGCTGTTTGGAGTGGTGGGTGCCTGTTCACATGGTGGAGAGACATGCACAGACTGTCATGTCTCCATTGTGAAAGTGCACTGTTGTCACTTCCTGTCCAGCATCACCTTCTCAGTGATGCCTCTCGTGCCGCCTGATCTGAACGGTCATTCTCCAGCATTTCATACCATCGCTCTTGTCTGTTTTTCCTGCCTTAGAACTTATTAAATTATTATGTGTGATGCTTCCATATATATATATATATATATATATTTTTTTTTTTTTTTTGTATTTTTCTGAAGCTGGAAACGGGGAGAGACAGTCAGACAGACTCCCGCATGCGCCCGACCGGGATCCACCCGGCACGCCCACCAGGGGCAACGCTCTGCCGTGACCAGAGCCACTCTAGCGCCTGGGGCAGAGGCCAAGGAGCCATCCCCAGCGCCCGGGCCATCTTTGCTCCAGTGGAGCCTTGGCTGCGGGAGGGGAAGAGAGAGACAGAGAGGAAGGAAGGGGGGGGGGTGGAGAAGCAAATGGGCACTTCTCCTATGTGCCCTGGCCGGGAATCGAACTCGGGTCCCCCGCACGCCAGGCTGATGCTCTACCGCTGAGCCAACCGGCCAGGGCCTGCTTCCATATTTTTTGACCTGTCTTGCCCATTACAAAGTCAGTCTTGGATGGATAGAGTTCCTGTGTTTCATTCAGCACTGTGTCCCCGTGCCTGGAACGTCTGGTAACTGTTTGCACTCAGCAAGCATTTGCTGAGTGAGTGAATGTTAACCAGGGTCACTAATGTGTTGCTGGAACACTCATTTTATTTGAAGCTAAAATGACCTGTTCTGGTTATGTGTGGCTTGCAAAGCATCATAAGTTTGCATCAGAGGAGGTAAAAAAAATCTGTCCTTTTTTAAAAATCTAGTTTTTGTGTATTCGATTTAGAAGCCTTAATCTTTAAGTAATAGTATCAGTTTTTCTTGAATGATTTCAGCTAGGTAAATTAGAAGTAGGCATGTAAAAAAGCCCATAAGCAGTGCTCCTTTCAGATTGGATAGTAAAGCCCTTCTCTTACACAGGTGCAAGTGGCATGAAGAAAATGACATTCTCTTCTGCGCTTTGGCTGTTTGCAAGAAAATTGCGTAAGTTAGCAGAAGGAGCCCCTTCCCCTACTGGTGCTGCCGCGTCCCCAGCATCGGGCTGGCTGTTGTTTAGCAAGTAGGGTGAATCAGTGCTCACCCTTCTTTCCACAGTTCTCTTAAAACAAGTGAGGTTTCGTTCACGTTTTTTTACTGTTCTGCCACGTCCCTGCCTGTCGGGCAGTTACCACTGAGCGATGTGGGTGAACCTTCACAAGCACTCACTGACCCTCCCTGCCGAGAGTCCTGCGGGAGAGCGTTGTCCCCTCCTGTCCCCTTCTGCCGCACTGACAGGCCAGCACTTCCTTGTGAAGGCGCTGGAAGTGTGCAGACTCTCCTTCTCCTTCTGTGGGGAAGGCACCTTGAGCCTCAGCGAGCCTCAGCTCCCGGGGGCCCTGGTGGTCCCTCTGCATGCCAGTGGGGTCGGGGCTGAGGGGAGGGAAGGTTTTTAAGTTGTAGCCTTAGTTCTGGTGCTGGCCTCTCCCTGCCTTAGTGTGTGAGAGTTCTAGTAACCTTCACCTCATTCACATCCCCTCACAGTGAACCTGACGTTATGTCTGGTGGTCAGAATACCAAGGGTTAGAAATAGGTGAACATACTGAAGTGAAAGTGCCCACCAGTGGTGGCCAGTTGTATGTTTATCGCTCCCATTCCAGTGCCTTCTCAGGATCTGTTTGTTTTCCCAGAGTACTGCTGCCCGGCCTTCCTATTAGAGCGTTAACGGTGGGCGTGCGGGGTGCTGGATGTGGTGCAGGTGGTGAGCCTTTCTCCCCCTTGAAGGTACTGCATCAGCAACTCTCTGGCCACGCTCTTCGGGATCCAGCTCACTGAAGCCCATGTGCCACTGCAGGACTACAAGGCCAGCAGCAGGGTGACACCCAGAATGGTCATTCTGGATGCAGGGCGGTACCAGGTAAGCGCTGACTTGGGGAGCTGGGTCTCTTCTCATGTCCTACTCTGCGGTCCTGGCTGACGGCAGCTGAAGGTCAGCCGTAGGCTCTCTCCCCTTAGACAGTTTTAAATCTTCATGGCGTGTCAGGCCGAGTGGCCCCTTTGCCCTGACCCCGGTCAGTTCAGGAGCTGGGCACTAACCTTCCAAGTACCTGACTGCGTGCATCACTTCCTGGGTGGCCACACCTGGTAAAGCTGTTAGAATGCATATGTGATTCTTTTAAATGTTAAAGAGATGAAAACGTACCATAATAAAATCTCCAGAGTGTCAAACAGTTCTAAATCTAGATGGATCTTGCATAAAACCCTTTTTTTCCTGGTATAGTTGCCTACTTTCATTAATGAAGTGTTAAGAAAATGAAAATCAGCAATCTTTATTTATTTTTGATAGAGACAGAGTCAGTGAGAGGGACAGATAGGGACAGACAGACAGGAAGGAAGAGAGATGAGAAGCATCAATTCTTCATTGTGGTACCTTAGTTGTTCATTGATTGCCTTCTCACATGTACCTTGACCAGGGGGCCACAGCAGAGCAAGCGACCCCCTGCTCAAGCCAATGACCTTGGGCTTCACAACCTTTGGGCTCAAGCCAGTGACCATGGGGTTATGTCTGTGATCCCACGCTCCAGCCAGCAACCCTGTGCTCAAGCTGGTGAGCCTGTGCTCAAGCCAGCGACCTCGGGGTTTCAAACCTGGGTCTTCCGTGTCCCAGTCCAACTCTTTATCCACTGCGCCACCGCATGGTCAGGCTAAAATTGGCAATCTTTATACAGAACACTTTGAAACATTCTAAAAATTAAATACTGGAATATAGGTAATATAATTTTTTTTTTTTGTATTTTTCTGAAGCTGGAAACGGGGAGAGACAGTCAGACAGACTCCCGCATGCGCCCGACCAGGATCCACCCGGCACGACGCTCTGACCCTCCGGGGCATCGCTCTGCCGCAACCAGAGCCACTCTAGCGCCTGGGGCAGAGGCCAAGGAGCCATCCCCAGCGCCCGGGCCATCCTTGCTCCAATGGAACCTTGGCTGCGGGAGGGGAAGAGAGAGACAGAGAGGAAGGAGGGGGGTGGAGAAGCAAATGGGCGCTTCTCCTATGTGCCCTGGCCGGGAATTGAACCCGGGTCCCCCGCACACCAGGCCGACGCTCTACCGCTGAGCCAACCGGCCAGGGCCGGTAATATAATTATTTAAAATATGTACTTCAGAGACGTATAATGTTGGATTCAGGGTTGATTAAAAGCTCTCATCTCCCTACCGCCTGCCTCCTCGCTCAGAAGTACCCTGTGCACCCAGAGGTTCTGGGTTCCATTCTGGCCAGGGTTCCCCACCCCAGGACAGCCCCCTGCTCCCTCCACAGCGCTGCTTTTCAGAAGTTGGTCAGACACTGGGAAAGTGGCTTTTAGTGTTTTTTAAAGAGTAATTTGAAACTGTCCTAGATGATCCAATAATTGATAAGAAATGAGTGGATTTTTCCTTTCTGGTGTTTTTTCCTTTTTATAGAAGCTAAGGTTTGGAAGTCCGGGATTCTCTTATTTCAACTACTCCAATCAGGAACCCCGATCTAGCATGCCCATTGGTAAGCATCCTGGTAGGTGAGCCTGTGCATCCCAGGGGCGGGGCCTCGCAGCCAGTGAGGACCCCAGGGTGTGGCCTTAGGCGTGTGCTAGGTGTTGGCTTTGGGATCCAAGATCTGGTTGAATTGGGAGTCTAATTTGTCACTAGCATATTAAAAAATTGGGATATGTACATTTTTTATGTCACTTTGATAGTTTAACTTACTCAGATTTGTTTAGGGGATTTAAACTTAGCTGTTAACTCTTATAGCAGCTCTAATTTTATGATTTTGGTACGAGGATGTCTTTGGGGATTTGGGGAGAGGGGAAAGTTTAAAACCTAGTGACGTGAAACTCAGGTGCTGCCCAAAGAATGTTGGGTAAGGGGGTCAGGGTTGGAAACCAGCAGAAGCCCTTGTTCAGCCTTTGCCCGACTCAGAGCCTCTCTCTGCGGCCCCTCCATCCATCAGGGCCTGGTGGGGGCGGGGGTGGGGAACAGGGGCTGCAGGAGGACACCAGCCGATGGAGGCTCTCTTTACAATAAACTATAAAGTGGCCCTTCTTTTCCTGCATGTCCAATGCCTTAGGTGACGGCCCTCCTGGGGTGAGGCTCTCTGGCCCAAACAGCAGTGTTCGGGGAAGAGGGATCACGCGCTTGCTGGAGGGCATCTCCAGTCCCCCTGGCAATGGCGACAGGCGTGGGTTCTCCAGCTGCGAGGCCGCACTCTCGCTGTACCCGGCCCAGAAGGACGGCTACAGGTCTTTCTCCTCTCTGTCTTAATGATGGCACTTTTCCAATCTCTGGAAAACTCACAGGCTCAAGTTCCCTTCTGACCACAGCCATATTAACAAGCAGACCACATCAATGATAAATGTCACTACTCTAAAAACTGCTTAATTTGTAAGGAAATTCTGTTTCATAGATTAAAGGTAATTGTGGTTGGAGAAATGTTGGTATTCTTTGCGTTTTCTCAAGGGCTTGTTCTGCTTCCTGACTGTAATGGGAGTGCCTTTGAATCAAGGTTTGAGTCCTGTCAGGACAAAAGTGTTATTTGTGGATCTGTGGTTTGGGAATGTTCTGTTTTGACCCTCTTTTCCTCCACAATAAAGACATTTGAATATCTGTTAAGAAAGGTTTTGTAATAGTGTTAATGCATCTCTTCCCGTGATGATATGTAGAACCTTTCTCTTGAGATCTGCTGGCTATTTTCATTGCAAATATCTAAGAAAATTAGCCTTTAACAAAAATAAAGTTTTGTTATTTAAAGTCTTTGAAATAATGTGGACTCTGGCAAAAGGAATCATTTGAATGTTGAGAAGCCGAAATGGGATCATGTAGTTTCTCCCCAAATCACATGGCTGGATAGTGGCCAGATCCCAGGTCCGCGTGACTGCACAGCTCTTCACACGCACCAAGCAGATAGCACGGCGAGTCGCCTGCCTTGCACCCACTCCGGTTCCACATCAGGGCTGTAACGTCACCCTGGAGGAGGAAGAGGGCGGTAGTGACCCTTGTGACTGGAGCCGCAGCCAAGACCACACTCAACAGTGACAAAGGCAGCATGAATGTTAGGGCTGCCTGACCCAAAGTCAAAGTCCCAGTCACACTGACAGAGGGAATGCTTCGAGTGTCGTCAGGTCCAGGTTTTCCTTAACCCCGTGGTCTTCTCTGCTGACACTTGAGTACCTCGTTTGTGGACAAATGTATCCTGTGAAATCCCCACAAACCCCCCATTTACAGACATGCACACGACACAGGCTTGGGTCACAGAGCGTCTTCGTGGGCTGGGAACCCGTCTATCTGAGTCCGGAGACCATGTTGCCCACACACGACATGCTTTTCCCCTCCTCTCCCGTTTCTCAGATCCGATCTTCAAACAAACCAATTGTAGAATGGAAGCTTGTATCTTGCATTTCCGTTAGCAGATTTTTTAAAATTTAAGTACAAGCTTGGAATTCATTTTTCTTCAAAATCAGCACAACTAATTGGATTGGCTGGAAGCAAAAGGGAGGCGTTGGACTGTAACTCAGATCCGTGGTCTTGAGTGCCGAAGTCTGTTCCATGCCATCTGGCTTGGGTCCTGTATTAATCAGTCAACTAATACTTGAAAAATTTACAGATTGTGTCATACTTTTCAGGTATATGTCAAAATAATTCAGTAGTGTTTAGGGAAAAAAAATTTCATTTAGACTTTTGCATATTTCCTGGTTAAATCTATGATTTTTTTTTTCCTTTTGTACACCTAATAGTTTCAAAAAATGCAAAGTAAAAAGTAATCGAGCCTAAGAAGAAATGAACAAATTTACCATCAAGCTGAAAGAGTTAAGCACAAGTCTCTTATTGATAAGCATATTAAAACTCAGTAAATACATAGAATAGTTGAAAATTTAAACAAACTAATAGTTTGTTCACTCCATTTCAAACACATATGGAAATTTTTTTAATGGTAGTGAGCCAAACTATAAAACAAGTCTCAAACTTCAAAGAATTGACAAGTTGTGTTTTTTCTCTACTACTTAGTTATTGTGTATTTTTAAAAAATAAATAGGGCATCGTAATGGAATCCAAAACCAAGTCATAACTAAATGATAATAAAAATTCTGCAGGAAAATTGAACAATAAATACTACATAATACATTAGAAACACTAAGGTGAAAATACAACTTGAAATAGTTACATTGGACAAAAAGCTGAAAATTAAGCATCAAATGTACAGTTTAGGAAGCTAGTAAAAACACTGGAAACGAATACTGTGTGCCAACCCCTCAATACACCCAAGGAAGAGAAGCATGTGGGTGGAGAAAGAGGTGTTGGACAAAAATTCAACAGCCCTTCATGATAAAATCTCCAAGCAAACCAGAAACAATGTGAGTGCCTTCACCTGATGAAAAGCATCTACAAAATTCTACAGCGGCCTGACCAGGCGGTGGCGCAGTGGATAGAGGTCGGACTGGGATGCAAAGGACCCAGGTTTGAGACCCCGAGGTTGCCAGCTTGAGCGTGGGCTCATCTGGTGTGAGCAAAAAGCTCACCAGCTTGGAGCCAAGGTTGATGGCTCAAGCAAGGAGTTACTTGGTCTGCTGAAGGCCTGCGGTCAAGGCACATATGAGAAAGCAGTCAATGAACAACTAAGGTGTCGAACAAAAAACTGATGATTGATGCTTCTCATCTCTCTCAGTTCCTGTCTGTCTGTCCCTATCTATCCCTCTCTGACTCTCTCTGTCTCTGTAAACACACACACACACACACACACACACACACACACACACACACACACACACTACAGCCAATATTCTCCATGGGGAGACTGTAAAATCATTTCCTTTGAATCAGGAACAAGACAAAAAAACTGCCCTCTGCTACTGCTTTTATTCAGCATTGTGCTGGAGTTCTACCAAGTATAACACAAGGAAGTATAAAATGAAAGATTTGGAGAGGAATAAGTGAAATTGTTACTATGCATAGATGTGATTGTCTACACAAAAGCTCAAGAAAAATGTACAGACAAGAGTTTGGCTGGCTGTCATAAGAAATGATGACATCGGAACATTTACAGCAAAATGGTGGGATCTTGATAACATGATACGAAGCGAAATAAGTAAATCAGAAAAAAACCAGGAACTGCATTATTCCATACGTAGGTGGGACATAAAAGTGAAACTAAGAGACATTGATAAGAGTGTGGTGGTTACAGGGGGGAGGGGGGAATGGGAGAGGGAAAGGGGGAGGGGGAGGGGCACAAAGAAAACAAGATAGAAGGTGACAGAGGACAATCTGACTTTGGGTGATGGGTATGCAACATAATTGAACGACAAGATAACCTGGACTTATCTTTGAATATATGTATCCTGATTTATTGATGCCACCCCATTAAAAAAATAATTAAAAAAAAAAAAAAGAGTTTGGCTGGCTGTAAAATCAACTACATTTCTGTACATCAGCAATAAATGATTTAGAAAACAATTTTAAAAAGAAAAGTGGTAACCTAGCGTTTATACTAGCAAAAAGCTTGAGGTACAAAAACAAAAAGACCTTGTTAGATCTATGTGTAGAAAACTGTGAAACGTAAAAAACAAAGACCTAAATAGAGGGTCTATAAATTGAATGCAATTTCCACTAAAATCTCAAGCTTTTGAGGGACTCCATATCCTGATTCTAGAGATGACAAAGGCACAGAAAGGCCAGGCCACGTCAGTGGGAGAAAGATGCAGTTGGTGGTAGTGGTTGGGGGGGCGGGGACAGGACTTGCTCCACAAGGTGTTCAGTGCTTCATTAAGCCTAGGATGGTAGTTAAGGTTGCAAGACTCTGAAGTAAGAATAGACATTCACAAGCGGGACAATTGGAAGACCCAAGCCTTTATGGAACTGGGATAGGTGACAGGTGACGTTTCAGACCAATGGGACTGTTGAGAAAATTGTCCGGGAACAATTGGTGAATGTTCCAGGGAGAAAAAAATTTGAAATTGGACCTCTTCCCCACCGTATTCACAAAAAGCCTCGCCACTTGGTGTAAGAATTGAACTATTTTTTACAAAGGAAGCTTTCTGAATATTTTTAGAAGAGAATGGATAATACCTTTCTGACCTCGAGGCCGTAAAGATCTTCTGAACACAATACCGAAAGACTTCACTATCACGCGATACCTTTGACTACATTAATTTCAGAACTTGCATTCATTAAAAAAAAGGGGTGTGTGTGAAAAAATGCACCACAAATGGGAACCCTGAATCCCAGAATCTGGGGGCGATTGCCTCTGGGGAACGGGAGTGAGGAAACGGGAATCCATGCGTTAAATATCAGCAAATGTTAATGGAGGTGTTTTGGTGAATCAGGCGTTTTGGAGTTTCTTTAGCTCAAATTATGATAGCACAACCTTTAAGTTTCTGCCAGTTGATTTGGGAAAAGCCCAAGTTGAGAGCTACCTGAGACTCTCCTTGTATCTTAGAAAACAAAGACAGGAGAGGTAGTGCTGCGGGCCATATCGGTACAATAAATGTCTTAGCAGCTGCTGAGCAGAAACTATGTGTCCTTAGTGGAAAAAAGAAAAGCAAACTTTTCGCCAGCTGCAGCTGGTTGCCACCCTGGGGATTTGTACCCCATCACATTCTGAAGAATCTAAAAAGCCCATCTCTCCATCTGAGAGGACAGACAAGACTGGCAATTTAAATAAATTGGGCTGCCTAGGACCCAAGAGGCGAGGACGTGCCAGCCAGCAGGGCCCAAAGCGCGTCCAGCACTGGTCCTGGAATTGGCTAGAGATAGCATCCATTCCCCATCTCTTGCGGGCGCACGGGGGCAGGTCCTGGAGACTGATGACAAGCACTTAGCAAGCCTTAACCAGTCGCAGGAGGCCTTTGACTTTGACCAGATCCTAGAAGTGCTCCTTGAGAACGCTTGAATTTTCACAAGAATGCTTTTTAACAAGAAAAAATATATGTATGTTTTTTGTTAGAGGCTTTTGCTGCTGCTGAGTACGACAACCTGAACTTGGAGAGTTGAGCCCCCATCCCAATTCCACTTGAAATAAAGTAGCAGCAACTCCTGCCTAACCCTCCACCAGCCCCCACCTTATGGGCCAATATGGACATCATTGCCCCGTGCCTGTCCCTCAGGACACCCGGCATGCCCACCTTACAGTAAAAAAGCGTACAGTAAAAAAGTGTACACATTCAAAAGATACACAGGGTCCTGGGTCGTCCCTACGCGTGGCATGGATGACACTCCTGTTTCCCTGGGCAGGGGTAGGGGGGTCTCAGGTCTTTTCCACACAGCCACCAGCTTTGGGGGTAGCCTTCCAAAGCGTTCCACTGCTGCTGAGCCATCCCACAAGTGCCCACATTCACCCCTGACTTGGCCTCCCTCTCAAAACTAGACGGAAGCATACTGCTCTGTGTCCTGGAGAACTGGAGGGAACGCCATCATTCCGTAGTTTCCACCTGCTTTTCAACAGGTGCTTGTCTATGCAGACGTGGTTGTGGCACGGGTACACAGGTGTGGCCTGTCCCTGGGTACGGACAGGGACATTGCTTATTCAGCTGCCGTGAATACCCTTGAACATGTAATTTTGCACACAGTGTAATTTTGCACACAAAGCACATAGTATGGTATGAGATGGGTCTGATTGTGCCGATGTGCTAGGTAAACTCAGTATTGCACTATAATTTAGATTCTGTTTGTCTTACAAGTGAGGCTGAGGCTGTTTTATACACCAAAGAGCAATTTATATTTCCTTCTTTGTTAACCAAGCGTCCCTGTCTTTGTCCCACTATGCTGTTGTCTATTTTTATCTCGATTTGCAGGGTACTCTTGATCTGTGAAAGGAGTTGCAAACATTTTATCCCAGCTTGGCGTATTACCTTTTATCTTTATTACCTGCGGTTTTTGCCGTGCGGATATTTTTGTTTTTAAGTGGGCCAGATTTATCTATCTTTCATGTTTGGGGGCTATTACATTTAGAAATGCCTTTCCCTTCATGAGATGAAAAATACTCCGAATATGTTCTACAGTCGCGTTTCAAACTGCCAGGATTTCACGGTTCGATATTTCCATGTTTGACCCATCTGAGCTGTATCTTGGTGACAGTGTGAGGTGTGGATACAGGCTGTATTTTATCCAGACAGTTAACCAGTTTCCCCACATCACTTACTAAATAACCCACATTTCCACAGGAACATCGAAGAGCCGTCTTCCTGTGTAGAGGCTTCCCACGTGTATTTAGGTCCCTTCCCAGCTCCATTTGTCTCTGCTCCTGTGTTCTCACGCCCGCATTCCCTAGTTTGGCTTTACAACAAGCCTGTACTATGTATGTGGCCAAGGAACGTTTCATTCATCACCCAACCTCATCCCTTCCCCAAGGTCAGATCCGCTTGTCTTTTCCATCTGCTTAATTAACTCAGATCATGTGTCCATTCATTCATTGTTCCAATGTGTATCAAACACCTAAACACCGGCATTCTGCCAGGTGCAGGAAAGGAAAGGATGACCACAGTTCCAGAGATGTGGGCACAGAGGTGGCACCCTGTCAGCGTTTGGAGAGTGTCAGCTATGGGCAGTTCATGGTCAAGAGCGGGGGCCTCGGGGCAGGTGCCCTCAATTCAGATCTGGCTCCACCACGTCCTGGCTCTGTGGCCTCAGGACAATGACTCAGCCTCTCTGTGCGTCTCATCCAAGCATGGTAATAACAACACCCTGGGCATGTCAGGAGGCAGGAAAGACGAAGGTACTGAGAACATTCTCGGCACCAGGTAAGACGACCCCATCCCGACCTCCAGCCTCCGGGGAGCTCTGATGCTCTGATGAGATGTCCTCTCCCCCACTTTCTCACCCCTGGTTTGCAGGAGTGTCGCCGTGGCCCAGCACCCCACGGTACCCTCACACCGCCATCTGCCTTGAGACTGTCGGGACCTGTGTCCATTCTCCACCCCAAACACCAGGCTCAGGACACCCTCCTCCCCTCCACTTTGGAGCCCACACAGCTCTGTCTCTTTTCTGTCCCTCTCCAGCCCTCCCTGCCCCAGGAAACCCTTCCCTGGGCTGTCTGGAGCCCAAGGGCACTGTGGGGGTGCCCCCCCCGCACAGCACCTCACCACCGTGCTCCACCTGCGTGCCCCCTCACCCGCAGCCCGCTGGTGAGGCGGGTGCCCCTGGCTCCCCAGTGCCCTTGCAACACCACTGGCCCGCCTTCCCTCCCTACAAGCCTCCACATTTGAGTGTCCCACTGACAGCCCATGCCACCCTCTACACCCAGCGCTCGCCCACCTCTCTGTCTTTGACGATTTGAGCTCTGGGCTCACTATCACATTCTCCAGTGCCACCTCTGCCATGGTTGTGGGTGACTCCAGTCTCCATGGAAACTATCTTTTCAGATCCTGGTGTCTCAGTTCTTTGACTCCCTGGCCTCGGTGACCTGTCTGCCATGCCCCTGTGGCTGCCCACACTCCAAGTCATACCAAGCGAGGCCTTATCACCACGAACAACAACCCACCATGCCTTCCACTCCAAGCTCCTGTGCTCTGCTCACCACTCAGGTCTTCAGCTCACGCCTCTGGCGCCCCAAGTTCAAAGCCCCCATTGCACTGGGCCCCACAGCCCGCTGGTTCCATCACGGCTCCCCTCTCCTATCCGCTGTGCTTTCTTTGCTTTGCCCCGTGCCGGGTTACAAGGCCACGATCGGAGTGTGACACTCACCCCCTCACATGCATTCTCGCCTCCCTTGGCTGGTTCTCTCTCCTCAACTGCTTGGCACAATCTGAGTCATTGCTAAATCCAACCCCCTGCGTCGTCGTCAGTGGTGAACACGGACCACCCATTGGTCCTCGTCTTCTTCACGGGGCGGGGCAACCCTGGGGGCTGGCAACGTTTCTGTCCAGCTTCCCGGCCCCACCCAGCAATCCCTGGCCACAGGCCTGGTTCAAAGGGGCCGCAGGATGTTTTTTATGCCACGAAGGAGACAGTACCAGCTCGGCAGAGAGAAGCGGGAACAGGAAGATAAAAGGGCCACGCTAGAGAGGAGGAAGGCTGCTGGGCTCTGATGAGCCCGCAGGTTCTCCTGGCGGGGGTGGCAGGTACAACTGTCTTTAAGCAACTAAGTTTGCGGCTTCTGGATCTCTCTCTCTCTCTCTCTCTCTCTTTCTCTCCCTTCCTCTCTCTGAAGTCAACAACAGCAAATAACTTAAAATGGGCCATGTCTCTGCTTCGCAAAGTCCATCCAGTACTTCTTCCATTCCTGAGCCCCCAATGGCCTCAAGCATGTGGGGGGGGGGGTACAAAGCACAGGCCATTTACACAGGGAGCCTCACTTGGTGTGATTCACCTGGGGCTGATTTCTTCCAGAAAGTTGCTTTTATTGGTGTTCAGCAGGTTCTAGGAAGCCTCTTCCTGGAGATGAGGCAGGACGAGGATGGACCCATCTCCCCAGCTCCTGCTCTGGGCAGCAGCAGCCGCGCGCGCGCTCTTCGCAGGGAAATAAAATATATAATTGTCGCGGGAACCGCTTGCACCTGGCCTCCGCGGGCCGGACGTCACTTTCTGCACACGTGCTGGCTCCTGCTACCTGGAGGTCCCTGTGCGTCCCAAGTGTGCCCAGCCTGAGAGTCTTGGGAGGCTCCTTCACCTGGCGGGAGACCAGGCAGACAGGCGTCCTTCAAGGCCTTCTGTGAATGTGTGTGTGTGTGTGGGGGGGGGTGTTGAACTTTGGGTGGAAACAGACAGACCTGTCTCCCTTCATGGGGGTGGGGTGGGGAGGACAATTATCACACCAAGCTGTGCTCCATTAAGAATTTCAACTGCAGACGACGGCGTGATTTTATAAGGAAAAGGTGAAACTTGACATGTTTGTTTAAAGTATATATTTTTATTTTTATTTATTTTTTTAAGAATATTTTTTTTATTTTTTTTAAATTTTATTTATTCATTTTAGAGAGGAGAGAGAAAGGGAGAGAGAGAGACAGAGAGGGAGAGAGAGAGGAGAGAGAGACAGAGAGAGAAGGTGGGGAGGAGCTGGAAGCATCAACTCCCATATGTGCCTTGACCAGGCAAGCCCAGGGTTTCGAACCGGCGACCTCAGCATTTCCAGGTCGACGCCTTATCCACTGCGCCACCACAGGTCAGGCTAAAGTATATATTTTTAAAGGGAAGGCCGTGCTCTGCTCCTGCCGGCCCCCCTCCTGGGTTCTCCCTACCTGGGGTGGGCTTCCTCCCACCTGCTGTGCCCAGGTCTCTTCCCCCCACCCTGCAATCCTGGGGCCTCCAGAAGGGCCTGGGTCCCTTCTCACCTGGGCTCGTCCTCCCTGCCCATCTCTTCCCCCTCCCAGCACTGAATTGCAGGTGGCTCCCATTCTCATGCATGGCTCACTACAAGCCCATCTTGTTTCCAAAGGATTGAGGTAGATTCCAGAAACACCTAAAGGCTGAAAGCTAAATACAGCAGCCCCTCCACCCTCACCCCACCCCACCCCACTTCCCTGTGGACTGTTACCCACGGCCACCGAGGTCAGAAAATAGTAAATGGAGAATCCCAGAAATAAGCACCTGACACGTGTTAATTGGCCGGAGTGCTGAGCACGCGGTGAAACCTCGGGAGTCCCGCTTGGTCCCACCTGGGCCGTGGCTCCTCCCTCCACCGGCCTCGTGCGCTCCAGACGCTCCGCCCCTGGTAACTTAGCAGCCTCCTGTGAGCACTATAAGGGGCAGCATCACAGGGCTCCTGCTCACATGACCTTGACTTTACTCACAGGGGCCCCAAAGCGCCAGGGCAGTGATGCCGGCAGTTCCCATGGGCTCAGGAGAAGCCACAAAGTGCTTGTTCCTCATTGTCACAAGCTCAGCAGCAGCTTGACGCTGTCCCCAGGCCCACGTCACTCACCTACCTGCCTTCATCTAGCCACCTGGGCCTCGTGTCAGCTCAGAGCATCACCAGAGGAAGGTGAGTGCAGCACAGTGAGGTGTTAGACCGTGTCACCGTCTACTGCTACACTTGTTCTGTTTTATTAGTTATCGTTGACCTCTCACGTGCCTAATTGACAATTTACACGTCATTGTAGGCATGTATATATAGGGGGGAAAACAAGGTATACAGCGCTTGGGACTATCTGTGGTTTCAGGCATCCACAGAGGTTTTGGACCAGGTTTCCTGCGGATAAGCGGTGGACAGCTGTACTATTCTCCATTAAAAAGGAAAAAGAGCTGATCTCAAGGCTGGGATAGAGAACATACCCAAACGAGCCTGAAACACCTTAGGCCAGAAAGTAAGGATGTGTACAAAGAATTATAGGGACATGTCAGAGGTCACCAACACCACCTAGGAGTGGGCTTCCATTGCCAAATCTGAGTCCATTGGAGCGTCCAATAAATCAGGACAACCACACAGATTATCACCCAGTGGATAAAACTGAGACGCTCGAGTTCGTAGAGGTTCAATAAATTCATTAATAAATTAGAAGGCAGAGGCTGTCCTCTAATGCCTGGTTAGAAGAGTCTCTCCATTAACATGAGTGTTCTGAAAATAAATAAAAACTGAAAGCAAGTTTTTAAGAAGTTACTAAAAGGAAAAATAAATGTTTCATGCTTGAACTAAGCTATATAATAATACCCAGCTAATTCTGTGATTTTTTAAAATGTCTGTGATGATTTAAAATTAACTTGGATTTTAACTCCTTCAATAAGAAAGAAAGAAAAAAGGAATAGGATGTTTACATAGTCTCGAAGAACCTCTCAACACAATACTTATGGATTACGGTGGGAAAACACTTTCAGAGTAACAGAGACCCCTGGTTCGGACCACCTTAACCCAGTCACCTGCAGTAACATGGCCTGTGATAGGAAAATTGGAATCCTGAGCTGCCAATAGGACGCCACGGGCACTTGGCCTCATTTCTGTGCGTGATAATGACGACAGTACCTGTGATAGGTGCTGGGACAGGAGGGCACAGGGCATCACGGGAAGGGGCGTGGCAGAGAGGACCTTGAACATGTGGCAGGGGAGATGCTATCAAAGCCGAGAGCTGGCCCTGGAGTGAGCATCTTGGGGAAGAAGCGTCTCTCTCCACTTCTCTTTGACAGCGCCAACAGGGGGGTGGGGGTGGGGGGGGCTCTTCCCACCATCAGATGGCCACCGTTTTGGGCTCAACTGGCCAGAATGTGTCCACTTCTTCCTTGAAGTGTGTGACTGACTCCCAGGCTGGCCACGGGTTCCCCACACTGCGGACTCTGCTCTGGCTGGAGCACCATGCAGACATTGTCCGACCCCACTGTGGCCACACGCAGGGAGACCCCCAGAATCTGACCCTTTGTTCCCCTCAGCACTGTCACCTCACCTCGTTGGGGAAGCAGAGGAGGCCCTCGGGAGGTAGACAGGCCCGTGGGACAAGGCTGAATCTACTCTGGTGTGAACAAAAACCCACATCAAGAGAGGAAGAAGAGCCCTGGGCGGTTGGCTCGGTGGTAGCGCGTCGGCCTGGCGTGCAGAAGTCCCGGGTTTGATTCCCAGCCAGGGCACACAGGAGAAGCACCCATCTGCTTCTCCACCCCTCCCCTTCTCCTTCCTCTCTGTCTCTCTCTTCCCCTCCCGCAGCCGAGGCTCCATTGGAGCAAAGATGGCCCGGGTGCTGGGGATGGCTCCTTGGCCTCTGCCCCAGGCGCTAGAGTGGCTCTGGTCGCAACAGAGCGACGCCCCAGAGGGGCAGAGCATCGCCCCCTGGTGGGCGTGCCGGGTGGATCCCGGTTGGGCGCATGCGGGAGTCTGTCTGTCTTTCCCCGTTTCTAGCTTCAGAAAAAAAAAAAAAAAGAGGAAGAAGAATCTCTTCAGACAGATTTATTATTACAGCATTCTGAACAAAGCGAAGAATTTAACAGATATATAAAGATACACATTTTTTAAGATAACAAAGGGACAGCTGGTTTTTTTAAATTGCTTTTCTGATTACCTAGCAAAGGCAACGTTTAACAGTAAACAGCATTTGGGGGAGACTGGCCACAGGCCCCAAGGCCTAACCAGCCATGACACTGCCTGGACTCTTACTGGGGAAGAAACAGCTGACCAACAGGGACCAGGCTGTGGAAGGGGCAGCACGGTCCCCAACCAGCTAAGCAAGAGGCGACAGCTGCTGGGCAGGGCCGGGCAGGGCCGGGGTCAGGGATTGGGAAGCCGGATGGGCGTGTCAGTCACTCTGGCCACGAGAGGAAGCATCACGTGTGAGAATCAGGGCTGCTCTGCGCACTCAATCAAATCAGCTCACCTCAAGTCACCAGACGAGCAGATGGGCTTGAGCTTGGGTGGGGGTCACCTTTGTGTCCACAGTCCTGTCAGGGAGACCAGAGAGGGGAAGGCCCAACCTCTCAAAGCAGGGAGGAGGCCCAGGCCCAAGCTTTAATAACTGTGCTCCATGGTGGCTGATCCAGGTGGGACAGAGAGATGAGACTGTTCCCGTGTATGGGACATCGGGACAGAGGGGTAGCGTTCACCTGGGTCTGAGATGGGCCCAGAGCGATGGAGCTGCGTGGGGGGTGGCCGGGCGGGTGGGTGGGAGGGGGCGGGGCTGGGGACGGCCCTCTCCACAGTGTCTGGAGGACAAGGACACACAGGGACTCTGTGGGTGATGAGGTTGGAGAGGGGGGGCTCCCGGCCAGGACAGGGACGCACAGGGACTCTGTGGGTGATGAGGTTGGAGAGGGGGGGCTCCCGGCCAGGTCAGGGACGCACAGGGACTCTGTGGGTGATGAGGTTGGAGAGGGGGGGCTCCCGGCCAGGTCAGGGACGCACAGGGACTCTGTGGGTGATGAGGTTGGAGAGGGGGGGCTCCTGGCCAGGTCAGGGACGCACAGGGACTCTGTGGGTGATGAGGTTGGAGAGGGGGGGCTCCCGGCCAGGTCAGGGACGCACAGGGACTCTGTGGGTGATGAGGTTGGAGAGGGGGGGCTCCCGGCCAGGTCAGGGACGCACAGGGACTCTGTGGGTGATGAGGTTGGAGAGGGGGGGCTCCCGGCCAGGACAGGGACGCACAGGGACTCTGTGGGTGATGAGGTTGGAGAGGGGGGGCTCCCGGCCAGGACAGGGACGCACAGGGACTCTGTGGGTGATGAGGTTGGAGAGGGGGGGCTCCCGGCCAGGTCAGGGACGCACAGGGACTCTGTGGGTGATGAGGTTGGAGAGGGGGGGCTCCCAGCCAGGTCAGGCCAGGAGGGCCCTGGAGCACGGAGTTTGCACTGATGTTGGATAAATAACAGGGAGGCCTTCGTGAGCTCATCTGCTCTTTCATTCATTCACCAAAAATGGAATTGTGTGCAAACCCTCCCCCAGGTGCTGCCTGAGAGCTGGGCACGCCCTGAGCGGTGTCCTGAGGCTCTGAGCAGGAGCTCCCACTGGCTCCAGGGAAGGTGGCCGCTGTGACCTGGTCCCTGAGTCCCCAGGACCCACAGGCAGGGGTCTCTTGGCAGGTGAGATCCACTCTGCCAAGCTAACCACAGCCTCCACCCCTGACAGAGGGAGGAAGCACCATTCGTGCTGGGAGAAGGGTCAGGAAAATGGGCTGGAGCAGAGAGGGCAGTGGGGAGGCTGGGAAGAAAGCTCTGCCCCTGCCCCTTCCTGCAGCGGGCCCTGGTCACCCTCGGCCCGCGTGGTCAGGGGACTGGCGCCCGTTGCTCCCCTGGTCTCCAGGCCTGGAGTCGTCCCCCTCGTCCTGCTCCCGGGAGGCTCCAAGGTAGATGGACCGATTCCTGCAGCAATGAGAACAGAGGGGGCGGCTTACCCCAGGGAGCTGGGCTGCTCTGGGCCCTCCTTGTTACTGTCCCTCCCCATCAGGCCAGCTGCAAAGAAACCCTGGGCCGAAGGGCGGGGCTCGGAGGACAGGAAGGTGGCCCCGTTTGTTCTGCCTGTGAACTGAGTGTGGTACGGGAACAGGCTGGACCCACCAGACGAGGGACCTGCCCTGCCAGTGGCAGAGGCTCCAGCTCCGCCTCGGCCCTGGCAGCACGGGAAGCCCTGCCCGGAGCCTCCACCCCCGCCTCCCGCCACCCGGGCCGCGGGTCGAGTCTGGGACGGCGGCACCACTTCAGGATGTGCTGATGACAACGACAGCTGTCCCCCACGGTGTGCATGCGGTAGAAGCCATGAGAAACTAGGACGCATCTTCCCAGTCTGCCCAGACCCGCGCCACCAGGCCGCCCGCACTCACGGCCTGGACTCCCTGTCCTTGTCTTTCTCGCGGCAGCAGCAGCAATAGGCCAGGACGCCAATGAGGATGAGGGCAGCCAGCACGCCGCCCGCGATGCCCGCGTACAGGGCCACGTTCATGGAGGCTGCGGGGGACAGAGCAGCTGCACCTCCGGACCCCGACGGGCTCGCCCCCAGGCCCCAGGGCTGAGCATGCAGGGAGGGCAGCCCCACAGCACCCAGGGCCCCAGGCGGTCCCTCCCAGCTTCTGAGCACCCCAGTCCTCCTGTGAGCCCAGGGAGCCGGCCCCGGAGCACCCCGTGAGAAGTGTGGCCTTGGGGGAATGTGACCAGCCAAGCCTGGGAATGCTCTTCAGCCAGGGGACGCAGACAAGGGCGGAGGGCCCATGGCTCCGTGTTCCTCTGCCCCCCAGGATCCCCGGGCTCTGGAAGAGTCCTCAGCTCTTGGCCAGGCAGGTCCCACTCCAGTTTATCGGCAAGCTGGTGAGTGCTGCCCCACAGGATGGGGTCCAGATGGTGGCAGCTGTCTCTGGATGCCTCCCCTACCCCCCGACTGAGGGATCCGTGGAAGCCACAGCCCCCGGTGCCGCTTCTGAAGAACCAGGGGACCCGGACAGGCCTCCGGGCCAGGGGAGCAGGCACAGGAGCACCCGGCCAGCGGGGGACCCTAAGGAGGCTGCCCACTCCTCCCCACCTCCCTCCCTCCCTCCCTCTGTCCCTCCGTCCACCTTCAGCTGTTCTTACGGGGTCTGACGGTCACCGTGATGTTGCAGGACTCCGTCCCCACCTCGTTGCTGGACGTGCAGATGTAGTAACCCGACGTGTCTGTGGAGATGTTCTTCAGAGACAAGGTCTGTCCCATGCCTGGGAAGGAGGAGTGGTGGGGGTCAGGAGAGGAGCTCCACCACGGAGTGGCAGCAGCGGGGACCTTGGGGGGTCCTGGGCAGCCCTGGGTGGCCCTCGCCTGCATCGGGAGAAGACCCCCCACCTCCAGGCTGCGGGACAGGGAACCGGGCAGGGTACGTCATTCTGAGGGGCTCACAGTGCAGCCAGTCCCCCCGAGTTTGAAGCCTGGGTCTGCTATTTATTCATTGTGTGACTTTGGGCAAGTTACTGAGCTTCACTGACCTCAGCCTCTTTATTTATGAATGGGAATAAGGACAGAGCTGCCTCACAGGACACTCGGGAGTGTTGGTGAGGCGCCGGTCACTGTAGGCACCGCCAAGCACATGGCTCAGAGATGTGATGTTTGGCACAGAGCACAGGAAATGGAGGTGTCTCTATAGCCCCTTTCCGATCTTCAGAAACCGAACCCTTAGCTGTGGCTCATGTGGAGCGAGGCTTTAGAAACCAAGAACTCTGGTCTCTGGGTGTTTCTGCCATGAGTAGAGTGTGTGAGAGAGTGTGTGTGTGTGTGTGTGTGTGTGTGTGAGAGAGAGAGAGAGAGAGAGAGAGAGAGAGAGAGTGTGTGTATCTGTGTGGTGGAAGCGGGTACACAGCTGTCTGTATAGACGCTTTATCATCCATCACACTATATGAGCAATGTAACTTGTATCCAAACCTACGTACCTGGCGTGGGTGTGGTGACCCCTGACCCTGCGTCCTCAGGGCAACCAACCTCCCTGCGAATCTACGACCCTGTGAAGATTCACAGCGTCCGCTTGGAAGGGAGAGCGTGGCGCTTAGACATATCTATCTGTCCTGTGCTCAAAGATGCTTTGCTGCAACTGCAATTCTGAGAGAAGGGTTGAGAGACCCCCGTCCTCGTATTTGAGTCAGGAAAAGCCTCGTGTGGTCCCTGCTGCCACCAGGTGGCTGTACTCCATCCGGGGGAGACAGTCTCCACTGCAAACAGGATGTGGCCGCATCCCGGATGGACACTTGGAGGCAGCCCGTCCTCCTCAGTGACAAGCCCAGGCTTCTCTACGTGGTCACGGGGCCACAGGTCTGGCCCAGCCATCACTCCAGGTGTCCCTCCTGCCACTTCCCCGGCACCCCGCCCCCACCCCCAAATGGCCCGACCTCTGTTCTTGCAAAATTGTATTCCCCTGTCAGGACGAGCTCCTCCATGCACTTCCTAAGTGTGAGGTCCCTGGGTCCTCCAACAATCTGGTCTGGCAGGTGGAGCACACGTTCCCACCTTTGGCGTCACAGAGGTAACCGACTGTCTTGCCCAAGCCGGAAAGATTCAATGTGGTGTTCACCAAAAAAAAAAAAAAAAAAAAAAAAAAATCCCGTTTTGAGTCTAGAACCTTTTGGAGCAGCTGACAGCCTCCACTGAAGAAATTAGCCAATTGACGCATATTAAAAGAATTTCTACACAGCATAAGAAAAGGTTGTTTCAATTCAGGCTGACCCAGAACACACGTGCTGACCATGGCTCTCAGCGAGATGGGGAGGTCCCCTGTCCACAAGGGAAGAAGAACAGGACACGGCGGTGGTGACAGGGTGACTAGACCTCCACACGAAGTGCTGAGTTTATAGTAAGGGGACGTAATCTCATCCGCAGGGCCAGGGAAAGAACAGAGGATCAACTCATCCATGCTCTCACCGGCTAGAAATCACAGCCGAAGGGTGGGGATATTTTCTCCCAATCTTTCCATGTGTCCTTTCTCCGGACTCTTCCTCAGAAAGCCCAGGACCGTATAGTCTGGGGGCTCATTCTCCTAATGTCCCAGGGTTCCACACCTCGGTGTGGTTTTCTGGACTGTGATATTATTACAGCATATTGGAAAAAAAAATTAAAAGAGCCCATGGCTGGAACGGGCTTAGAAATCAGAGTTAAGGGTAAAATAAGTTTTGTTTTGTTTTTTTTTAAACGACAGAATGCTCAGAGCATCTAATATGCTAATGAGCACTGGGTGGTTACAATGGTATAATGGTCTCATTTTCTAAACTAATGGGATTTAAATTAAAAAAAATGAAAGAAGCATCTTGAAGGAACACACTTTGGGAAATGCTCTCTGACGATGGGCACGCTTTGGGGTGAACAGCTCGTATCAGATACCCCCCATTTTAGAAGGCGAGACACCATCTCTCCTCAGGTGTGCAGAGCAGGTGATGCGGGTGAAGGCGTGGTTAGGACTGGGGGACAGAGGTCTTCCTACCTCCAGAGTCAGTACTGTCCTTCCCCGCTTCCTCAAGAAAACAGTGGGCACTGGAAGCTATACTGGGACCAACTGGTGCATACCTGGGGCCCAAGACCTGCTTTGATTCTGAGTTGGGGCTGCCAAACCCCTTTTTCTTGGAAAGGACCTAATAGTTCTGAAATAAGGCTAAACCAGATGTTTCTGCCCGGGTGGCGACGCCTTGTGGTCAAAGCGGGAAACGCACAAGACCGCGGCCTCCTGCCTCCCATCTCTGCTCCAGCTGGGGAGACTTCCTTGATCTCCCCCCCCACCACCACCACTGATGTCAGGTGACAGGACTTAACTTTCCTGTCCCCAACCCCATGGTTGTCAACGAGCTCAGGCTGCTACCTCTGGTCGTCAAAGTCCTTCCTGGCGCTGGGAGCAGGGCCCATGCCCGCGCTTCGGAAGCTCCTCTCTAATGTGCTCCAGCCCCCCGGAATTACCCCTCCTTCCCTCCTTGATACCCACACTCCTACTCTTTTCATGCACAAAGCTCTGCTTTACGGGGATGTTCAGAGACGTCACACACAGGGCCTCTTCTTAGCCTTTCTGCAGCCATCGGGGAAGGCGGCATAATGATCTTCCCAGTTTTTTGGGTTTTTTTCAGAAGAAGATACTAAGGGTCCTAGAGGCTGTGAGTGACTAAGAGCTGTTGAAGAGGTCAGGACGCGGATCACTGTGTGCTGATCCCGGAGTCTCTCTTCCCCTCAGTCACAGGAAGTCATCTCTAACGCGGGACTTCCGTCTCCCGCTGCAGGAGGGCAGAGTGACCCTCTGCAGCCGTCTATGTGGACTGACATGCTTTAAAAGTCAGAAGTGGGTTTGACCCTGGCTGGTTGGCTCAGTGGTAGAGCATCAGCCTGGCGTATGGAAGTCCTGGGTTTGATTCCTGGTCAGGGCACACAGGAGAAACACCCATCTGCTTCTCCACCCCTCCCCTCTCACTTCTCTCTCTCTCTCTTTCTCTCTCTCTCTCTCTCTCTGTTTCTTTCTCTTCTCCCCTCCTGCAGCCATGGCTCAACTGGAGCGAGTTGGACCCAGGTGCTGAGCCTGGCTCCATGGCCTTCATCTCAGGCACTAAAAAATGGCTCTGGTTGCAATGGAGCAACGCCCCACATGGGCAGAGCATTGCCCCCTAGTAGGCTCTCCCCAAGTAGGTAAGTGACTTGGCTGTAACCTCTTTCCCTGTTCTCAGATTTCTCCCCTTTTGGATTACCAGGGGGAAAAAAACAACAAGGTTTTGGCTTCAAACAACCAGAAGAGTCTTCCTGTAGGAGGCGGAACTATGACTGGGTAGGGTACCTGTTTGGAGTGCCCCAGAAGGAGCCAGCAGCCTCCAGGCCCAGGCCGGTCTTTCCACCCAAGGCACAGGCCCCCGTCTCTCAGTGCAGCTCTGCGCCAACCCTGTCCCTATCTTTCCACCAGCACATGCTCCCTACTTTTCAGCCGCTCCCAGCACCCCCGACACCCATCCTGTCCCCACACCTGGCCTGCCTGCTCCTCCTCGAGGACCCAGCTCACAAAACAGTGCTGATGGAGTGCTGTCTGCCGGGCAGCGGACCTAGTGCTCCCCATGAGCTTTTACATAATCTCTACAACGACCCCGTGAAGTGACTACCAGTCATGCCCATGTGTTATGGAGAAACTACAGCACAGAGAGGCTGAGTAACTTGCCGAGGTCACACAGCAAACAAGTGGCTGAGCCAGGATGCAAGACGGAGAAACCATCTTGGGTCCCCTGGGCATCGTCTGGGTTACTGCGCCGCCGAGTGTAACACTACTGCTGTGTTGGACCCCCTGCACACACGGTGCTGCCGGGAAGGGAGACCAAGCAGCGTCCACAGCAGACAGCGGGGACCAGCGCTGGAGTCACTGGGACTGCCAGGCAGTGTGAGCAGAGATGGCAGACACGCCTGGTGCGGATCCGCCAAGCCGGAAACATGGAGTCCATGTCGGAAGATTGCTAAGTCCGCACGACCCCTGCTATCTTACGTGAGACCGAGTGTGTTCCAGCAACTCTATTTTTTTTTTTTTTTTTTTTAATTTTAAGAAGTTCTTGTTTTGCCCCTACACGAGTCAAGAGTGGAGTGACAAATTCATCCTGGTTTGACAGAAGTTCTCGTCGGCATTCGTCTGGCTGGGGTCTCCCGGGCCTGACTTGGCTCTTCCTGGCCTTCCCATCCCGACATCTCAGTGCCCGGGTCTCGCCCACGGCTGCATTTTCCCTCCTGCTTCTCCCCGGACCCTGACCTGGAGCCGCCCGCCGCTGGGTCCCACGCGCCTCCCTGGCCCTGTCTTCCCAGTCCCTGGGCGGGCCGTGGCGGGCATGAGGCCTGGGCTCCAGCAGGGCGTTCCCACACCAGCGAGCTCCGTGTGAGGACAGGAGGATATTTATATAGTTTTTGTTTTCTTTTGTTTTCAGTTTGTTTCCTGACGCCAAGGTCCAATACCAAGCTGCCCAGGACAAAACCGGTCTCCTGGCAACTGTAAATGAACCTCTTCCCTATCCTGAGTCCCTGAGAACATGGGACCCTCCCTGCAGCCCTGGTCGGGGGTGGGGGTGGCCTTAAAAAGGGGGTGTGCTTGGGGACGTGGGGTCAGGGTGGTCTGAGATGGACCGGCCTGGAGAGGGGATGGAAACAGGAAACCGCCACCCTTGAACGGGGCCGTAGTGCTGGACGGGGGGCTTCAAATGGATACTTGACATAACGCCTCAAATGGATACTTTCAGACATAACCGTTATGGAAGCCACGGTCCCAGCCGGGGCTCTCCTACAGAGTAGCTATTGATTATGTGCTTCATCCAGAGATCCAAGTTCTGGGGCAGAAGGAAACCCAGCAAACATTCCATGGGCTTCCACTAAGTGCTTCCCGTGAAATCAGTGCTCACAGAAGCGTACGAGGTGGGGAGGCCTTGTTATGGGAAAGAGGTGTTCAGAGAGAGGACCCGGGGCATGGCTGTGCCAGCCACCGGGGTGGGGGGGACAGCCCCTGAGGGTCCTGGCTGGCTAGCTCCAGGCTTTCCCCTGGGGGCCTGCCACTCTGCTGCCCCGTTGGCGTGGTTACCTGGGGGGTCCGCCCGCGGCTGGTTCAGGACGTTGAAGCTCTTCCAACTGTACTGAGGTTCTGGGGAGCCCTCCTTGGACCGGCAGCTCAGCTGAATGTCGTTGCCAATCACGGTCTCTCCCTTGATGCCGCAGTCTGGCTTGGAGGGTGGCACTGTGGAGGGGAGGGGCCGAAACGAAGGTGTGAGTGTGTGTGGGGAGGACTTGGGGACAGCCACCTCCCGCCGCAGACACACATGCCTTGTCTGTTCGCAGGCCGGTGAGACCTGACACTCTAAGGAAGGTCAGTCCCCCGAACCTCCCTCGCACCTGTCCCTGTCCCAGAGGCAGTACAGACAGCAGGATGCGTCCTGGTGGCTAGTTTTGAACCGTCACCCTTATAAAGATGGGGACACGGAGGCCCAGAGAGGGGCCCGGTGAGGGTCCCACAGTGCTGGGGCTGGGACTGGGGTCTCCCCACAGTGACAGGCACCCCCTCCAGTGACTCGGCCGTGCCTTTTTAGGCCAATCTCAGCCTCTCTGTGCTCCCACCTGTCACAAGAGGGGATGACAGACATTGTTGGTAAAGGGCCACATGACGGTCTCTGTCATTGTTTCATTTTAAATGACCCTTTAGAAACATAGAGACTGTTCTTAGATCGTAGACAGGCTGCGGGCTGGGTCTGGCTGCCATTTGCCGACCCCTGGGGTAAATGGAAGCCTCTCTCTCCAAAGCCCTAAACCTCAGCGTCTCCAGAGTGTTCGCTTTGGGTTACGTGTTGCCCTCGTTGCGTGCTTTGCTGATAGAGTGGAATTGTTCTGAGTGGCTGGGAGGTAGGAGGGGTGTGTGCTGGGTGGGGAATGAGGACCGAAGGCTGGGAGGGGACAGAGGGACAGAGATCAGGACAGGAAATCCACAGAAAGGAAGTACAAAAACCAATAGGCCCCCACACCTGACGTGGTCTCCCAGAATGCCTGCCTGCCTCCAGCGAGGGCCTTGCACTCGGCACTGTTCACACCACCGTGTAGTGTGGCTCATTCTACAAACCTGATCAGGGCCCTGGCTGGTTGGCTCAGTGGTAGAGCATTGGCCCAGCTTGTGGAAGTCCCAGGTTCGAGTTCTGGCCAGGGCACACAGGAGAAGCACCCATCTGCTTCTCCATCCCTCCCCTTCCCCTTTCTCTCTCTCTCTCTCTCTTCCCCTCCCACAGCCAAGGCTCCATTGGAGCAAAGTTGGCCCGGGTGCTGAGGATGGCTCCATGGCTTCTGCCTCAGGCATTAGAATGGCTCCGGTTGCAATGGAGCAATGGCCCAGATGGGCAGAGCATCACCCCTTGGTGGGCATGCCGGGTGGATCCCGGTTGAGCACATGTGGAAGTCTGTCTCTCTTCCTTGCCCTCACCCCCCACCCCGCTTCTCATTTCAGAAAAATACAAAACAGACAAACAAAATACACCACACCTGATCGGGCACCTACTGTACGCATGAGACTGCTGAGGACGGGGGGTGACACAGTGAGTCCCTGTGCTCAAGGAGTCCAGTAAGTAGACAGTGAGCAGGCAGGGGGCAAGGCTCTGGGACATGGACTCAGCCACAGGAAGGGCTGTGATGGGAAGGGATGAGGGAAGGAGGCCCAGGTAAAGGTGGTGGCCCTGCAGGCAGAGGGGCTCTGAAGGACCCTGGAGTTCACCTGAGCCTTTGGGCGGAGTCCTCGGGGGCAGAGAGGCTGCTCAGGGGAGAGGGCTGTCCTGGAACCCGTGGATGGCAGGCAGGCAGGCCGGTCCCCTCGGCTTCTCAGCATGCCCCAGTGGACAGTGGCCCGTTCTACAACCGGGACCGCACAGGTGCGGGGCCAGTGAGCAGGCAGAGTGAGCTCTCTCTAGTCTCTGCCAACCCTCTCCCTGCCCTTCCCCCCCAAAGTTCTGGGGAAAGCTGTTCAGGATGCACCTCTCCCCTCTAGCCCGGCAGCCTTTATATTCTCTGCGGGGACCCCTGGATATCTCGCATCCCAGTTGGCTGGTCCTCCCTCCTAGACAGGCGGTGGGTGCTACTACCAAAATCGCGGGTAGAGTGATCCCCAGGGAAGCAGGGGACACCATGGGCTCCGGGCCTCTGCAGAGCCTGCTACTCCCGCTGCGAACACCAGAGGGCGCCAGAGGCTGGGAGGTCCCAGGGCCAGGTGGCCTCCTGCGGTGATCCGGGACTGCGTGTCCCGCCTGTGTTCGGAGGTCCCCCAACCCAAGTGGGCATCCCTGCATAATGAAAGCCCTTCTGCCTAAAATGTAGCCCTGCAAGAGAGCCATTTGGAAAGAAAACTTTATTTTTTAAAAGAGAGTTTGCTTGGATTTCTTAATATACAGTATAAAACAATCTCTCTCGCTCTTTCTTTAAGGCAAAACATGGGTTTCCCCGAGTTTCATAACCTCAGATTTAATGTGTCCCCCTAGTCCTTCAAATTAACTAAAATGTAGCAGCTTTGGTTGTGGGGGGTGGGGAGATAGCCACACTAAGGGAGGGTCTGCTGCCTTCCCCAACCAGCTTGTTGCCAGAGGACAACGATTGTTTCCTGGGTGCAGGAAGGAAACAGAATTAGGCAGAGGAAGGCCAGGTGGGTTGGGAGGGACTCAGCAGGGGGAACCTGAGTGGATAAAGCATTGACCTGGAATACTGAGGTCGCTGGTTCGAAACCCTGGGCTTGCCTGGTCAAGGCACATGTGAGAAGCAATGACTATGAGTTGATGCTTCCAGCTTCTCCCTGCTCTTTCTCTCTCTACCCCTCCCCAAATCAATAAATTTAAAAATCTAAATAAAGAAAAGAAAAAGGATGCATAGTTTGGCGGGAAGGAGTGGCTCCCGGGCAGGGTGGAGGTCGTGGCTTAGACTGGTCACAGAGCAGGTGCTCCCCAAAGTTCCCGGAACTTTGACTTTGAGTCAGTGGGGGGCCCCCTTTCTCTGGGCCTTATCTACAGAATGATGATACCAATATAGGTGATCATTCAGATTTTTTCAGGAAAGAAGTTATTTGTATGGAAAAAGAACAGGAACTTGGGATGTATTTCAAAAAGGCGGCAGAACCTCCCGGACAGTGTGGTGTTGGGGTCACAGGGTGGGAGACAGTGAGGGGCTTCTACCGGTGAGCGGAGCATGTGACGGGGAAGGACACACGGCCGGCAGCCTCAGAGTGAGGCACAGTGGGCATCTTGACAGCGGGACCCAGGGTTTCTCTTTTCTTCTCATCAGTAAGTTTGACGTGAGAAAGAGGAGAGGAATCCAGGGGGGGCACTGGACAGAGCGTGGACCGGGTCTCCCAGGCTGACACCCAGGGGCTGCTCCTAATGGGGCTTCTCCTCTGCGCTGGGGGCTGCCGCTGCTCCCAGAGAGCTCAGAACACCCTGCAGTTCCAAGGGGAGAGGCAGCGCCCCCACCCGGAGACCGGCAGGCAACGGAGGAGTTCTAGCGCCGGGTCAGGCGTCCCTGCCTCTGACCCCAGGGCACTTGTCCTCCGTGCACGCCCGCCCTGCCCCACCGGCTTCCTGGGAGGAGATGGGGACACTCACCGAGGACCAGGAGGCGGACGCGTGCCTTGGAAGTGCCATCCAGGTCCTCCAGCAGCGAGACCGAGCACTCGTACGTGCCGTTGTCGTCCATGGTCAGCTGGCTGATGGTGATGGAGGCGTCTGACTGCTTGGCGTTGCCGGACAGGTTGACACGGTTCTCAAAGAGGTCACCGTAGATGTAGTGTTGGGTTGAAAATGTCCAGATGACCACCTTTTCCTGGGAGGGGGGAGAAATGCCAATGTCTTCACCCTAAGGCCCTGGCATGGCACTTCCTCCAGTCGGGGCTGGTGACCCTCAGCCACCACACCCAGCCCAGAAGCGTGGACGCCAAACTCGGGGAACAAAGATCTGATACGTGGTACCACCTCATCACATCTACATATGTTTAGTGACAATATCAAAAGACAGGCAGGTCAGCAGTACAGTAAGAGCCTGGGCAGATAAACAGGGTTTCTTCAAATTCCAACATGGTCACCTTGTGACCTCTGGCATCTTTTGCTTGTCCCATTCCAGCCCACTGTCTGTTCTCAGTCGGTCATTCAGCCAGTACTTATTGAGCACCTATGATGTGCCAGGCATGGTGCTAGGCAACCACTGGGGCTTCCGTGGGGAGCCCCGTTATAGACTCTGTGTGTGTGTGACAGAGACAGAGAGAGGGACAGATAGGGACAGACAGACAGGAAGGGAGAGAGATGAGAAACATCTATTCTTTGTTGCAGCTCCTTAGTTGTTCATTGATTGCTTTCTCATATGTGCCTTGATGGGGGGGGGGCACTACAGCAAACCGAGTGACCCCTTGCTCAAGCCAGTGACCTTGGGCTCAAGCTGGTGACCTCGGGGTCTTGAACCTGGGTCTTCCGTATCCCAGTCCGATGCTCTATGCACTGCGCCACCGCCTGGTCAGGCGCCACGTGATGTCCTTGATTCTTGCCTTTGGAGTTCATTATCAAACAGAACCTGGAAGTGACTGAGGTCAGTTCTGCCACCCTCTTTCTACCTGTGCCCAGGCTGGGCTGCCCCCACTTCCTGAGGACACTCACCGTGTGACTCCGTAAAAGCTTGTCCCATTGGATGAACCCTTCTCGGGTAGAGATGGTGGTGTGGTAGGAGCAGGGCAGGGTGACACTCTTTCCGCGGGCCGCCCGAAGGAGCTCCTGCGGGGTTTCCACCAGGATGGCGCCGACTGTGGCCCAGACTGAAAAGACAGTGGGGAGTGGGAGGGAGAAGTGGGTGACGTAGGCACACGCGCTCGCTGCGCAGAGACATCAGCCCTCCTCCGACCACAGCCGACAGGCTGCATCTGCCGCCGCCTTGCACGTGAGCTGCTTTCCCACAAGGCCGGGTGAGGACCGACCATGTGACCTCGGCCCTCCTGTCTCTCCTTGTGGCGCCACAAGTGGGTCAGCACATTGTGTGATGGCTCAAGCCTGGTTTTGAGCTCACCCTCCTGCCCCTCACCATCCTTTTCCTGTCCCTGACTCGCTTCTAACTCAGAAACCTACCTCTGATACTTTTATCCCCGTATCCGTGTGGCTCCGCGTGGAACACAACTTCTCCGTGGCTATTCGAGGAAGCGGCACGGTGTGGAGTTTGAGTGAGTTGAAAGAGCTCCTTTATTTTCTAAATGCATGACCCTGAGCGGTTCCCACTTGGCCGCGGACGTGCTCGGAGCCTGAGTTCTCACTCGGAAAGTAGGCTGGTGGTGTGAAGAGTGACGTGGAAAGGGTGCTTTGCTTGGGATGGTGGCTTCCCCGTAACCAGCACCCAGTGACTGCTGGTTACACCGTGTGTGCCTCTGTCCAGCTATCCTGTCTCGTGGTCAGCCTGGGAGGCACCTGCTCAGTCAGAGGTGAGTCACAAGCGATAACCCCAACTGGCACCCTGGGCCAAGTCTCAGAAAGAACTAGCGATCTCTGAGGGTTGTAACTAAAGGGCAGATTGGTCTTAAGAGATCATCACGATAGTGTGCGTTAGAGTCCTCATGTGCTCACAGATCTGGGAGGGAGGAGATGGACATGGATGGAGGGGGCGAAAACCCAGTGGAGCCCTGTTTCGATGCTGCTAGTAAACCTGAGAAGGACCTTTGGAGGCGGAGCCTGTGCCCCAAGGCACCCTTGCATTTTCCAAAACCCTGGACGGAAAGTGAACCCGGGTGTTGAAGAACTTCACTCCAGCAGCTGTTGCCGAGAGCCTTCCAACGCCAACCGGAATGCTCCCACCTGACACTGCCGACACCCTTGACACCCCTGGGTTCCAATGTTACTGGCCTTGCAGGCTGGGAGCCTTCCGATGTCTGACAGCCTCCCCGCCTCCATCCAACATAAGCCCATGTCCTCCTCCTCCTCTGTCCATTGGCTCGATGTTGAGAAGTGACCCGGTGTTCCCTTCTGTGGGATTTTTTGCATCCCTACTCCACGGTCAAGACAGGAGCCCCAGGTGGGACATGTAATCCATGGTTAGAAAACTAGGAAGTGGAGAGATTCTAGAAACCTCTAGAGCCTTCCAACAACTTCCTCTTCCCTGTCCCGGCACAGGTCTACATTGGGCATCTTTCTCGCAGTGGCCCGCCCCACCTGGCCCTCCACCCCCCAGTGGTTGCACCCTCTCATCCTGTGGCCTCCCTAGAGCTGTGTCCACGCTCCGAATACCCCGTCCGCCTCCCCACTCCCCCCGTTCCTTCTCACGTCGGAGCTCCTCCCACGCGTCCATCCGATGTGCTAATTCACCATAGGAGCTAAGAACTAAGGGTTCACTGAGGCGCTAACCTTCCTGGGGAGGTGTGGGGGGGTAGATACAAGTTGGAATAGCAGGTGCTTTTACCTGCAGGGAAGGGCTCGGAGTCTCCCCATGCTGCAGTCACTTGCGGAGGGAGATGTTTTGAGCTCCGACATTGTCCTGGAGGGAACTGCTGAACTGTCCCAAGGACGCTGCCCTGAATGTCACCCGCTTCCCGTGAGGACCTGCCTGCCGGAACCTCTCTTCCCGTGAGAGTTTGTCACATGGCAGAGGAGGGTGGCCAGGAGCACAGATGCTGGAGCCTGACCACCCAAGCTGGCACCGTCATCTGACTTACTGGCTCTGTCACCTGGGGCAACTGAGTTCATTTCTCAGAGCTGTGGTTCCCTGCACTAGACGGCGAGGACCACGCTGTCTCGCTCCAGCTTGCAGCAAGGGTCCTGTGGCTGGGCACGGCGTACGCACCCTTGTACCCGGGTCCTGTGGCTGGGCACGGTGTACGCACCCTTGTACCCGGGTCCTGTGGCTGGGCACGGCGTACGCACCCTTGTACCCGGCACGGAAGCAGGACCCACCCCAGCCTTCCGGACAGTCACGGCTCTCCCCTCGCTGTGCCTTTACTGTCGTATCCCTGGGGCTTAACCAAGTGCCTCCCCCCACGGCCTCAGCTCTGACAAGCGCCCTTTGACAGCCAATGAATGAGTTACAGAGAAGCCGGGCTTAAAACCCGGGTAGGATTTACACCCGGAGAGACACTTGGTTGGAGACCGTACCCCACAGATTGCTAGAAAATGCCCCCTAAAACCAAATAAAGGAGACCCGAGGGGCCCCGGGGCGCGGGGAAGCCGCATCTGCAGAGTGACCCAGATGGAATCCAGAGAAGCCATTTAACCTCCCTAAGGGGACTGAGCCTGGAGACCCAGGCCGCAGCCTCGATGATTGCTTATAAATAATTAAGGTTTGTTAAGGAGCTAATAAACTGTCTCTGGAGGGAAAACCGGAAAGCAATACATCCGAGGAGGATAATGAAGTGTCTGATGGACGGGCTGCCAGAGGCCCACACAGCGCATTACGGGAACCAGGGGGAGCGGCTGTAATGCTGCCACTTAGGGGAGACCCGGAAGCCCCGGGGGGGAGGAGATGGATGCCGGAGGCCAGAAGGGACACCTACCCAGGGCTAGACACGTGCTCCGGTCCCTGAGGACTGGGGCACTTTGCACCTGCAGGTCCGTTTGTCCTGCCGACCCCCCACCTCCACTCCGTGCAAACGACCTCCATAGGCTCTTTGACGAGCACTGGGGGGGAAGCAGGGTGGTGGGGGGTCAGAAATCAATGGCTGTTTGTTGAACATTTGTTCAACATGGCTCTCAGGAATCTGCAAGTCAACTGACGCCTTTTTTCCTATGGCCCTAGTTTCGTGTAAGGTACCCTGGGGGGGAAAGACCGATCACAGGCCTGTTGGTGCCTGTCTCCCCTGGGGACCCACCGGGAACATCCTAGCCCTTGCTGAGCTGGCTTCTACTTTTTTGACGTACGATGTTGCATTAGTTTAAGGTGTTCAATATAGTGACCTGACATTCGCAGACCTTATGATGAGATCACCATGTAATCTAGTGACCGCCTGTCACCGTGCAAAGTTATCACGATATTGACTATAATGCCTTCCACCTGTTTCACCCCTTCTTCCCCCTCCCAACCTGCCCCTCTGGTAACTATCACTTTGATCTCTGATTCTGTAAGACTGTTTTTCTTTTATTTTGTTCGGGGAGGATTTCTTTGTGTTGTTTATTTCTTTAGATTTCACATGTAAGTGAAACCGTACAGTATTTGTCTTTGATGTATATCATTTGGCATAATGACCCCGAGGTCCATCCATGTTGTCACAAAGGGTGAGATTTCATTCCCTTTTTTTTTTTTTTTTTTCATTTTTCTGAAGCTGGAAACAGGGAGAGACAGTCAGACAGACTCCCGCATGCGCCCGACCGGGATCCACCCGGCATGCCCACCATGGGGCGATGCTCTGCCCACCAGGGGGGCGATGCTCTGCCCATCCTGGGCGTCGCCATGTTGCGACCAGAGCCACTCTAGCGCCTGAGGCAGAGGCCACAGAGCCATCCCCAGCGCCCGGGCCATCTTTGCTCCAATGGAGCCTTGGCTGCGGGAGGGGAAGAGAGAGACAGAGAGGAAAGCGCGGCGGAGGGGTGGAGAAGCAAATGGGCGCTTCTCCTATGTGCCCTGGCCGGGAATCGAACCCGGGTCCTCCGCACGCTAGGCCGACGCTCTACCGCTGAGCCAACCGGCCAGGGCTTTTTTTAAATTTTTTTATGGCTGAGCAGTAGTCCATTGTGTGCGCATACCACCTCTCCTTTATCCGCTCTCGATGGATGGACATGCAGGTGGCTTCCACCTCTTGGCTATTGGGAATAATGCCCAGTGACCACGGTGGGGGGGGGCGCGTAGTCTTTTCAAATTAGTGTCTTTGTTTTCTTTGCTGGCTTTTCGGAACCCCTTCCCGCGGGGTCTGTCCCAGGCACACTTTCTCATGTTGATGAGGGTGAGGATGGCAGACCTCCTCCCTCCCTGGACGCAAGCCCCTTCCCACCGCAAGGAGCCTACACAGAGCTGGGTGCTAAGACCACCTGGCTGACTGGGTGGTTGACGGCACCATCCCTGCCCGGAAACCGTCAGAGGTCGCTGCCAGCCAGCATTCTCCTGGCGCCGCCGAGTCACGTGGCCGATGCACGTGTGAAGGAGTGATGTGTGCGAGGAGAGAGAGCAGGGGCTCTGGGGGGCCAGGGGGGTCAGGAAAAGGCTTCCTGCCTGCCGGGGTGCGCCTTGAAATAGCCCCCAAGGGATTTAGCCCTCCCGGCAGCCCGTGTGCATCTGGCGAGGAAATTGGGATGCAAGTCTGTCTACACAGCTGCACCCACGTCCGCCGCGCCCTCACGGAGAGCACGCAGCTTCCAGAAGAAATCAGACCCCAAATGCAGGATGGATCCCAGTTATCTTTGGATTCCAGGATGATGGAGCCGTTGTGGGGTTTCTCCTTGGTGCATTCTTGGTTTTCAAGTGTCCTGCGGCAGGCGGGGTGGTGCTCCTGAGACTGCACGCTGCATGCTGGTGTGTAAGTCAGGCAGGTGGCACTGCAGCCCGTTGTGTCAGGGAGGTGACCCTTCCCAGGGAGATGAGGCAGCTGGAGCCATGGGGCCACCGAGCGTATTGGGGAGGTTTCTCGAGTCCCCATGGGGACAGGAGATGCAGGCTATAGGACAGGAGCTCCCAGGAAGCGTGTGAAGACAGAGGAGAAGGCGGATGGAAGAGGCCCCGGCCTGGATGGAGATGAGGGCTCAGGATCGCTGGAGAATGTCCCTTGCTCATGACAGGTGTCACTTGGTCCCGTGCGTGTGGAGGGAGATGTTGGGGAGCAGGGGGCCCTGCCGTCCACACTCTGGGCTCACTCATCACCCAGTGAACTTTGTGACAGTCGTAAGTGGGCATGTCGTCCGGTTGCCATGTCCTTCTGGGTGTTTATGGCACCCCTGACTCACCAGGGCAGAACTCAGCAAGCAGCTCAAAGGGCACTGGGTGGCGGTGGGGGAGGGAGGCACCACAGGAAGGAGGCGGGTTCCAAGTATGAGGGTTGGTGCCCGTGGGCAGGCGGCCTGGGCACAGCGCCAAGCTCTGCAGGCAGGGAGGAGACAGAACCAGAGTGCTGCCATCATTAGGGGCAACCTCACTTCACCTCCAGGGCCGGTGTCCCCTCCGCTGGCTGTCCCCACACGAAGCTGAAGGTCACACTGCCACCGAGGACAGCTTGGATGCTCCTGTTGACAAGCAGGTGATATCTGAGGGACCTGCAGGACAAGTCTCTTTCCCTGACTGCTGGTCCTATCCATGGAACCCTAGAAAGGGACTCGGATGGTTAAGGCAGCGGAGGCTCGCAGAGAAGCTGGGGCAGCCTGGAGAGCCAGGGAAGCGGAGAGGCAGGAGAGGCGGCCCTGAGCACAAGCCGGCTGGCTGCCTGCTAAGGTTCAAGGGCAGGAACCCCTTCCCGACAGCCGTCCAGTGGGTGGTGGCCACTGGGCACCCGTGGTCCAGGCCCTGTGCTGGGCTTGGGGTGGATGCCAGCAGAGGTGGGCATAATCCCTGCACTCACGGCGTGCGTGGGGTCCTCTGGCTGAGTACTGGTAGTCAGGACATGATCACAGATAAGTGCACATAAAACCCCCATGGTAACAGGTGTTACACACTCGCTGACGGGCTAGCACAGAGACATAGGGGTGGGGAGAGGTTGTGGTGAGGAAGGGTCTTTTCAGCTGCCATTGAGGATGAGGAGAAAATGGGAGGCGAGGGGAGTGAGGGAGAGGGCAGGGGGCGCAGGAGGAGAAGGTGGGGTGCCTTCCAGAAGTCGACACAGGCCAGTGGGGATTTCAGGGTGTCTGAGCCCCCCTGTACACAACCCTGAGCCTCCCACCATGGCCCCAAATACACAAACAGGCCAGTTACAAACAGCACGCCGTTCCAGCAGGGCAGCTTCGGACAAATCCCACCACCTGCCTCTTCTTGCCCCTTGTAGACGCTCCTACACAGTGGCTCTGGAGTCACACCACGGCCGAGGTGGCCTGATGGGGGGCCCTGGCCAGCCCCCACTGCATTTCCTGCACCCTGTCCCAGCTTACAGTCCTGCACGTGCCCCATGGTGCTCTGACGTTCTGAGCCGGATGACCAACTGCCCCAGCTCCAGCCACACGAGCGGACGGTGCCAAACTGAGCCACCAGCCACCTGCAGGGCATCAGCCCCGGTACCAGGTGACCGTTCCTGAAACCCACTTATCCTCAGGTTCCGGCATGAGACCCTGAACCCGGACTGCCCATGGGCGTCGCCTGGGCAACTCGTTCAAGATCAAAGCGGTGCCCAGCGTCTGCCCCTAGGGATTCTGACATGAAAGGTCTGGGCAGGCTGGACATTCCCTCCCCAGGTGATGCCGTGGGCAGCCAGGGTCACTAGCCGCAGCCCCGCGCCTCCACTGTGCCCTCTCACATGGTCCTCTCTGAGGCTGACCGCTCACAATGTCCCTCTTCTGAGGCTGCGCCAGGATGGGGCCATTTGAATCCTGGTCACATCGCTGTGGGCAGACAGGGTGTTGCTTCCCTGGGTCCCTGCACCCTCCCTGCGAGCGCTGACTATGTTTGACTTGTGTTCTGGCTCCTCTGGGGATTACCGTGGCCCCAGGCCCTGGGGGCCCAAGTGGCTTCAGGGCTCACAGCCTCAGAGCACATGGAAGTACGCTTGTGGCCTGAATCCTATCCTCAGCGGCCACATTAACTGGGGACAAGGTTCCTGTCTTTCATGATTCTCATCAGACACGCATGTCGGAGGCTGAACCCTGGAAACCCCAGCGCCTGGGCCAGGTCCCTGCGTGGGGCCAAGGCACGCGGCTCGGTGTGCCACACTCCCGAGCCTGTGGGACCAACAGGAGCGCGGCTCTTCAGAGTGGCCAGGTGTAAGGCATTCGGGGATTACCTTGCGGAGATGGTGGCTCTCACAACGACCCCAAAGGAAGGATTCTAAAACGGCATGACCAGCCTCAAAAGGCCAGGACCTGGGAAACTTCATTCCCTTCAGAAACCCATCACGGATCAATCAATCATCCATGGGGTTTTTTTTTAATTCTTTTAGATGGAGAGAGAAAAAAATATTTTTTCTCGTCGGGTGTATCTGGGAATGACAGGTTCCTTTAGTTCTCTGTGTAAAGCAATATTTTCCTAAGCTTTTCTCACTTAAGCTTCAAGGACGTTTCCTCTTGTTCTGGGGGTGGGGTGGGGTGCTTTTTTTTCTTTGCATTTTTTTACTGTGTCTTTAAAGGTTTGAGTGACTCGGGGCAGCACTGTTCAGAGACGCTTTTACTGGTGGGTTTCTCTTTCTGAATGTCTTTTCTGACAGCTGTGACTTTGATCACATTGGGTCTGTCATGGAGATGGGGGGCCCCAAAAAATTCCCCGAGTGGCAGAGCCCAGGTTGGAGATTTCTCTCCTGCAGCTTCTGGGAGAGGTGACAACTCTGGGCTCATCCACTGTCACTCTGACCTCTCTTTCTGGCCACCCGTCTGCCAGATCGGCGCGGTCCCCCTCCCACGAACTAGGACCAAAGTCAATTCCCTGTAACTCCCGCCTGTCTGCTCTAATAACAATGACGGTGATAGTCAGTAGCGCTTCCTGAATGCTTCTGACCTGCCAGGTAGTCTACTCAGACCTTTCCGACCCCAGCAACCCTCCGCCAGGCCCTCTGGGAGATGCAAAGTGCCTTTCCACACCTTAGCGATCACCCTGGCCATTTCACCGAGCAGGAGGCAGAGGTTGCGCGGGGTGATCGGCCTGGCCCCACACTAGAGTCCATTAAGGAGGGGGTGGTGGTTGGGGTGCCACAGCAGGAGCGGTGGAAGTCCTGGTGGGGAGACCTATTTGTCATGGGCATTGGTTAGAATCGTCAGGCTGATGTTTAGCCATGTTTAGTGTTGTTTTCACATTCCCTAATGCACTGCCTTCTGTTTGTGTCCTCTTTGTGTTATCTTATGTGATATCTTCACCCCTGCCCCAAAGTCTAAGGGGTCCTAAGCCTATTCTCATCAGCTGGATGTTGCCCTGCCCAGAACATCAGCCAAATCTATGTTATAACCGGGCCAGTTCAGATGAGGAAACCAAAAGAAGAAGGGCTAAGGCCAGTAGGTGTCAGAAACCCAACTCATGTTCCAGCTCCTCCAGGAAGCCCTCCCTGATTGTCCTGCTCTTTCCCCTGGTCTCCTTGATGAGGCAGGGTCACCTGGTTGCTTTTAGGTTTGACCTTTGAAGGCCTTCATTGCTCACTGACTTGTACATGGCCAGGACTATTCCCCCACCCCTCCAATGTTTTCACCCATCAAGCAACCACAGCTGGCCACCGAGCCTGCGTCCCTCTACCTACCCCAGTGCTCCAGCCCCTTCCTCTAGGGCAGTGGTCAGCATATTCATTAGTCAACAGAGCCAAATATCAACAATACAACAATTAAAATTTCTTTTGAGAGCCAAATTTTTAAACTTAAACCACATAGGTAGGTACATTCCTTATTGAGGTAGCGCCTGCACATGGTATTTTGTGGGAGAGCTGCACTCAAGGGGCCAAAGAGCCGCTTGTGGCTCTCAAGCCGCAGTTTGCCGACCAGGGCTCTAGGTGGGCACGTGGTTCTGGCTTGGAGAGCAAGGGTAGGAGGATGGGGGGGGGGAGAGTAGGGGCTGAAAACCTACTTCATCTGAGCATTATTAGCTTGAGAACTGGTTCCACTGGCTGAGCTCAGCCTGCGGTCACAGTCTTATGTCCTTCTCACAGGAGGAGGCAACATGGACCCTTCTGGGCAATGCAGGATTCAAGTCACTTTCCCTTCTAAGCTGGGCCAGTGGTTTGCTTCAGTTTCGCTTCCTGAACCACAATCCTTTTTTTTTACTCATGCCTGCATGCAGCCAGGCCACGAGTGCAGGGATGGCCCAGGGCAGGGAAGGCGGGCCTCACTAGCCCAGCCCGGGGCGGATGATCACTCCCTTTCAGCACCCCCATCTAGATCCGCTGCTGAGATGGGTTCCCTCATGACTGCGGCTATTCCAGAACTCTCCTTCCCCTTTGGTGACCACACAAACTATGCCTTCAGTCAAGAGCTACCTGGATGAGGGAATGGACCACCCAGGCCCTGTAACCTGGTGACCAGGCTCCTGGTCCCCAGACAGACCACCTGGCAGGCTTTTCCAGATCTACTTCCAAGCCTGGACCCAGCCCTGCCCAGCCCCAGGCTGCCCTGCACCCAAGGGCCCCAAGGCCAGGTGTTGAGAGATGTGGGGGCGTGGGGGGCCTGGGGGTTGGGAGAACTGTCCTCGGGCGCAGGACAGCGGGTCCCGGGGCTTGCCTGCGCAAGCTGAACAGTGGCTTTAGCTGAGGGAGCCTCCTTGTTCCCCGCCTTAAGGCTGGGGACGCCTGTGCTCCAGGTAGAACCCTGCACCTTTGTGCTTTCTTCCCAGACCCTCGGAGCCTGCGGGAGCTTCTCAGGTTACCAGCTGGTGGGATTTCTCAGTGTTGCCCAATACACTGGACCAAATCTACTCCTAAAATTCCGAAACCCTGTCTCTCAACTTCCCTTCCCCATTCGTCTTTCTGCCCAGCGTGGAACCCTCAGACCAGACGTCCCGTCCTGACCCTAGAAACTTCGCGGGGCCCACACAGGCTATGTGGCCGTTGAGTGCTCAACTTGGATTCAGGTGTTTGTTGACAACTGTCTAATTTCTATTTTGTGGGGTTCCCGTCTTCCGAGTTTTCAGTGACAGGAGTATCAGAAGGCTGTGCAGCTTGGGCCTTTGGAAAGGGCCTGTCTAGTTGGTTTTGTTGTTGAAGGGTTGAGTCTTCTCTTGCCCTGGGAATGGTATGGGTGAGTGGGACTGTCTTTTTGCCTCACATTCCTTATGTGCATGGTACAGATCTTGACACTCCTTAACACTGCATATTTTTCTCTGGTTTTAAGGCAAAGGTGACAGTCCCAAGCAGTGAACACTTCTAATTCCATACACCCTGGGCTTTCCAGGACAAACTCTCTCAAACACTTCATCCAAACTGTCAGATCTCCTGTCTGACCCTGCATTCTGATCTGAGATCAGACCATACGGGCTTTGAGAATTTACGAATTATTCATCCCAGATATGGGCTGGGATTTTATTTACTGATAGGCGGATGGAAAACCATTCTGAGGCTGGGTTCTGGACTGGACCCCACCACCTGAACAGCAGAACACGTCATTCTGCCCAGCAGGAGCAAACCTGTGCCCCCAGGGGCCCTCCCCTGGGGGTCATTAGTGGACTATATCCCCCCCCCCCCAGGGGCCCTGGCCAAGGAGAGACCTGCTCACCTGCACAGAGCGTCCATAGGATGGGCCGTACCTTCCCCGCCATGGTCTTGCTTCCTCTGTGCCTCGAGCTCAGCTGGGAACTGGCGGCACCCAGACAGGTCTGGGCTGACTCCTCAGAGCGACAGCTGCCTCCAGGCTGGTCCAGAGGTTCCCTGTGGTTTCCTCTTCCTGCCCACCTCGCTCAGCCTGGCCTGCACACCCCACCCCTCACCTGGACTGGCAGGTGAGCTTACCTACAGGACTGGACTTGTGCTCCACCTTCTCCACCAGGGGCCCCAACGGGAACCTGCCCCCCCCCTCCAGGAACCAGTCTCTCTCTCTGCCTTCCCTCCACCTGGCAGGTGTACAAAGTCCTGGGCCTCTGGCGCAGGTGTGGGCTTCTCCTATGATGGACAGGACATTGCCGCCTCAGGATAAAAAAGGGAAATGATTTCAGAGAAAGGCCCACAGCCAGTAAAAGAAGGGTGTTACCCACAATCTAAACCACCTCAAGGCACAATATGGCCCGTTCCTCTAATTCCCTCCCAACCTACACCCCTACCCCGCAGTAGAGAGACATCACGCAAGAAGACAAGAAGTCTCCTCCCTCAGAGACTTGACCATCTATCTGGTTGAGGAGGCAGACGGTACACAAGTCACCAAAGCACTCGTCCTTAGAAAAGATCATAACCACCTGGTCTCAGTTTGCTTGCAACTGTGCCGGTTTTAAAACAGAAAGTCCCAGGGCCCTGGAACCTCTCAGTCTCTAGCAAACTGGGATGGCTGGTCACCAACTTAACGAGTGAGAGGCCTGTGAGGAAGATAGCCTGGCAGGTGGTGCAGAAATGAAATGGGCAGGGGAAGGGGCTCCTCTTGAGAAGAGGTGCTCGGCACCAAGTGGGGAGGCGGCATCCTGAGTGTCTCTTGTTACAAACGGGCATCTGCAGCTCTGGGAAGTTAAAGGAGTTCTCCGAGGGGCACATGGCCGGGGGGTGGTTTTCTGGTTTCTGGTCCACCACTCCCATGGTCCAGACATCACCCACTGCGAGTTCAGGGGTGGTGACTGAGGGCACAGAGACGACAAAGGCCCTTGTCCTCTGTCCCCTCCTTCTGAGTGGTCCCCTCCTTATCTGCTGCCTCTCTTATTGTGTTAGTGCTCTGTCTCCCCTCCACCCTCCCCTTCCCTATGCTGACACTGTCACCTCAGCGGGTGGGCCAGGCCTGCTTGATGCCACCCTGCGGTCCCTCCCTGTCCCTTCCTGCCCACTATTAATAAAAATAATATAAAGGGAGCTACTTTAAAAGACGCTGGAGCTGCTGTCCCAGAGGAACCCCTGTGCCCATCTAATGCCTCAAATATCTGGAATGTTAAAACAGGGAAAAATAAGCCTGATCAGGCGGTGGCGCAGTGGATAGAGCACGGACTGGGATGCGGAGGACCCAGGTTCGAGACCCTGAGGTCGCCAGCTTGAGCGCAGGCTCATCTGATTTGAGCAAAGCTCACCAGCTTGGACCCAAGGTCACTGGCTCGAGCAAGGGGTCACTCGGTCTGCTGGAGGCCCACGGTCAAGGCACATATGAGAAAGCAATCAATGAACAACTAAGGAGTCACAACAAGAAACTGATGATTGATGCTTCTCATCTCTCTCTGTTCCTGTCTGTCTGTCCCTATCTATCCCTTTCTCTGACTCTCTCTCTGTCTCAGAAAAAAAAAAAAAAAGGGAAAAATGAGCTTCAGGCTGGGCCTGGGGCCACATTGTGTCCCAAAGAACTGCTGGCAAAGATAACAAGAGAGCAGCAGTTATGGCTACTGGGTGGGAAACTTACAGCACACTTAGAATTAACGTCAGGATGTTACATTATCTGGGCCAATAGACGTGCCTTTCATCCGCTGATGCCATTGTCCCCTCCCCTGTCTCAGAAGTGCCCTCGCCTTTGTCTCGTCCTTGGACCACTGTTTGGGCTTCTGCCTGAACCAGTGCTTCCCGATGGGCTCCTCTTACTGAGCTCAGCTACCCACGCTTCACTTTGATAATTTGTCTTAGGAGGATTCCCTAGGGAATTCATTCATTAAAATAATAATAATGATGATGATTGAAGCGTACCAGGTAACCAGGTGTGGTGAGATTCTAGGCAGGAATGGCACAAGGGCCTGTCTACAAGACAGATTTCACTGGGCTTCCCCTTCTGCCCATTTCCTCAGCCGACATACATTTTATTTAGCATTTATTCATCTAAACACACACACACACACAAAACTCCACCATTCGAAAGGGAATACGGTGTAAAAGTAAGTCGTCCCCATATTCCATCTCCCAGTCACCACCTGGTTCCATGTTCCAGAGGCAAGGTATGGTTTCTAGTTTCTCCTGCAGATATTGTGTGCTCATATAGTCTAGTACTGGTTCTCAAACACCAGCCTACCTCTTCCAAAGTACATAACTTGTGCCCTGACACGAGACATCTCCGCACACCCAGGAGTCACACTTTCCTACGCCGGGATTTTGTCCACGGTGTCCCCTCTGGCATTCCCCTCTCCCCCGCCCCAGTACCAGCTATCATAATCCGACTTGTCCTTTAAAAGCCAGCTCAGATGGAACCTCCTGCGTGAAGGCTTCCCTGATCTTTTCAGATGGAAGGGGAGGGCTGCCTCCCTCCTTTGAATACACACCACACTCTATGTCTCTCTTGGGACACTAACCATACTCGGTCTTACGCTGGAGTGATTTTTGACCCGTGCCTCGTTCCTCCTAATAAACTGTGAGCTCATTCGTGTTTTCAGACGATTTTTCACAGTAGTGTGCATCAGGCATTGTTCCACCTAGCCAGGAAGAAAGACATGCGATTGTGTAATTGCTAATTTTAGTCAAGTACTGTGACTGACACATGGTAGGTGATCAGCAGATATCTGTGAATGAGTAGACAAACAAATGGGTGGATGGATGGGTAGATGGATGGATACATGTATGGCTGGCTGGCTGGCTGGGTAAGTAGATGAATGGATGGATAGATGAATGGATGGATGGATGGGTAAATGGATGGATGCATGAATGTGTGGATAGATGGATGTGTGGATGTATGTATGTGTGAATGGATGGGTTAGTGGATGGGTGAATGGATGGATGGATAGGTGAATAGATGGGTGGATGAGTAGTTAGGTGGGTGGATAGATGGGTGGATGGGTGGATGAAGGGGCAGTCATGGAATGTGCAAAATAAGGGGGTGAATTAGTGGATTATTGGGCTTCGCTTTAATCATAGTGTTGGTGGTTGTGGTGTTGTGGTGCAGGGTGCCTTATGAGTTTATTTGAAGTTTATGAAGCTCATGGAACTATCCTATCACCCAGGTTGCCAGCTGACCATCACTGAAGGAGGGGTGTGAGTGTGGGGTGGGGGGGAGGGATTCTGGAAGGGGAGTGCCAATGCCTAGTCTACTAGCCAGAGTCATCTGTGTTAAAAGGAATTGAACCCTGCTCACAAGCACTGACTCTGCTTCAGCCACAGCATGGTGTCCACCCAACATGTATGAGAGGTCCCACACTACGCTACACATCAGGTGTTATTTTCTAGCCTCCTCTAGTCTGACATGGGCTGAGGTGCTGCTTGTCTCATCCCTCTAGATCAGGGGTCCCCAAACTTTTTACACAGGGAGCCAGTTCACTGTCACTCAGACCGTTGGAGGGCCGCCACATACAGTGCTCCTCTCACTGACCACCAATGAAAGAGGTGCCCCTTTTGGAAGTGCAGCGAGGGGCCGGATAAATGGCCTCAGGGTGCCACATGCTGGCCGCGGGCTGTAGTTTGGGGACGCCTGCTCTAGATCCTTGGCTCCGGGCTGTCTCCGGGAAGGACTCTGCATAGGCAGACCCTGGCGAGAGAGCCCAGAGAGAGCCCCCCCAAAAGCGTCCCTTTAGACCTCTCTGCCTACAAAGTGGGAACTCCCCCCAACTAGGCTGCTAACGTCCATCTGGAAAATCGGCCCAGAGGGAAAGAGTTAAGTGGGGCCTGCATCCACTCTGCCTCCCCAGCCTGCATTCCTTCCTCCCAGAGATATGCCCGGCTGAGGGGCCAGAGGCTAAATATAGAAGGGAGCTAAGGTTTCCTGTTAACAGCTGTCCTGCCCCTCACAGAAGAGGCACCGAGGAGCCAGCGTTGTCCCTCTCACTGGTCGGGGCTTCTGGCCACTTCCTCTGGGTCCCTGGGCCCCTGGGAGACCGCCCCTTGCTGTAGAGACAGAGGTGGATCAGTGGTGAGTACGTGTCTTTCTTCATTTTTGTCCTGTGGGCCCAGGACGTGAGGCCCAGGGCCAGCAATCTGTCCTGGGGGTCGGGGCCCAGCCCCATCTGGGACCAGCTCCTGGGCATTCTCCTTCCTGAACAGGCTGGGGGCTAGTGCCGGGGCCAGAGGCAGTGGCTCCAGTGGCCTTGGTCCAGCGGCCCCTCCCTCAGCAGGGAGTGGAAGGGTGTGTGTGGGTGAGTGCAGGTGAGGGTGTTTATGTTTCAACAGAAAGATCTTTCTGGTCTGGAAACTCACCATGTTCACCTCTGTCTCCCCTCCCCGCCTCCTGCTGGCGTCTGAGGAAGCAGCCCAGTTGTCATTTCTTAGATCTCATGACTCTGGGGTGGACCCTTTACACAGCGAGGGTGTGCATCTCAGTATCCTGGGGATAGTGGCTGGGCCACGTGTGACTTGGTCTCCCCTATGGGTCTTCTCCCCAGGAGGGTGTTAGCATGCAGTGACCTTCTGGTTCCTAGGTCCCTGAGGTGACGTGGTTGACACGAGCCTCCCCCCTCCCCCACCCCCCAGACAAAACCTCCAGGACCAGATTCCCCAACGGCCGTTTTCACACCAAACTTACAGAGGCTGAGACCCTGCCATGGCGACTGGAGGGGACCCTGAGGAGGAGCAGGTCGTCCCAGGTGAAGAGGATGAGGCGGACGTGAGGGCCGTGCAGGCTCGGTACCTCCGGAGCCCGTCGCCAAGCCAGTAAGCGTGTCCTGCGGGGATGGGTGAGGGGCGTGAGGATGGGTGGGCCCCGGGAGCCGATGGCCACCGTCCCAGCTCTGCTCATTCAGCTGACGTTGTTGGGTGCTTTCTATGTGTCACCCTTTCTGAGAAGGCGGACATCCAAGCAGGCAGCACTGCGGTGTTCTTGGGTTAGAATGAGTGGGCCTGGGGTCTGCTGTGTGGTAGGCAGGAGGGGGCAGGAACTGCTGGACTTGGGAAAGCATAGGAAGCTTCCTGGAGGAGATGGTGCTGGACCTGAATCTTGAAGGATGAGTAGGAGTCAGATGGGTGGGTATATGTGCCTGAGGGTGGGGTAGGGGGGGCCCTGATTCGCTAGGATGACCACAGATTGTGAGACAAGGCCACAGGACAGGGAGAGGCCCAGCGATCAGGCTGAGGATCATGATAATTTGATCCGTGATCAGGCCATGTCTTTCCAGCTGGGACATGCATGTACATGCCCAGAGGTGAGTGGCCATGTGTCCGGGATGCAGCTTCCTGGAGAGTCCCTTATGGAAAATTCTTTTTATTTTTTTATTTTTATTTTTTTCTGAAGTGAGAAGCAGGGAGGCAGACAGACAGACTCCGGCATGCTCCCAACCAGGATCCACCCAGCATGCCCACCAGGGGGCGATGCTCTGCCCATCTGGGGTGTTGCTCCATTGCAACAGGAGCCATTCTAGCACTTGAGGTGGAGGCCATGGAGCCATCCTCAGGACCCAGGCCAACTTTGCTCCAATGGAGCCTTGTCTGTGGGAGGAGAAGAGAGAGATAGAGAGAAAGGAGAGGGGGAGGGGTGGGGAAGCAGATGGGTGCTTCTCCTGTGTGCCCTGACTGGGAATTGAACCCGGGACTTCCACACACTAGACTGACGCTCTACTGCTGAGCCAACCAGCCAGGGCCTCTTTTCTGACAATTCTTAACACCTTCTTTTACATAAAATCATTGAGATGATCTTATGATGCAGAGTGAACACTTTTTTCATGAAGTTTTAGGGAAAACCAGGAGACAGCAGAGAAATGCCTCTTTGCTCGCGGCAGTAATCTTGTGAGTGCCTGTTCCCTTCTGTCATCAGTAAAGGGAGCAGGCTCACTCTCCTCCTGGCTCTGTCCCCAAATCTCTGTGAAGGGTCCATGTGATTTTTTTTTTTTTTTTTTTTTTTTTGTGGCAGAAACAGAGAGAGTCAGAGAGAGGGACAGATAGGAACAGACAGACAGGAACGGAGAGAGATGAGAAGCATCAATCATCAGTTTTTCATTGTGACACTTTAGTTGTTCATTGATTGCTTTCTCATATATGCCAGCGACCTTGGGCTCAAGCTGTGAGCTTTGCTCAAACCAGATGAGCCCATGCTCAAGCTGGCAACCTCAGGGTCTTGAACCTGGGTCTTCCATATCCCAGTCCAACGCTCTATCCACTGTGCCACCGCCTGCGTCTTCCTCTCTGTAAACCAGGAAGGAAAGCCCTGCCTGGAATTTCTCGAGGTCACGTGACCCTCAAGGCACCAGTGAACCCCCCCCCCCCCCAGAGTGAGATGGGACTGAAGGTGGGCCCTCATCTCTCCCAGGCCTGGGCGCTTTGTCCAGATGCAGCTGGGGACTTGTGCTTGGAAATCCAGCATTATGTTCCGGCTTAGAGAAACAATCAAGGTCGAGAGATCGAACATACTCACCCACTGTCCACACGTCCAGACCAGGCGGAGGTGGTCCATGGACAGGTGGGCACACTGGTGACAGCGAGCACAGGGGTTAGGGTGCCGCCAGCTGCTACAGCAAAGGCATGTTTCTTCCTCACTCGAATCACTTCACCAGCAGGGACCTGGGCCGTGATTCGGGCACCAAGGCTTCTAGGCTCCTTGTCATCTTCTAGATCCTCCATCTGAAGACACGACTTCTAAAATTTGTGCTTAGCCACATGAAGACGAGATGGGGAGGAGAAGGGGAACTTTCTCGGGGGGTTTCTCAGGGCTGGGCCTGGAAACGGCCCTTCTGCTTCCCCTCAGATCCTGTTCGCTGGGACGTAGCGAGGCCCCACGTTCTTGTCCGGAGGATGGAAGGGGGTGAATGAGTTCAGGAGAAGAGCCAGTATGTTTGCCGATACAGAGCGGTCCCGGCCACGGGATGCCTACTAGGCAGGTGGTGCTCATCTTCCCTTCTTCCCCGCTCGTGGGACGCGCTCACTGCCTGCCTCCCCCCGCTCCCCCCCAGGGACAGAACCCCAAGTCCCCTGTACCAACTGCTGTACGGCGTTCATAGTCCAGGTCCTCTGGAGGGGTGTGCACCTTCTGCCCAGGTCTGAGTGCCACCCCTCATGGTCAGACTGGGGTCACGGCAAAGACACTCCCCTCTGATAAAAGGAGGAGTGGTAGATAAGGGCGTCGTCCATCCTCAGGACCCGAGAGCTTGTCTAGCGTGTCTGCCGCAGACCTGGGACATCTCCGAGACTGGAGTTTGACTTGGTTCTCAGGGGGGCATTCCCATGTCTGTCGTCCTCGGTGGCCCACCAGGTCCACCCCTCTATGCCTTTTTCCTTGTCTAGGACCCTGCACGGCCACCTCTGAGGGTGGGGAATTCGTCTTCCTTGAAGGCTGTATCACTTTTGCAGACTGTGTCCTACATGGGGACAGTTGGGGGGCCCGTGGGCTGTTTTAAGGTTTATATCACCCAAGGGCTCTTTAAGGTGTATGGTTTCCTTAATAAATATGATCCCCTGAGCGGTTTATGATCTGCCTACACCAGACAACTCCATGAGTCAGAAGCCACACCCCAAGTTCTTTGTTAGACATGTTTGAAGCCTGATTTACGTTTTCCTGAGAAGTTTTCTATCCAGGAAACACGCTACAGTTTTCTAGTGTCGTTGAAAGTTTCACAACAGAATGTGTAACAAACGATCTAATGAAGGGGAAGATACCACGATACAATGTAACTGATCCAAAAGGAGACAAGAAAGAAGAGAAAGATACAGAAAATAATAAAAATAATAAGAAGAAAATAATAAGAAAAATGATAAGCCATAAGAAAAAACAAGAAAATGGTAGTCTTAAACCCAGGTATGCAAGTAATTACATTAAACACAGACCAAATACTGCAATTAAAAGACAAACATTGTCAGCCGCAACGTTTTAAAAGCCTGCAAACTGCTTAGGAGAGACACACCTTAAAAATAAAGACGGACAAAGGTTAACAAAGGGGAGAGAGCTTACACTACACTGTTCCAGTTACTGTTGTTGCTCGTGACTTCAAGACTTAGCGACATAAAGCAGCCATTTTATGACATTTACCATGAGGAACCTGGACAAGGGACCGTGGTGTGGCTGGCTTTTGCTCCAAGATGTCTGGGGCCACAGCTGGAGAGAGTTGAAGACTGGGGATGACTTGAAGGCTGGGGGGGGGGGGATGATCCCACAGCTGGGGCTGGTGACGGAGAAGCATCTTCACATGTCTGGTCCTTCCTGTTGGGACCTCAGCTGGAATGTTGGCCGGAAACCTCGCATGGTCTTTTCATCTGAACCCTGCATGTGGGACATTTTGTGCTTTCTCACAGGCCGGCAGCTCAATTCCAAGAGTTTGCATCCCAGAGAGCAAGACAAGAGTGCCTTGATTTTCAAGATGTAGCCTCAGAAGTCACGTAAAGGACCAGAAGGTTCCAACGGAAGTGCATGGACTTCACGGCTGCACTTGGAGGGGAGTCAAGCTTCCACTGTCACGAGAGCAAGAGCGCGGGACATCCTGGGGCCATCTCTGGAAAGCACCAACTGCTGTACCACAGACACTAGTGAGAGTAAGCAGAGGAAGCCGTCTATGGATATCAGACCACGGAGACTTAAGGCCAGCGTTGCTGGTGACAAAGAGGGAAGTCTCACAATGATCAAAGGTTCGGTTCACCAGGCAGAAAAGAAAAAAAAGTCATCAAGAATATGGGAAGTTTTATAAATGGCAATTAATTGTCAAGAAATGTAAGGTACAGCATCAGCAACATAGTTAATAATATTGTAATAACTTAAGTATGGTGCCAGGCAGGGCGGGTACTAGATTTATCAGTGTGATCCCTTGGTAAGTTACGTAAGCGTCTAATCACTATGTTGTACACCTGAAACTAACAGAAAATTATATATCAACTGTAATGGCACGATAAGTTTTAAAATACAGCTATAGGAAGTTTGAACAAAACAATAAACCAAATTGGTCTGATTGGTGTTTATAGACCATGCGCCCAACAATTTCAGAATAGGCATTCTGATCTCAGGCACACGGCACTTTTACCAAAACCGATCCTACCCTGGGCATTACACCTACCCATGCATTTGTCATGCTTAACATTATACAAAACGTGTTTGAGACTTAAGCTAGAAGTCAACAGAAACAAAAACATATCCTAGAAATTCAAATTCAAAGCACAACTCCATGCTATGACATCCTGCCCATGCTATCTAAAATTAAAGTGCAACAATAGCCAATGTTAATGAGGAGGTAAAACTATCAGACCCCTATCCATTGCCGGTCAGCATGTACATTAGTACAACCATCAGGAGAACAGTGTCACAGTATCTGCTAACACGTAACCTGTGCTTGTCCTGTGACCCAGCACACATACTAAACAGAATTATGTGCCTTTGTGCACCAGAAGAAGGTGCTAGCAGGCTCATTGTGATCAAGGACATAGAATGTGTAAACAACACGATAAACAATTGTCTAATTAATAGTCGGCTAGCTAAAGTTCTATAGATATATTTTTAACGATCACCCAACAGGATGGGCATTTTATTAAGTGCCTATCACCCCAGTGTGACTGAGCGTCTCTGATTATTGGCTGGGGAAGGGCAGCAGGGAGATCTGGCAGCAATGTGGGGGGGAGGGGGGGGGTTGCCTTCTTCTATTTCCCTTTGTTTCTTGCTAAGTCAAAATCCATTTCTTGCTCAGGCTTTTTGAACCTGAATTTTTCAAGCCTTTGCAGTTCTTTGTTTGTTTGTTTTAAGAATTCCTTGGTGATCTGGTGAGGTGATCTCTCACGGTGGCATTTTCTGTCCACCTTCTGTGACGTTTCCTAGTTGTGCTCTGCTCGCCGTTCCTACGGCGAGGTCTGTGTACCTGGTGTGGCGGGCGGTGGGCGGATGATGGCCACAGAGTGCCAAGCCTGGGCATCTTCTGGAAATGGCCCCTCCTGTCTACCCTTTCTCTTCTGTATTTCTTTCCCCACGATGATTTTTCCTCTTCTGCTCTTTTCTTGAAGCCTGCTGGTGGTAGCCGGCTAGAAATCGGTGTGATTTAGTTTCCCGACCTCTGTCCTTCCTTGGAGCCTGAACGTTGTCCGGGTGGCCACTTTCTCTGAAGTGAATGAGCATTCTGAGTGAGCTCAGAAACCTGGCCCCTTTCTGCAAAAGCCCAGTCAAGAAAGACACCCCCTCCCCCCATCCTGGGCCTCTGCCTCCATCTCATGTCCAAGGGACTCCTTGAAAGGAAGTGACTAGCTATTGGGAAGGGGCGGGGGGCTTCTGGGTTGAAGGACCCCAATTCCACTTCATTCTGTGTCTTGACAGCCTGTCAGTTGGTTTATAGCAGCGGCGTTCAAATGTTGCTGGCTGTAAACCGCAGTTGGACGTATCATTTATACCGCAACGCGGAACACACGTTGGCCGCCGGTACACATATATTTTTTTAAAAAGGGTGTCACAGAATTATACTTACCCTTGCAAGGGCCAGTGCGGTTCTGTTTTTCTCTTTCTTTGTTGTTTTTTTTCCCCCAGATGCTGGGGCCCCAAGCCACTGAATTGATTTTATGATACAGTAATGGGTCACAGCCTGCAATTTTGCGAAAGCGCAAGGTTTAAGGAGAGCGGAGCTTGTCTTTGGCTCTCGCAGAGGAAGTCCGTCAAACTCCCCTGGCTTTATGGTCTGTCTTTCAATTCACCCTCAAGGCGTTTTAGCTGCTTCTTCCTGCTCCAATGAGGTAGATATCGATCCGAGATCCTCTCCATCCCTGCCGGTCCCAGCGAACAGCCAGCCCCTGCCGCGTCTAATCAGGTGTGAGTGCCATCTCATGCCGTCTCGGGCGATGCAGGTGGCAGCCCGGACATGGTCATAAATCAAAACCTCCGGGGCCACCATCTCACTGACCTTGTCATAGAGAAACAGGGCTGGCATTCAGGTCTCGTGTCCTTCCTCCTTTCTTTCTGGGCAGTGCTGCCTGCTTCTCGGTGCTCCGGGGGCCTTTCAGGTCCCCCCCCCCCCACCGCCACACATGCACTCGTACACACACACCTTCCTAACAGACCTGTAAACCGCGTTGGCAGCACAAGTTTATAGCCAGCAGGTTCCCATCCCTCCTCTCCGAGCAGTCGTCTCATAAAAGCACCATAGCCGATGCCCTACGTGCGGCTGTGTTCTCTGTTCTCACGGGTTTCCATCAGCATCCAGGAGCAGACCTGTCGTGGGGCCAGGGAGGGGGTCGGCTCAGAAGCGTCCTGGGTCGCATCTTTGTGTGGGATTCCCCGGGGCTGCTGAGGAAGCTGCTGAACTTCCACCAGCAGCACCCTCAAGAAGGCAGGTGCTTCTCTGTCATTCCCATTTTCAAGTTTTAACTTCAAACGGCCCTCATCAGACCCACAGACCTTGGAGTTTAGGTATACATAGGACAGGTGCTCTGTTCCCAGTGTTTGTCACTTAAAACCGAATCTATACCATCGGAAGTCGACACCGTTAAGGGAAAATGGCCTAGTCAGGGGTTCACAGATGGATTGTCTCAGGTTGGGATCCTGCTAGCGCCACCCTCTGAGTCTTGCCCGGGTCTTTCTGCACACCGGACAGGTGAGGGGTCTTCCTGTCTCTTTCCTTTTGAGCCCTAGCTTAGTGTACTGAATACAGACATGGAGACAGCCTCCTCAGAATGCAGAGCCCTGGAGGCCGGTAGAGGAAAGAGATACCAACCTAATGAAAGCAAGGGGGGCTGCCTGGAGGAGGCACTGTGCCATCCCACAGGAACAAGAATTCCTAGCTTATTACCTGTCAGGATTCTGTTTTGATTAACCCCCTCCCAACCTCATTTTACATAATACAGGCCCTTAATAAACAAAACAAGCACTTAATTAATACTAGTGTATATAATATTAATTGTTATACATAAAAGAGCAACTCTCCCTTAATACATATTACTGAAATGTAGATGGGACTCACATTTATATAAAATCTGAGGCTCTGACTATAGTTTTTATGGGATGTTGATATTTGAATATAGAGAGTGCCCTGAATCCCTGGGCCCAGACTGTCCCCATGTTCGTGTCACTTTGTGGTTTCTTCCCAACTGCAGACATGTGTCGGTCACTAATTAGGTTCTGGACCACGATGTGGGATGAGAAAGCCTCGACGTTCGCTCACATCCCACGTCTGCATCCTTGGAGCAGTCTCTCCTGTTATCCGTTACTTCTTTACTTGTTACTTCCACATGCAATGACTCAAGACCATGATTTTATTTTGCTCCCCTTTCTGTGGGTTAAGAATTTGAGCCAGACTCGATGGGGTTGCTTGTCCATGTTTCTCATGATGTCACCCAGGGGGTGGGGGTGCAGACGTATGCAGATCCCACCTGTAAGAGGCTCATCGACATGGCCAGCTGGTGGCTGGGAGCCCAGCAGGGACTGCTGATCAATAGCCTTTCCAGCTCAGTGGTCTCGGGTACTTGGACTCATATAGCAGCTCAGGGCTTCCAGAGAGAGCCATGAGAGCCAGAAAGGGAAGCTGCCCTTCAGCCTGGGCTCAGACATGGGCACAGTGCCCTTTCCAGAATATTCCATTGGTGAAAGCAGTCAAGAAACCACCCAGATTCAAGAGAAGGGGGCCTACCTGTCTGAGCAAGGAGGGTCATAGGTCTGGGGCCACGTTTAATCCACCAGGAGAAAAAATAATGGCAATTGCTGACACAGGCTTCCATGAGCATGTCCATTTGGGCCTCAGGAGGGCAGAGTGAGCACAGACAGAACAGAGCCAGGACCCTGGTTTTGCTACAAGCATAGGAGTAAAATGAAGAGCCAAAGGCAGACACTTTGTAAACACTTGCTGCTGAGTGTTGCACCGGCCACCTTCCCTTACATTTGATACTGAGGACTAGGTCAGCCGTTCAGTGAATCAGAATGTATCTACTAAGCTTTTACTTACTGTGCCAGACATTGTGCCTATACTGGGGACTCACCATGAACCCACCTTATGGAGAGCACAGTCTAGGACAGGAGACAGGTGTTTACCAGGCGACTTCACAGATAAATATAGACATGCACCTGTTAGAGCAGGGGGTCTCAAACTTGCGGCCCGCGGGCCGCATGCGGCCCGCCGAACAATTTTGTGCGGCCCGCAGACTAATCCACGAAGTTCAAAATATTTTGGATAAAATTAAGTAAGCCTAGGGGCCTACTTGTATTTTTCATTTCTCTAGCATCCTAGCTAGATATTAGCTTAGTTAACAGCAGTTGTGATGCAAACTACAGTTTCTGGTCATTTTGTGACACTGAGTAAACTGCATGTACGATTGTGCTTGTTGTACTGATTTTTTTTTGTTTTCAACTGCAGTGAGAAAAGTGTTGCGTAACAGTTGCCTTTTGTAGACCTAGTGCGGCCCACCGAACAGCTGTGATCTTGCTCTGTGGCCCACATGCTGAGTTGAGTTTGAGACCCCTGTGTTAGAGGCACCCCCACCCCCTTTCCCAGGAGAGGAGGGCGGTGCCCCATGAGGTGGAGCTCAGGGAAGACTTTCCCTAAAAAAAGTGGTGACCAACCTCTGATGAAACGTGGGTGGAGAGGGGAGGACTGTACATTCAGGCAGCAGAAATGGACTTCTGCAAAGTCCCCAGGCAGAAGGGCACATGATGAGGGTGGGAAGCCGAAAGCCCAGGTCCTGTACGGAGGGAGGCAGGAACTACCCACGGCGGTGCACGTTCTGCTGTCTTTTGTGCCGCACGGGCAGGTCTGGCCACATCCTGGAGAGAGCCACAGGCTACTGCTTTCTTCTTGCAAAGACAGGTCTTTCTCTGTTGGCTTGCTGGCCCTGAGCACACTGTTCTGCCAAGGCTGGGCTCGGATATGGACTATGAGATCATTACTCTGCCTATCCATTCAGTTTAATTCAACTCAACTTATCCTAGCTCAGGTTAGTTCTGTTCTGTTCAACTGGACTCAGCTCACTTCATCCATCCATCCATCTATCCATCCATCCATCCATCCATGGTTTGAACACACACACACACACACACACACACACACACACAAACACACACACACACATTTAGGTACTTTCTGTGTTAAAGACTATGTTGGGACTCGAAATCCAGCTGGGGTTGCTTCTACCAACTGACTCACCCCACCCTTTCCCAGTCTCAGTTGTGTCAGTACACTGTGGTGGAGTGAAGCCTGGACGTAGAGCAGGGCTCCCTGTCCCTTATTGCCGTGGAGGTTGTGGTAACCTCTCTGAGCTACCATTTTCTCATCTGAAAGCAGGAATAATAATGCTTACTTGGTGAGGGTTTTGTCAGAGTTCAATTCATAGAAGGCATTTAAAAAAAAATGGTATCCATTCCCAACACAATGGGTGAAAGTAGACCAGGGAACATCACAGGGAAATTTCTAAACACTACCTCTGGCCACAGCCTAGGGGTTTCCATCCAGTATAAAATAGGTCAGTTACAAAGATCAGGAAACACACGCTAACTTTAGGCTTTGAAAAGAAAAAAGGACAACGGACAGAGGTCCCACTTTGGGTAGGATGGTGATGGCTCCACCTGGGCCGTGCCATGGATTGCCCTGGTAACACCCGGACAGGGTGTTACACTCAGCCATTCGAGGGCTCTGGAAAGTGAATAGTAGGAGGCAGTTGAAGGAATAGGACCAGAATCCAAAGTACCCACCGAACCAGAGGTGAGGGTGTCATTTCCTGCCCTGGAATACTCTGCCTTGACTCAAGGCAGCGTGGCATGGCCGTGGTGGCGGAAATAGCCTGAGGTGCCTAAATAATGGAATATTATTAGGCAATAAAAAGAAACAAGTTATCGATTCATGCAGTAGAATGGATGACTCTGAGATGCATTTTGCTAAGTGAAATAAGCTGGCTCTGAAAGGTCCCATTTATATATGTTTCCATTTATGTAACATTCTGGAAAAGGTCAGACTCTAGGGACAGAAACCCGATTAGGGATGGCTAGGCGAATGACGGGCAGGGAGGGGTTGGTTATAAAGGGGCAGATTAAGGAAGTTTTGTGAGAAGGAAAAAAATGGCATTTATGAAACCCTCTCTCTTTATTTTTTTTATTTTTTTAAATTTTTTTTAGCCTCTCTGGATCTAGGGAAGCAAAAGAAGACCCAAAATTTTCCCAACCCTGGAAAAGAGAGACACCTGCCACAATAGTGTGGTCCTGACCTGGTTTCTGCCCTTGCCACCAGGTTCCTCCGAGGACCCTTAGGACACCTCTGCTGAGTTCTTTCTGGAACCTGCCTTGACATTGACGTCAATGCGGCTTTGATTGCATCCCGGGGCTGGGCTGATCCTTGAGGTCCTGAAGTCCGAATCAGGACCGTTTCCCTCGGCTCCTACCCAGCACCGGGCCAGCAGAGCCCTGGTAGACGCACACAGTTAGGCACATCCTCTGCATTGGTAACAGAGGAACAGGGGACAAGAGAAAAACTTGAGGGGGCAGGACATCTGAGGGTGGGAACACAGTAGAGAAAGTCAGGCCACAGCAGGCTGAGCCCTGCTGCCTCCCCATCCGCAGACATGCCTTCCACAACCTAGACGGCCAGGTCACTAAGCGTCCTCTCGCAAAGACGCCAGCTCTGGTCGCGAGGCAGACGGACCACCGAGCCACCGGCAGCCCGTGTTCTGCATCCTCAGGTTCCCGAAAAGTAGGAGGGCATCCCCTTTCTCTCCCGCCGTCCGTTGCCTGCTGCTCGTGGCTGAAGTTGGACCCGGGTTTCTCCTGTGACAAGGACACCTTCCATTCCGAGTCATCTCACGGGAACCCCCTCTTCTCGCAGGTGCTCGATGGTCTCCGAGGCAGAAACAGAAAGCATCTTCATGGAACCCATCCACCTCTCCTCGGCCGTGGCGGCCAAACAGATCATCAACGAAGGTAATGCTGCCAGAAGCCGGGTGGGAGTCGGGACAGTCCTCAGGTCACTGGAGACTCCCGGACAGGCCCCCAGGAGGTGTCACTGTGCTTTTCAGGTGCCTCCCATCACATTAAGGGGAGCAGACCCAAAGAAGGCGGCTCAACCCTCCTCCCCTGGAACAGAGGCGGGAATGACCCCCCGTGGGTGGGAACGGGAACAGCCCTCTCAGTGACAGCCAGGGAAGCAGATCCAGTCGGTCCCTCATGTCTCCCCCTTGGGTTTTCAGTGAGCCTCAGGGGTCCTGGGGTGGCTTGTGTTCCAGACACAGACCTGAGAGCACAGGAAATGGCTGGAAGCATCTAGAGAGTTCTAGAAGGCGGTCTGGATTTAGATCTGCATTTCCACGGGTTCTTAGAGATGGCTTCTGAACTGAAGTATGAAAGGGGAGGAGGTAAGGGTGGTGGGGTGCAGAGAGGCGTTAACATTTACACAGTGAATCCCGGAGCAGAGAACATACGGATACTCATTCTGATTGGATGGATTTTTTTTTTAAATAAGTTTGGACAAATAATATTTGAGGATTTCTTTTCTCCCCTTTTTCCTCCCTTGGCTCCGTGTGTCTCTCCCACTTCTGGTAAGCTGTGAGCTTCGTTTGGCCTCCACCACAGGGAGGACCCATGGCCTCTCACCACGGGAACCACACCTGCTGGTCCTCTTTGTGTAATGCGGGGTCTCTCTCAGTCCCCTCGCCCTTTGGGTCCCCACTAGGATCCCTGGGGACATCTGGGTCTCCTGTATACCTCACAAGGAATCAGAAATTCTATTTGCTGTTGCTCGTTGGTCTGGGCACCGTAGGCCACCTTGTCTTCCCGGTGAACTCTCTCCCGTCTCTCTCTCCCGTCTCTACCCCGCCTGGAGTAGTCTCTGTTACCTTGGTCTAAGCCAGGCCAAGGTGTCTTCAGCACGCTCTAGCTTTCCCCCGATGGCCCACAGCACCACTCTGGCTCCGGAAGTCCCTTTTCCCGCTTGCATGGCTGGGAGTATACCTGACCTTCTGCCCCGCACCGTCTCTGTCTCTGTCTCTGTCTCTGTCTTCATTTTCGTCTCCGCTGCTCTCTCCAGACTGCGGTCTTAGTAAGTCAGGACCCTCCTTGCGGAGTTGTGAGAAACCCATTTCGCCTCTTGAAGCCTCGCTTGTCAAGTCTGTGGGGCGCCGTGGACGTTTGACAGTTAGACTGAACCCTGGAGCTGGGCAGAGCCTGCTTTTCGGTCTGAGTCTCATTTACTCTCCGTCCCTGGAAGTGGGAGGCCTGAGTTTCATTAGTCTCAGTGGCTCTCGGGAGGTCAGGGGAGGAGACAAACGCAGAGAGAGGAAAATGTATTGGGGGATAGTGCAAAACACTCAGCCGTGCCCACAAGCACACAGATAAAAATGTTTGTCGAAGAAGCCTCCGTGCTCAGGAAAGCCCGTGCATGCTGCCCATGGGGTGCATTGCGGAGGAGACATGTGTGGGCTTTGCTTTCTCTTTAAGGAACGTCAGGCAGACACACCTGGGAGGAGGGGTTGAAGGGAGGAGATGGGATTGGGGACCCGCCGGGTGTGGACCTGAGGCCAACGCCAAGGAATAAGTAGGAATAAGGGGACAATCAAAGCCATGCCTGCTGGTACATAGCTGCGGAAGACTATGCCGTATATTTTAAAAAGGTGCTGGGGATCTTTATTCTTACCTGTAGTAAAGGAGAGATCGCTAATCAGGGGAGGGAAGGAGCGGGACTCCCATGTGTGCTAGGGGAGACCCCAGGAGAACTGGGGAGAACATCTCACCTGTTTTCAAACAAAACAGACCTCAGGTGCCACAGAGCTGTTCCTCTTTCTGCTTTGAATTGGCGATGACAGAACATTATGCGTGGATCCCTGCTGCACCTGCTGCAGGGAGGTGGGCCTATTGGGTGCTTTAGAGCAGTGGTCCCCACCCCTGGGCCACGGACCGGTACCAGTCTGTGGGCCATTTGGTACCGGTCCGCAGAGAAAGAATAAATAACTTACATTATTTCCATTTTATTTATATTTAAGTCTGAACGATGTTTTATTTTTAAAAAATGACCAGATTGCCTGACCGGGTGGTGGCGCAGTGGATAGAGCATCAGACTGGGATGCTCGAAACCCCGAAGTCGTCAGCTTGAGCGCGGGCTCATCTGGTTTGAGCAAAAAGCTCACCAGCTTAAGCCCAAGCTTGCTGGCTCGAGCAAGGGGTTACTTGGTCTGCTGAAGGCCTGCGGTCAAGGCACGTATGAGAAAGCAATTAATGAACAATTAAGGTATTGCAACGTGCAACAAAAAACTAATGATTGATGCTTCTCATCTCTCCGTTGTGGTCTGTCTGTCCCTGTCTATCCCTCTCTCTGACTCTCCGTCTCTGTAAAAAAAAAAAAAAAAAAAAAAAAAAAGACCAGATTTTCTCTGTTACATCTGTCTAAGACTCACTTTTGACGCCTGTCTCGGTCACGTGATACATTTATCTGTCCCACCCTAGAGGCTGGTCCGTGAAAATATTTTCTGACATTAAACTGGTCCATGGCCCAAAAAAGGTTGGGGACCACTGCTTTAGAGGAGGGAGGAGAAGAGAGGGGCTTTGGGGGAACGAGGTGCTCAGCCCCGGGAGAACCCAGGACTCTACCACCCGTGGTCTGCAGGATAGAGACCATCATGGTGACGGCAGATTCACAGCATCCACAGACCTCCAGCAATGAGCCGGGCTCACAGACACCTGTTCCCTTCCTGCAGCGCTGGGCCAAGTCGACTGGCCCCGTGTGGTGGCTGTGCATCTTCTTCATCGGCCCGGGAACACAATGGTGCCGGAAAGACGTCATGGCCAACACTGAGGACACTCCTTTCCTACTTCTTTTCTCCTTCTCTCTCTTGATTCAACACCTTTCACTGCTAAGTGGGAGGAACGCTTCTGCCCACCTCTCTTCCATGTGCCTCCTTAGAGAGAGGAAGTCTGACCTTCCCCCAAATCTGAAAAATTGGGAGCCAGCGGATGATAAAGAGGATATAGAGGATTGCCTGAGATGCGGGTGAATAGGATATGGTTTTATTGGACTCTGAGCTTCTGTGGCCCGTGACCGGAAAGGCCCCGCCAGGTGCTGTCTGTAGACTGGCCTCAGAGCGCGTGGCCAGCCTGCCGCTGTCGGAGAACTGGGAGCTGGGAAGCACAGGCGCTTACTGGGGCCGCTGCCCTGGGGCCAGCAGGCAGACAAGACGTGGACTAAACCTGTAAACTCAAGGTGATGGAGCAAAAATGGCTGTGGAAGGTTTGACTTTCCCAGGTGACCTGCATTTCGTATGTACAGGAGTCAGACCAGGAACAGGGTGACTTGTTAGGAAAATGCCATCTGTTCCTTTAGTGAACGCTTCAACTTTGTATGGAGCACTGTGGGAGTTGTGAGTATGAATCAGACATGTACCAGGTACTTATTAAAGGACCTCAGTCTAAGACACTGTCACCCAGCTTTAGAGGAAATAAGGAAGAAGTTAGAGAAACTGGTGTCCCTTCATTTACACGGCCGCTGGTCTCGACCACAAGTGTCCAATGCAGGCCCCCTGGACCCCTAGTAAGTCCTTTCCAGAAGGTTCTGCTGACATTCCAGCCCATGCCCAAGGTCCTGGCAAAAAAACAAACAAACAAAAAATAACAACAACAAAAAAAAACTGGCCAAGAGCAGGTTCTGCCCAGGAGCAGGGAGGTTGTGGTATCCTAACCCTCTGATGAGACCGCCGCCTGTCCTCTCTAGAACTCAAGCCACGGGGGATCAGGGCCGAGGCCGAGTGTCCGGGCATGCTGGAGTCCGCCGAGCAGCTGCTGGTAGAGGACCTGTACAACCGCGTCCGGGAGAAGATGGACGACACCAGCCTGTACAACACGCCCTGTGTCCTGGACCTACAGCGGGCCTTGGTCCAAGACCGCCAAGAGGCCCCCAGGAACGAGGTGGATGAGGTCTGGCCCAACGTCTTCATAGCAGAGAAGTGAGTCTGACTGCTGGGGTCGTGGCCCTCTGTCCCGCCCCTCTGGATAGTGCCTGAGAGAGATGAAATCCCCCCACTTTCAACAGAGGTTCCAATAGCTCCATCCAGAAAATCAATACTGCCCCAACCCACCCATCTGCTCACTGAGACCCCCTCACCGCTATAGGTCAGCAGGGCAAAATGCTAGCACGATTACCCTCTGTCACCCGCCAGGGCTCTCTGTCGTAGCCTTGACCCCCCGGGTGCCTCCTCTGCTCCTCCCTTCCTGCCTAGGGCCTGGTCCACACCACCCCACTCTCACCATTGCCCCATGACATGGACATCCATGACCACCGTATCAGGGGACATTTGGAGCCATTTGCGATGGTGATTTTTCCATGCATTGACCAACATATGAAAATATTCATGATACAATAAGAAGCTGATTAGGTTACAAGACAATATAGGTACTGTGTGATGCTCATTGAGTCATCTATAGATGTGTGTGTGTGTGTGTGTGTGTGTGTGTGTGTAGCTTTTGCGTAGAAAACAAATTAGAACCAACTGTGATCAAATGTTAATGGGACTTCTCTCTAGCAAGTGATGTGACGAGTGACTTTTATTTTCTTCTTTCGGTTTCTTGTGCATTGTACAGACTTCCTAGAGTAAACATTTATTGTTGTTATAATCAGGGAAAAAAATGTTATTTTTAAAAAGTTTTATCAGCGATTTCCAGGACAAACCCCCAAAATAACTCGGTCACGTCCCGTTCTTTCCGGCTGCTGCCCGGGCACGGGTGGAACCAGTCGTTAGACTGGGGACCTAAATTTTGCTGACCCATTTGCTACTTATTGAGACCCAACTGACCTGTGATTAGCTCTGTAGACCCAGACACACTCACGTCACGGTCATCAGGGACACCAGGCATCTGCAGATGTCTCCTTGGGCAGCCTCGTCCTCAGGCAGTTCTCAAGGTCAACTCCGTGTCCCCACTGCAGTCAGGAGGGCTCTGAGCTGAGAACTCAAACCCCTCACCTGTGTGGTCTCTTGTTCCAGTCAGCCTCAGGAAGTCATCAAAGCTCTCTGGTTCCTTTTTATAATCTCCAAAAGGGAATACAAAAACAAACAAAAAAACCAGTTCCTCTGTCTACCTCTCAAGTTTATTGTTAGGACAAAATAAAATAAGGAGACACGTGAAAGGACTTTGCAAGAGACAGCATTCTGGATCGACGGTGCGGCTCGCCGGACGTGCGGATTATTTTCGTCCGCCTCTTCTGTGTCTCAGTGAATGTTTATTCCTGAAGTCCGGGATCGTAGACTGGAGATCTCTGGACGATCCTGAGATTTCCTGACACATCAGTCTTGTTCTCTTCTCCATCCTGCCCGCCCCCGCCAGCTTCCATGCCCCTTCTCCCCTTTGCTGAGACCAACTCACTGGCCTCTTTTTAGAACTGTATTTTCAGTGAGCCCCTCCCCCCAACACAGCGGGGAAGCAGAGAAGGTGGCAGTCACCAGCTGTGGCCCCCCTGACCCGGCCACACGCGGGCTCCCGCTCTCAGTGGTAAGGCACCTTCCCAGCTCTGACTCTGGCCCGAATAAACGTCCCTGCCTCCTTGTCCTCAGGAGCGTCGCTGTGAACAAGAGCAGGCTGAAGAGGCTGGGCGTCACCCACATCCTCAATGCTGCTCATGGCACCGGCGTCTACACGGGGCCCGAGTTCTACGGTGGCCTGGACATTCAGTACCTGGGTGTGGAGGTGGATGACTTCCCCGAGGTGGACATCTCCCAGCATTTCCGGAAGGCCGCTGAGTTCCTGGACGAAGCCCTGCTGACCTACCGAGGTGAGGGGCAGGGAGAGCTGCCTGCTCTGCGCAGCTACAATCCCAGCCTGGGGACAATAGAAGCAACATAGGAATGTTATGGCAACCTCCGGATGGTCTGCCGTGTCTGGGGTTGTCCGTCTCAAGGTTGTTGTCTCGGTGTAAGGAGAGGGAGAAGGGAAGGACCATCATTCGTCCAATGAGGAATGATGGCGAAGCTGACAGGTACCGGCGGCTGTGCTGGGCTCCGAGGGTGAGAGACGCACACGGAGCGTCCGGCCTTTGCATCTTCCAGGGTAGGGAAGGCAGAAAAATTAAAAAGAAGAGAAAGAAAGAAATGTGAGATGCTAGCCAATGGGAGGCAGAGGTCATGCCAGGGGGTAATGGGTTATAGCAGTGGTTCTCAAACTTTTTGAAGTCGGGGCGCATTTAGAATCCTAAAAATAATTGTAGGCGCACTATTACAAATTTCTAAGAAATATGTTATAATAATTAAGTCAAATATATATATATATTTTTACACAGAGACAGAGAGAGAGTCAGAGTGAGGGATAGACAGGGACAGACAGACAGGAACGGAGAGATAAGAAGCATCAATCATTAGTTTTTCGTTGAGCATTACGATACCTTAGTTGTTCATTGATTGCTTTCTCATATGTGCCTTGACCATGGGCCTTCAGCAGACCGAGCAACCCCTTGCTTGAGCCAGTGACCTTGGGTCCAAACTGGTGAGCTTTTGCTCAGACCAGATGAGCCTGTGCTCAAGCTGACAACCTCGGTGTCTCGAACCTGGGTCTTCCACATCCCAGTCTGACACTCTATCCACTGCGCCACCATCTGGTCAGGCTAAGTCAAATATTAAAGAAAAAAAATATAAAGTCCAAGCGTTCTTTTGTGGTAATTAAACAAAATAAATACAACAAAATTAAATTTATTCTGACATTAAAAAACATTTTTATATTACATTTTTTGAGTTATGCTTTTTAGAATTCATTAAAAAAGAGGGGTTGTTGTGCAGAATGCCGGGTGGGGGGCCTCAGACTTGGGACCCCAGTCCTCACTTAGAGACCAAACATAAAGAGATCAGATCCTCCTAAAATGGCTGTGAGGATTAAAACGTTAAAAATGCGACTTGCCAGGTGGATCCCAGTCAGGGTGCATGTGGGAGTCTGTCTCTCCATCTCCCCTTCCTCTCACTTGGAAAAATAAGAAAGAAAAAAGACGTTAACATATATGAGACCATGAAAAGGTGTTTGAATACTGATGGAAAGACCCAGACCAGCCAGGAAAAGAAAAACAAAGTTTAGTGAAGAATAGAATCTAGAATTGTGATTGTTCTAAAGATTGTGTATGAAAAGGCCTGGTTCCTACAGATGTGTTCGGTATTGACTCCAGAATGTCACAGTGGGAGTCGGGAAGTCATACTCTGTCCTAACATGTGAAGGAAAAAATCAGAGTGATCTGAACATGGAGAGAGCCCTGGCCAGATAGCTCAGCTGGCTAGAGCATCGTTCCAAAGCGCAGAGGTTGCCAGTTTGAGACCTGGTTAGGGCACATACAAGACCAGATCTGTATTCCTGTCTCTCTCTTTCTCTTCCTTCCTCTCTCACTAAAATCAATAAATTAAAAAATATATAAAACACTAAAACAGAAATTTATAAGCCTGACCTGTGGTGGCACAGTGGATAAAGTGTCGACCTGGAAATGCTGAGGTTGCTGGTTTAAAACCCCAGACTTGCCTGGTCAAGGCACATATGAGAGTTGGTGATTCCTGCTCCTCCCCCCTTCTCTCTCTCTCTCCTCACTAAAGTAAAATTTAAAATAAATATTTTAAACAAATAAATAAATATGGAATGAGTGGTGTGTGTGTGTGTGTGGGGGTACTGAGCTCCCTGTTCCCGGAAGCATCCATTTTTTTATTTCTCCTCCCTCTGATGCCAGTTTGACAAGGGAGGAGGAAGAAGTGCACACTAGTGTTTTAAAAGTGGGGACAGTGGTCAGTCCCGTTTCCCCCCACGCCCTCCCCACTCCTTGCCCGGGTTCAGACAGCACAGGAAACGTTTCCACAGGCACAGGGTGGCCTCACTGCTCTGTGTGACATCCATAACATGGGGACAGTGATGGCTTTGAGTGTGGATGGAGGCCAGAGGCCAAGTACACGTGAAACCCAGCACCTCAAAAACAAGGCTTAGAATAAAATAAAACTACAAGGACGCGCTGTCATTCTGACATTAACTACTCGTGTTTTCTTCTCAGGGAAAGTCCTGGTCAGCAGCGAGATGGGCATCAGCCGGTCGGCGGTGCTGGTGGTGGCCTACCTGATGATCTTCCACCACATGACCGTCCTGGAGGGCTTGATGACGGTGCGGAAGAAGCGGGCCATCTACCCCAATGACGGCTTCCTGAGGCAGCTGCGGGAGCTCAATGAGAAGCTGATGGAGGAGAGAGACGAGGACGACAGCCGGGAGAGGGGCGCGCCGGGGGCCGAGGCCGGCGCGGGCTCGGGGAGCACCGTCGCAGCCCCAGTGCACCGCCTCACCGTGGAGGAGGAGGAGGACGACGCCACCAGCCACCTGAGCGGCTCCTCCTTGGGGACGGCCAGCAGGGCCTCCAAGCCCATCACCCTCATCGACGAGGACGAGGAGGAGAAGCTCTATGAGCAGTGGAAGCAGGAGCAGGGCCTCGCCACAAGCAGGGGGCCCCCCTGCTCTGCCCCCTCCGTCCAGGGTGGGGAGGGTTCCGAGGACGAGGCTGTGGAGAGGGTCATCTGGGAGTGGCAGAGCCGAAATGAGAGGTACCGGGCCGAAGGGCGCCGGCGGTGGGGCTGGGAGGAGGACGAGGAGGAGGAGGAGGAGGAGGAGGAAGGCAGAGCCGGCCCCTCGGCCGGGAGGACACACAGGCGCACCCTGAGCCAGAGCAGCACCTCAGAGAGCGTCAGCAGCCGTGACATCCGCATCCTGAAGCAGCAGCTGCAGGCCAGCAGCTGGAACCGGACCCCGGGCGGGAGACAGCGCTCAGACTCGGCCTCCACGGAGAGCACCTGGGACGCGTGGAACCAGAGGCTGCTGGAGATCGAGAAGGAGGCTTCCCGCCAGTACCGCGCTCGGAGCAGGAGGCAGGGCGCCGACGCCAGCTCGGAAGCGGAGGCGGGGAGCAGGGCGCGGGAGGACGACGAGCAGAGCGTGCTCTCCGAGGCCAGCTCCTTCTACAACTTCTGTGGCAGGAACAAGGACAAGCTGACCCCCCTGGAGCGCTGGAAGATCAAGAGAATCCAGTTTGGGTTCCACAGGCGGGACTCGGAGGCAGGGGACAGCGGCAGCGAGCCCGGCGGCGCCCAGGAGGCTGAGCGGGAGAGGAAGGGCATCTCGGACGCCGACCTGACGGCCTACCAGGCCTGGAAGCTGAAGCGCCAGAAGAAGGTGGGCGGCGAGAACAAGGAGGAGGTGGTGGAGCTCAGCAAGGGCGAAGCCTCTGCCTCGGCCAAGAAGAGGCAGCGCCGTCTGGAGCTGCTGCAGCGCAGCCGGCAGACGCTGGAGGAGAGCCAGGCCATGGACAGCTGGGGCGCCGGCAGCTCGGAGGCCAGCGGGAGCGTCCCCCTGTCTGCCTTCTGGCCGGCGGCCCCCTCGGTCAGTGCGGATGGGGACACGGCGTCCGTCCTCAGCGCCCAGAGCCTCGGCTCCCACCTGTCTCAGGCCGTGAGCACCCCAGGGGGAGGCTCAGCCTCCGCTGCCGCCACGCCACTGCCCACCCTGCCGGTGGGGCCTGGAGACACCATCTCTATCGCCAGCATTCAGAACTGGATCGCCAGCGTTGTCAGCGAAACCCTCGCCCAGAAGCAAAATGAGATGCTGCTTCTGTCCCGCCCGCCGTCCGCAGCCAGTGTGAAGGGGGCCCCGGCCACCGGCTGCCTGGCAGATGACCAGGTCTCCGTGCTCAGTGCGCAGAGCGCCTCCGCCCCGGGCCTCCTGCCCCAGAGCCAGGCGAGACCCGGCAGCGACATGCAGTCCGTGCTGTCGTGCCGCAGTACACCCAGCTCCGGGGCCGGAGGCCCGGGGGGCGCGGCCAGGGGGACCAGCAAGCCGACCTACAGCCTCTTTGCTGACCAGGTCAACCTGAAGGAGCTCGGCCAGAAGGAGCGGGAGATGCAGGTGGAGCTGCGGGAGAAGATGTCCGAGTACAAGATGGAGAAGCTGGCCTCCGACCACAAACGCAGCAACCTTTTCAAGAAGAAGAAGGTCAGGGAGGACGAGGACGGGGAGGCAAGTGACAGAGACGTGGACACAGACAGCGCCATAGGCAGCTTCCCATACTCTTCCCGCAGTGACTCCCAAAGGCCCGAAACAGATGCCAGCTCCTCCCTGGGTGTCCCCGATCACTACGGCAGTGTTAGCGGGGCCGGTCACGAGAGGGACAGCAGTATTGATAGGTGGCTCCAGGGCCTCAGGACAGGGACAGGGACAACAGGGGAAAGATCCCCTCCCCAAAGCGACTGGTCTGGCAGCTCCCGGGGGAAGTACACCAGGTCGTCCCTGCTCCGGGAGACGGAGTCCAAGTCCTCCAGTTACAAGTTCTCCAAGTCCCGGTCAGAGGAACAGGGCACCTCTTCCTACGACGCGGCCAACGGCAGCTCAGCGAGGAGCACGTCCAGGTTCTCCTCCTCCTCCACCAGGGAGGGCAGGGAGACTCACACATTCTCCAGGGCTGTGTTCAGTGAGACCTCGAGCTCCCGGGAGGCCAGCCCGGAGCCCTCTGCGGGGGAGGAGTCCCCTGAGCCCCGGCGTCCCGGCTGGGCCAGGCCTGGGGACTGGGAGGACATGGAAGAGTCGTCCAGGGCAGACTTCTCGGAGTTTGGAGCCAAGAGGAAATTCACACAGAGCTTCATGAAGGCTGAAGAGGAGGGAGAGAAGGAGAGGACGACAAGCAGAGAAGAAGGGAGCTTCGCTTCCGGGCGTCGGGCCCAGTTCCGGCGGAGAGCCGACAGGGAGGAAGAGGAAGAAATGGACGATGAAGCCGTCATCGCAGCCTGGAGGCGCCAGCAGGAAGAGACCAGGACCAAGCTGCAGAGAAGGAGGGAGGATTAGCCCGGGGGGTGGGAGGAATGGGACCTGGAGGGACGGTGGACACCAGATGAAGCCATGTAGCTTAGCACAGGGCTCGGGGGCACACATAGGGTGTACACAGGCTTATCCAAGGGGCCGAACTGAAATGAGAGGTCCCAGGCTGAAGGGCGGAGGGCTGAATGCAGGACCAGCTGACACAGTGTCCTGTTGACCTGCCTCCTCTAAGCTTTAGAGTTTCACTTACGCTGACGTAGGTAGTTCATAGTGTTGATCAGGGACTAAGCGGTGAGCTGGCAAAGGTGCCAGAGCTCACAGGAGACTGCAGCTTCCCTCCAGGAGGTTTTATAATGAGACCCAGGAAACCTATCCTGTGGCAAAGTCTCACCTCCCCCTGCAATGCTGGGTGCTGGTTGTTTCGTTTTGATGTGTTGGATCTGCATTAAATTGGCATGTTGCCCAATCATTCTTCTTCTTCACTCTGGTCACTTGCAGCTCACTCCTGGGAGGGCAAACTTTTAAAAACACAGATGGGGCCCTGGCCAGTTGGCTCAGTGGTAGAGCATTGGCCTGGCGTGCAGGAGTCCCAGGTTCTCAGGGCACACAGGAGAAGCGCCCATCTGCTTCTCCACCCCTCCCCCTCTCCTTCCTCTCTGTCTCTCTCTTCCCCTCCTGCAGCCAAGGCTCCACTGGAGCAAAGTTGGCCCGGGCGCTGAGGATGGCTCTGTGGCCTCTGCCTCAGGCACTAGAATGGCTCTGATTGCGGCAGAGCGACGCCCCAAGATGGGCAGAGCATCGCCCCCTGGTGGGCGGGCCGGGTGGATCCCGGTCGGGCGCATGCGGGAGTCTGTCTGACTGCCTCCCTGTTTCCAGCTTCGGAAAAATACAAAAAACCCCCCCCACAAAAACACAGATGGGTTATCCCGAGACAGCTTCACCGTGGTCCACACACGCCGAGCCTCCAGACGACACCATTATCGTTGCGTCGTAGAAAATGGTACTGTCTTTTGTGTACGGTACAGTGCGGTGGGAAGACACTGGAGAGCCCCTTGAGAGTAACAGAGGGAACTAGAGAAAGAGAGAAGGGGATTTATTGGGTGAGATATTTGTAAAGGGAGGGTCCTTCTGGACTGGCCAAACTGTGCAAGCAACCCATGGGGGGAAACTACTAGAAGCCCCTACAAAGAGAGGGAGAAGGAGTTTTAGAGGGTCACCCTTGCTTTACGTTCCATGAGGGGTCATTGCACGATGCATGGGTGGGTCCTTTGATCCCTCCCTGTGTTCTGGATGGGACAAGGGTGTGACAACTCTTTACCCTTTGTTCCCGAGGCTTCTCTGCCCCTCCCGAACACAGGTTGGATCCCTGGAGCCCACAGACCAACATATTTCAAGCATTGATGGACTGGTTCTTTATAGGATTGGAAAATAGGGCTGTGCCATGCAGGGGTCCAAGATGTCCTGATCAATCAAAAAAATCCCAATTGTTGATGACATGATTACGGGGTTGGGGGATGACGAAGAGGAAGTGATCATTCACCATGTCGTCACTTTTTCTCAAAACTGAGTTTCCGGCCCTGGCCGGTTGGCTCAGTGGTAGAGCGTCGGCCTGGTGTGCAGAAGTCCCGGGTTCAATTCCCGGTCAGGGCACACAGGAGAAGTGCCCATCTGCTTCTCCACCCCTCCCCCTCTCCTTCCTCTCTGTCTCTCTCTTCCCCTCCCGCAGCGAGGCTCCATTGGAGCAAAGATGGCCCGGGCGCTGGGGATGGCTCCTTGGCCTCTGCCCCAGGCGCTGGAGTGGCTCTGGTCGCAACAGAGCGACTCCCCGGAGGGCCAGAGCATTGCCCCCTGGTGGGTGTGCCGGGTGGATCCCGGTCGGGCGCATGCGGGAGTCTGTCTGTCTCTCTTCGTTTCCAGCTTCAGAAAAATACAAAAAAAAAAAAAAAACAAAACAAAAAACAAAAACTGAGTTTCCTAGGATGTGGAGGTCACATGCCCTTTCTAGGTGGGTCTGTCCAACATCACGCATTTCAACGAGCACAAAGATGAAAGCACCCAAGCGAAGAGGTGTGGGTGTGAGCTTAAACCCAGCCCTGCCCACCTTGGCTGTCAGAGCACCGGGAGTAGTGTGCTTGCTTTCCTTCTAACAGTTCTGCCTCTGAGAGTCTCCCGCCCCTCACCACTGCCTTCCAGGGAACACGAGGCCTGGCCCCCTTGGTCCCTGTCTCTCTTTGCTAACTTTGTGTAAGTTGACCTTAGTGCCTAGTTTCCGATGCTCATTCTCAGTAGACACAATGGTCTTCTAACACAGCCACAGCAAGAAGTCTGGTGGTGGCCCATTTCACCTTCCGGACCAGCTCAAGGGCTGCCTCCCCTCCGGGGAAGTTTCTGATAGAGACGCCATCAATTGGGTATGCATCCTAGAAGGCCAGCCTTCTGGAGGAGGAGTGAGAAGGTCCCTGGGACAACAGCTCTTCATTTATTTTCCTGATGCTCTTAACTTGAATTATCTCAACATTTGAGGGTAGATGCTCAGGGGGCCAAGTTCAGGGATGGACAGACCAAATTCCCTGACGGCTGGCTGAGCCTAAGTGAAAACTAACTAAATTGATCTCAAGCATGTCAAGGTAGACAAGAAACTAAAAAAAAAAAAAAAAAAAAGTCTAGTCAATCCCAACTGAATGAATATTGAACAAATGTTTGAAGCATCCTGGTTTGAAGACTCACCCAATCTTTCTCCAGCTCTGAGTGTGAGCCTGGAGGAAACAGACCGAAGAGACCACCTGGGATGGCTGGGAGGGCAGCAAGGACCCTCACGACCCAGCTGTGGACTAGCTCCGCTCACTAAAGAGGGAAACCAGAGAGGGGTCGTGGTCCCAGCTTCCCTTGCTGTGTCTCCAAGGACAGCTCCTTGGGGGGATCCTGTACTCACACTGGGTGGCTGCCTGAGAACTCAGGAGTCTGAAGTCAGCTTTTTCCTGGATTCTAGACTATATTTTAGGAAACCACCTCAATAGAAACGTGACATGATTGACTGCGAACTTGAGGGAATGGGACTTCGACATGTTAGGGTGCCAAGTGACTTCTGAATGACACCTCACCTAGCACGACAGGTTGCACTCCAGCCTCTCACTCTCTGAAGGACAATAAAAAGGTATGTGTCAGGTCAGTAAGGCCCCAGCAGCAAACAGTGGTCGCTGACGAGCAATGTAGGAGGAGCTATTTGCAGAGGCAGGAGAAGGAGAGAGAATAGGAAAGAGCCCAGGCCCTAACAATGAAGGGACATTGATGCCACTGGAGATAAGCAAGGGGACAAGCGGGGAGCTGTTCACAGAGCCCAGCAAGAGGCACACTCTGGGAGGAGGCCACCTGACCCTCAGGGCAGGGGGGTGGGGGGGAGGGTGCCCTGAGCTTGCTCTCCTCCTGGGTTTTTTTGTTTGGGTTTTTTTTTGTTTGTTTGTTTTTTGTATTTTTCTGAAGTGAGAAGCAGGGAGACAGACAGACTCCCACATGCGCCCGAATGAGATCCACTGGCATGTGCACCAGGGGGCGATGCTCTGCCCAGCTGGGGCATTGCTCTGTTGCAACCGGAGCCATTCTAGTGCCTGAGTTGGAGGCCATGGAGCCATCCTCAGCACCCAGGCCAACTTTGCTCCAATGGAGCCTTGGCTATGGGAGGGGAAGAAAGAGACAGAGAGGAAGGAGGGGGGAGGGTAGGAGAAGCAGACGAGCTCTTCTCCTGTGTGCCCTGACTGGGAATCGAACCCAGGACTTCCACACGCCAGGTCAATGCTCTACCACTGAGCCCACCAGCCAGGGTTGCTTCTGGGTTTTGATCTCATGCCAAGAACTTCCACTGGCCAAGCCCAACTGCTCTCCAGTGGATAGGAGAGCCCAGTGGTCTGGAAAAGGACCAAAGGAAGATCTGGAGGGGCAAACAGGGACCATTCAGCGCAAGGTTAATACATTAACGTGGAAAAGCCAGTTCCGTAGGGCCTTTCCACCGACGTCATTTTAAACGATGGCAAACACCGTGTCCCTATCCCAAGGTCTTTGGAATTCATTGATAATTTGAGGGGGGCTTTCACGACGCAAAACCAATGAGCAGAGTCAGGGATTCTGTCTCACAGGAAAGAAAAAGAGGAGACAGATGTGTGTTTGGGGCCTTCAATGGCTCCTGAGTTGTGTGTAGCATTTGCTAGGAGAAAAATCCCACCGTGAGAGGAGGAAGGTGTTCAGAAAGCGGCCTCACAAGAGGGAAGATTCTGTACAGAATCCTGAGGTATGTGTGTCTATGTGTGGAGGGGAGAGACTGAGAACATTTAGCAGGGAGGGCCCTCACAAAGATGTGAGCATAGAAGCTAGAAGCCGCTCACACACTCAGTGCTCATGGGGGGTTCCTTCCTGGGGCTGAGGAGGCAATGACAGGTGCTGTTCCTGGAACGCTGGAGACAGGGCTTGTGGACAGCATTGTCCTATAGAGCCGAGACCTCTGGGCTGGGAGCCAGCCTGACTGACACGAGCCCCCAGGGAAGGACCCAGAGGTCGGCAGTCTCTCTGATGCTGGGCTCTGATCCGCCTCCCACAGGGCCCACCCAGAGGGAAGGGGGCAGGTGCACGCAGTCCACTTGGTCAGCCTCACAGGGTGTGAGGACGGTGCGGACGATGAGAGGGTGACTCCGCAAGGGTCAACGGAAGACGTCCCACAGCAAGGGTCAAGCTTCAAGCCAGCACCTCAGCGAGCCTATGACATACTCTTGTGGATGCTGGGTTTTGTAGACTCTCTTGGTGTTGGGAAAACTATCGGAAGAGGGGGTATGAATGTCTCTGGACTCCCTGAAACTTTTGTTCCCTCGGCATGTGGTTGGGAGAATTATTAACACACAACAATTAGGTAGCAAGCTCTGCAACCACCTGCCTTCAAGTCTTCTGCACAAAGTTGCTCTTTTTTTTTAGTTAATAAATTTTACTTTATTAGTTGTGCAAACAATGTGAATATTTGAGTGTTGGTGGATGGTAAAAGAATGTCAAGTGCCTAACAAACAAAAGAGATGCAGGACCAGGAGATGGGAAACAGGCACTGACTGGCACAGTTGGGCCAGCCTGGCCCTAGTCCCTCCAGCAGCGGCCACACTGAGCATTGCAGCACTTGTAGAAGGTGGTCATTGGCTTGTCTGCAGAGCGGGTCTGAAGCTGCATGAAGTAGGTGCTCACATTTGGGACATGGTTCTGCAGTCGAGTCAACATTCTCCCAGGCGGCTGCCCCACCAAGCACATCATCCACTTTTTTCAGCTTCGGATACTTCCAATTTGTTACCTTACGGGCGATGCTGTGCATGTAGGGGCAGGTATTGCAGGTGAAATGGTGGCAGCGCTGTTCCTCCTCCACGATCAGCCCATTCCCGCAGCCCGGGCAAAGAGCAGCATCCAGCAGACACTGCCCCGCAGGCTCCCACAGGCTCCCGCAGGCTCCCGCAGCCCCTGTGGCCCGCCGTGTGCCAACGCTATCACAGAGTTGCTCTTGTGAGAAAAATCTTGAATACAACTTGATACCTAGGCTTGGGAGTTTTGATTCCGGGCTCCCGTTTTGAACTGTTATCTGTTTTCTGAGGCACGTCTTCTCTCAGCTCTGGTTGCTCTGTGGGAGGCCAGCCATGTGCTTTAGGTGCAGACCAGAACCCCCCTACACACACACACACACACACACACACACACACACACACACACACACACACACACTGCCATCACTACCACCACCACTCACAAGGGAGTTTCCTGTAAAACCTAAATATTAAGTCATACCATCCCCCACCCAAATATCTGCCAAATTTAGTGTAAATCCATCTACCCATGTTGGCGTGTGAAGGTAATTAGCAGTGGAAGTTTGTTTGTGTAGGCTCCAAACATCGCAGCAGCCATCTGTGGCCCCAGCCGGCATCAGTGAGCAGGTGTGCACGCAGAGCACCTGCCCGCCATTCGGTCACCTGGGTTGTAGGTGTACATGGCCCCCACACAGGAACGTGTGCACTTAACGTGTGCACTTGGTTTAACCTCCTCTGTCTCTAGGCTCTGAAGGCGGAGGCTGGGTCCAGCTTGGGTAGAAACCTAGACAGGGGCCTCTCGACCACTAACCAATGTGTTGTAGCTCAGGTTGATCAATGTTTCTTAAATGCCTGCCAACACTACCTAGCAAGAGAACATGCTGTGTGAATGATGGGAGAGAGAGAGAAAGAGACAACCTTAAGTGAGAGAACATCTCCAGTCCCTTCTGAGAAAGGATTCTATGAAAAGTCATCCGAGCCAGAGAATTAATTATCAAGCTGTCAGGGTCTGAGCTGAGTAGTGTGCCACATATGTCAGAAGGACATCGGCCACTGAGGCTGGGGACCTCACAGATACCTCCCTTCCCCTCTCTCCTGCACCTGGGCCAGGTGACTCCGCCCACTTCCTTTGCTCCACCGCCCCCCAATCCCGACCTCCTTTCACCACCTCCCGGTGAGTTCTGGCCTCATGGCCTTCCTGTCTGGTCTACAACCATACTGATCTCCCCAAAGTTCTCAATTCTGCATCTTTTTATTCCTCTGCTTAAAACATCAGTGCCCCCCACTGCCTGTGAAATGAAGCTTATCTCTCTTCCTTGCCATCAAAGGGCTGCCCTACCCTCCGTTGCCGCCCCCATCCCCTCTCTTCCTGCACCACCACCCTGCGCACCATTCCAAACACTCCGCGCCCCCTCCTTCGGGCTTCCCCTTCCATCTCTCTCGGGCATCCCCATGCCACCCCGCTGCCTCCCTGCCAGAACCCCACCATGCTCCGAGGTCCCCCTGTAGGAAACCTGTCCCAGCCTCCCTGCCCACAGGCTTCCTCCTCTGAGGTCGCACCGAGCTTTGATGGCACCTGTCTTTGAGCCTTACCACATCCGCCTTTTATCTGGGAATTGGGTACGTAAGGATAAAAATGTCTACCTATTAGGATCATTGCAGGGTTGTCATCAAAGGAGATACTGTGTTAATACGCCTTGACAGCGGATGGAGTGCGGTAGAATGGAGCAAGTTGTACCTTGCTCTACGTAATTCTATAGTAATGATAATGTACTAATAATGTTATAGTTATTGCTATAGACACGATGTGGTTAAGAACACAGCTTTGGAATCTGACCGAAAGGCAACTAACACTCTGTGAAGCGTTTGTCGTGTTTCAGGACGACACTAAGAGCTTCGGTACAGACCGTCTACTTTTCTTCTGCAGCGTCTTAACATTTACTTACTGACTTCATTTTTTAAGTATGTGGGCAAGTCTTGGGAAATCAGAAGAAATCAAGACAGAGGACAGTATTCTGAGGGAACTAGTCATTTTATTGATTGAGATAGGCAATGAACAGGGAATTTAGAATATTTAGTATATTCCCTGTTTATTATCTGTCTGTCTGTCTCTCCCTGCTAGAATGTAAGCTTCATGGGTGTTGTATTTCACTGAGGTGTCCCCAGCACCTAGAAGCCAAGCCCAGCCTAAAGGACCCCTTGCACACACATTGGTTGGGGCTGAAGACAATAGTGCTCTCAAATAGGGTGACTCAATGGGAAACCCTGGGGCAGATGCGGGTATCAGGAAGCACCCCTCAGAGGAGATAACATTTTAAGCCGAACCTGGAGGATGAGAGGCAGCCAGCTAGGCAAGGACCCATGCAAAGAAACGGATGGGGACACCAAGGCTTCAGGAGCGGTAATAACAAATGACTCAAGGCCAGACAGCTACTCGACGTCTCAAGACCAGAATTCAAGCCGAGACAGTCTGATTTCGGAGCCCATCTGGCGTCCAGGTACGTGACATCTGTGAAGTGCTCAGGGCCATGCCTGGCACGTAATAACTGCTCAGTAAACCGTATTGACATCCTCTCCTGGGCTGTAGATTGTTAAATCAACCTTGCTCTAAGCACGTGGAGTTACAGATTAGCTCATTAATGAGTCCGCGTGGGTTACATTTAGGACTCAAAGAAGTAGGTTTGTTTCCTTTTAGTTTCAGAGTGATCTCCCCCCCCCACCCTCGTGAGGAGTGAGCAAGATGTTTAGGGTGTGGCGGGAGAGAGGACAGCAAGGAGGCTCACGGTGGGGGGAGTCCTGAGCATCTGTGGGGGGACACAGAGGTCCAGCCAGCGCTGGGGAGAGCAGCCCCTCCCCACACTGGTGGCTGAGCAGAGGTGCTGAAAGCATTTCTCTCAGCCTCAGGGACCACAAGAGCTCCAGCAGCCTGGTCTTGACAAATGTCCACGCTCACCGCTCTCCACGGTGGGTGGAGCAGAGGCTAGGGCGCAGGAATAAGAAAAGCCTAGCTAGGGGACATCATCAGAGCCGTGAGTGGTCCTAGCCCTGCTTTGAGCTGCTCACCAGCTTCTGCTCTGACCTTGTTCATGGGGTTGGGGGTGGAGGGAGGGCAGCTAAGAGCCGTTTGTGAGCCAGGCATTCCTCAGAGGAACACGGAGCAACTGAGGCAAAGGGCAGGCAGGAGGCATGACTCACCGCCCTCCGCAGGGCATTGCGAATATGTGGCTTCACTGAACTGTCACCTGTTACAACAATCCTCCGGCAGGAAGACAAGGCAGTAGCTTCCCCAGGCCTGGCCCTGGGGCCCCAGAGAGGGTGTAGCAAGAAGGGCTCTGAGTTCCCTCGTTCTTCTTTCTGGAATTGCATCTGGAAAGGCGCCGACAGCCTCTCGGCCGTGCTCCGTGCAGCCCTGCTGACTGATACAACTCTGCAAAGTCAGTGTTTGTTATCTCCGTTTTACAGGTGGGAAAACTCAGACTTACACGTGGTACCCAGAATCACAGGGGAAGTAGGAAAGCAAGCACCTGAACCTAGGCATGCCCGATTTTTAAAACTACTTCTTCTATCACACTGTTTTGCCTTCGAGAAAGATCTGTGCCCAGGGAGGGATTTAAAACCTTAATCACACAGAAATCTGACTGTGGGGCAGCTGATGGATTGGCTGTCGTGAAGATGCCCTCCCTGAACAAAGTCGTGCTGGAGCTGGCTGGCCTCTGGTCCCCTGTGTGGGCTGCTCACTAATAAACAGGCCACAGCCAGAGTGTGGGTAGAGATGACAAGCCCGGGGCCCCTGGGGGGACTGCTGTGAAACGGGAGCTTTCATTAAAGGACGGGATATTTGTTCAAAGAGGTTCAGATTTCCGCACGCGCTCTCTTCCTGACTCCTGGGAGAGAAGCCTTCATCCCGCGGAGTGGCCGGATCCGTGTGTCTGTCTTTCAGGGAGCTCTCTCTCTTTTTAAAGCTGCGAGGCTCACGCGGCCGTGTAGCTCTTGATTGATTACAAAGGCTGCTGGGGGAGATGGCACAGAGCTGGAGGGTCCGTGTGCATGCGCGTGTGCGCGTATGTGCGTGCGTGTGTGTGTGTGTGTGTGTGTGTGTGAGAGAGAGAGAGAGAGAGAGAGAGAGAGAGAGAGAGTGAGAAAGAGAGAGAATTAGGCAAACCTCTCACCTTCCATCTCAAACAGAAGGAAAACTGGTCCCTCTTTGATAGCTGTGGGGGTCGGGATGAAAGAGGACTTCAGATACAGCCAAGCATTTAGACAAACAGGTTCTAAGACGAGCCCCATTCAGTAGAGCTGTATTAGCCTATATATTGGTGATCACGGACGACCAGGACCCGCTGTACAACATCTCCCATGTTGGTTTCATCCGTTCCATTCTTTCTTTCCTTCCACAAACACTTGATGGAATACTCAAGGGGTGGGGGACAGAGGTTGTCCTGGGTGCTGGGAATGCAAACATAGATGAAAGGCGGAGATGCCTTCCGCGGCAGAGTCTGAACACAGTCCAGTGAGTTCCGGGACAAAGAGAGGCACTCTGTGAGCCAAAAGCTCCTTTGGCTGGAAATCCCACCCTTGGACACATTCCTTTGAGTTAAGGCACCGGCTACAGTGAAAAGTTCTGTGAATTAGAGATAACTCGGTGGTGTGGATTAGCCAAGGTCCCTTTGAAACGAGGCCGACATGGAGAAAGTAAGTTTTTTGAGAAGGAGTATCAAAAGGGTCGGGAGCCCGTAACTTGTGTGTCGGGAATGACCGCGGCCAGGTGAGGCCATTTACAAGTCAAGTGGAGGCCTTCCTTCCCCTCCTCCTCCTCTGTTATTTTAAGCCTCAAGATACACATCGCTGAGCTGCCGTGAATCACAAGACAAAGCACAGCTCGTTTTCAACATACTGGCCCTCCGCTGTATAAAGAAAAAATTCTGTATATCAGCAGTTCAGCCAAGCCGATCAAGGCTTTTTATTTGCTCATGAAACTTGCAGAGTTTTAGGGGATAGCGTGCGCTGGACACAAATATCAATCCTGCTGTGATTGTACACTGGGTGATTTTTTTTTTTAAATTGCATTTGCCATAAGGAAATATTTTCACCACCCCATCATAATGGCATGAATGAGGCACTCTAAACTCTGACCCCGCCGGCCTGATGTCAATGAAACCTGAGTGTTAGACTGAGTTCTGTCCAGGTGAATGCCACGCAGGGGAATGGTTGGCCAGCAGGTCCCTGCTGTGCCCCTATTTTATCCACCATGCTGGCAAAGCTAGCTGCGGCACACACACTCTGGGAGGGGAGTGAGCGGATAATTTAATCCCGTGGGGAGCATTCACACAATCCTTGCCTTCAGCTCCTAAAATATCATTGTCACCTATCTATGTCCAGAGACAGACATGCTACGTTTACTTCATTGTGACAAAGGGAGGCAACGATCAAGATGATTATAGAATCAAATGGCATCAGACATTGTACGTTCATCTCTTTTGTTGTTGTTGTTAAATAAAATTATGTTTCTTCAGGTCTGAAGCTTTAAGTCAGTTTTCAGAAATTCCTCCCTTGACTTCGCCCAAAGACTTCGCTGCCCTGGCCGTATAGCCCAGGCCATCTCTACCTTTCTACCCACAGAGTCTCTCGACTGGTCTCTGAGAGCCCATGTTCCACCTCGGTTTGCCGGACTCACTCAGACCCCTCCGTGGGCTAAAAGCCGGCAACCTCCGCTTTCGTGACGACAGGACCTCGGTGTTTGAGCAACAACCAAAGGAAGGTATTCTAACCGCCATTTTACAGATGGAAAAACAGGTTCCAGGAGTCAAGCAAGATTGCTCAAGATCAACCAACCCAGAAAAACAGAGTAGGAAATCCACCTTATAACTTGGACCCTCAATCTCACAATTTTTCTACTGTGCCGTCTGATCTCACATTTTTCCACCGTGCCGTCTGATTGATTTTAGTCCTAGATCCAAAGCAAGAGGTGAAGGCATTTCAGTTTTTTAACTTAAAAAAAAAATCAATATTAAAATGTAGCTCTTACAACACTGTAGGCTTTTTTTTTTTTTTTTAGTGATATGGGTCAACAACACAATTTCCCACATTTTCTACTTCCCTACTCACCCCTCTAGCCCTGAGGCTCTTTAGAGAAAATTATAGGTTTCTTTGGGAGTCGTTCTTGGAATTTCTTTTTTAAATGAAATTCTGGTTTTCTTCAAGACTATCTTTAACATTTCTAGACCACACATTCCCCACCCCCTCTCCCCAAGCCTTATCTGAGCTGGTGAGTTTTTTCTAGTTGCCACATTTTGAGTGCGAACTTTAGTGTGGAAGAGCTGAACTCAACATCCCCATAAACACACGTGTGGATTTGATTTGCTGTCACCACAGCCTGCGGTTTGACCCCGTGATTAGTCATAAAAGCATGCTTGCTATTCTGTCCAGTGAGGGTGCCTCTTTACAGCACCCAATAAAATTTCTGTTTGTTTGTTTATGAAAGTCTGCTTTGCTTCTCTGGGTAATATTGGGCACTGGTCCTTGAATGTCACTGTCAATTGGTGGAATGTCACTGTCATTGTGTAGTAAGGTATTTGAAGAACTTCCTTGTTCTTTTGATAGGAGATAGAATTTGTATATTGCTTTCTTTCTCTCCATCTTTGAATCCTAGGAAAAGCATGCCCCTAGGCAATGGAGGGAGGGGAGAGACATTGGAAGAATCTGTGAAATGTATGTCTTGTGAATCCCCACCTGTATGTAGTTGTAAGTTTGTGTCATGATGTTATGCCTCCCCCCACCTGTGTGTGGTCAAAGAGTATATAAGCAGCCTCTGAGAGGTGATCGGGGATGCATGATTTGGGTAGGAGGATTGCCCGTGTATGCCGCCAGCTTTTCATAATAAAACTCCTCAAAATTCATATTGGACTTGGTGTCTCTACATGAACCCGCAGAAATGAGGTACAGTACTTTATAACAATTGGTGGAATGTCATATGCACTCCACTGGAGACTTGTTATACATTCTCTCATTTCATATTCAACACAATCCTATGATTTTAAATCGAACAGTCTATATAACATTGACGTTTCCTTTGTTGGATGTCCTGATTGGGGCTGGCGTGGTTTTCCGTCTGTTTCTTTCTCCTCTGGAGAGATACATTTGCTCGGAGAGCATCTGTTATTTTCTGGGAGGATTTTCTGGTTCAGCTTGAGGCTTGCTGCGGGTTTAAGATGTGCTTCCTCCGGTCTGCCGGCCATACACAGGAACACCCACGGCTGGAGGACGTTCTCTCTTAAAGTAAGAATGGCCTTCTTTAGCAACACCTGCGTCAGCTTCCTTAATTCCCTCTAGGTACTTTGAAGGGGACCAAGGAGAAACGGAGCCCTGTGGATGCTGTCCTGCAGTGGAGATGCCTCTTCATGGTGCTCCTAAGGGGGAGCCGCACCCACTGGGATGACAGGGGCCGCAGCTGGGGCCGTCGGTGAGATTCGTGACTTCTGCTGTCTTTGGGAGCAGAGCTGCCTCATGAAGGGGGATTCGACTGCTCTGGCCTGGGAGGAACATGGAGGACAGGCCTCCCCTCCATGTCAGAAGGGTTTCCTGCAAGATGCGCAATTTCTAGGTTGGAAAGGACAAAACTAACACTCGTCAACCAATTAGAGAATCAATTATTTAAATATTTTAAAAGTCGATAGAGAAGAATGAACTTGGGTGATAAAAACCTTTATATGTTGTTGCTTTTTGTTTTCGTGAGAGAGAGAGAGACAAGGACAAACTGACAGAAAGGGAGAGAGATGAGAAGCATCAAGTCTTTGTTGCAACACCTTAGTTGTTCATTGATTGCTTTCTCATATGTGCCTTGACCAGAAGGCTCCAGCTGAGCCAGTGACCCCCTGCTCAAGCCAGAGACCTTGGGCTTCAAGCCAGCGACCATGGGGTCATGTCCTCTGTGCTCAAGCTGGCAAACCCCCACTCAAACCAGCGAGCAACCTCAGGGTTTCGAACCTGGGTCCTCAGTGTCCCAGGCTGACGCTCTATTCACTGTACAACCACCTGGTCAGGATAAATCTTTATACTTTTTTTCAATCACGTATACTTTTGTCAATAATCTTTTCAGGCCCTGGCCGGTTGGCTCAGCGGTAGAGCGTCGGCCTGGCGTGCGGGGGACCCGGGTTCGATTCCCGGCCAGGGCACACAGGAGAAGCGCCCATTTGCTTCTCCACCCCCCCCTCCTTCCTCTGTCTCTCTCTTCCCCTCCCGCAGCCAAGGCTCCATTGGAAGCAAAGATGGCCCGGGCGCTGGGGATGGCTCCTTGGCCTCTGCCCCAGGCGCTAGAGTGGCTCTGGTCATGACAGAGCAAAGCCCTGGAGGGGCAGAGCATCGCCCCCTGGTGGACAGAGTGTCGCCCCCTGGTGGGCGTGCCGGGTGGATCCCGGTCGGGCGCATGCGGGAGTCTGTCTGACTGTCTCTCCCCGTTTCCAGCTTCAGAAAAATACAAAAAATAATAATAATAACCTTTTCCCTCCATTACCAAAAAAGAGGGGGAAAAATGAAAAAGGAAGCACTATTGAAGGAAATTTGGAACATACAGAAAAACACAAAAGGAAAAGGAAAAGCTATCTGTAATCATACCACCTGGGGATAACAAATCCCTGTTGATATTTTTCTATGCATACGTCTATGCTTTTGAGATCATATTATACAGATGACTTTTAAACTTAATTTTCACTAAATATATTTTCCCTATAAGACATTTCCCTTTAACATGATTTTGAATGACTTCATTGCAGACTAATTTTACCAATCCCTGTTACTGAACAGCTACGTTTTCTGGGTTTTCCTGTTATAAACAATGAGAGGAATCCCCTTATACATCCACCGGTGTGTCTCTGTCCAGTTATTTCTTCAGAGTGAATGCCAGTGAAGTTACAATCTCGATGTATACATACTTAAAAACAAACAAAAAAACTTCTTGGTAACCTTTAGTCAACAGCCTGCAAGAGAGTTCATAAATTCAACATGGGCAGTGGTCCACTGTTCTGGTCACTCACACCCGTGCTTGGGATTATCAGGCACACTCCTCTCTGCCAATAGGATTATATGATGCTAGCGATGGCCAAGGACACCATGCTAGCTAGCGCTTTACTGGAGCTAGTGCCATTTTTCGGTCCCCAACAGCACAACCAAGTGACACCGGCCGGCTAGTCCCAGCCCTTTGTCCACTGCAGACCTAGGGGTCTGCTGACTTTTGTTATTACCTTTGTAGTTTTACTTAACGTTTGCAGCAATGTACATGTATAACAACACATGTGTTCCTTTGAAAGTAATAAAAATTAAATTTAAAAAAAGAAAAAAATGGGGTGTAAATATCTATAACTTGCTCCAATTACATGGTAAAATGTCATTTTATTATTATTATTACTGCTGAATTTGACTTTTTCCCCACACTTACTGACTTGGAATTTCATAATTTATAAGCTGTGTCATTTCATGTTGCTATGCCCTTTTCACTTTGGGGTGTTTATCTTTTGATTAATCTACATACATTCTTTAGCTATAATGCACTTTGTCATGGACATTGTAAATCATTTCCTTAGTTTATGTTACGTCCTTAGAGTTTTATTAATGCTGTTTTGTTTTGTTTTTTTACAGTGACAGAGAGTCAGAGAGAGGGATAGATAGGAACAGACAGGAACAGAGAGAGATGAGAAGCATCAATTATTAGTTTTTCGTTGCGACACCTTAGTTTTTCATTGATTCCTTCCTCATATGTGCCTTGACCATGGGGCTACAGCAGACCGAGTGACCCCTTGCTCAAGCCAGCAACCTTGGGTCCAAGCTGGTGAGCTTTACTCAAACCAGATGAGCCCACGCTCAAACTGGCGACCTCAGGGTCTCGAACCCGGGTCTTCCGCATCCCAGTCCGATGTTCTATCCACTGTGCCACCGCCTGGTCAGGCAATGCTGTTTTTTAGATATACAAGTGTTTTATGTTTTCATAAAATTGGAAATTTTTAGTCTTTTTCTTTATGACTTTTGCTTTAGAAATACGTTCCCATTCAGTAAGTCCCACTTATGATTATACACACAGTGATACATACATTTTACACACTAGTGTTCACTGTATTCCCTTACAATCCTTTTTAATTTTATAAGACTGGTAATGATGCTCCTTTTCCATTCTTTTTTTTTTTTTTTTTTGTATTTTTCTGAAGCTGGAAACGGGGAGAGACAGTCAGACAGACTCCCGCATGCGCCGACCGGGATCCACCTGGCACGCCCACCAGGGGGCGATGCTCTGCCCCTCCGGGCGTCGCTCTGTTGCGACTAGAGCCACTCCAGAGCCTGGGGCAGAGGCCAAGGAGCCATCCCCAGCGCCCGGGCCATCTTTGCTCCAATGGAGCCTTGGCTGCGGGAGGGGAAGAGAGAGACAGAGAGGAAGGAGAGGGGAAGGGGTGGAGAAGCAGATGGGCACTTCTCCTGTGTGCCCTGGCTGGGAATCGAACCCGGGACTTCTGCATGCCAGGCCGACGCTCTACCACTGAGCCAACCGGCCAGGGCCTCCTTTTTCATTCTTGACTTTAGTAATTTCTGTCTTCTGAATTTTTCTTCCCACCCAATCAGCTAAAGATTTGTAACTCTAGTCTATCTTCTCAAAGAACCAACTTGTATTGATTATTGTTTTTCTATTTCATGTATCTCTGCCCTAATATCGATTATTTCCTTCCTTCTACTTGCTTTGTGTTTACGCTGTTCTTCTTCTAGCCTCTTTTTAAAAAGATTTTATTTATTAATTTTAGGGGGGGAGAGAGAGAGAGAGAGAGAGAGAGAGAGAGAGAGAGAACAAGGTGGAGCAGGAAGCATCAACTCCCATATGTGACTTGACCGGGCAAGCCCAGGGTTTTGAACCAGTGACCTCAGCATTCCAAGTCAATGTTTTATCCACTGCGCCACCACATGTTAAGCTCTCCTAACTTCTGAAGGTGGAAGGTAGGGTTATTGATTGGCAGTCACTCCTTTTTTAATACAGGTGTTTACAGTTATGCATTTCCCTCTAAGCCCCGCTTTGAGCTGCAGCCTGGCAGCCCGCACGTGTGGTTTGCTGTCTTTTCGTTTTCATGCATCTCGAAGTGTTTTCTAATTTTCCTTTTGATTCCTTTCCTTCTCTGACCCAGGGACTGCTTACTCAGCGCTGTGTTGTTCTAATTTCCTCCCATGGCCATTTGTTACTGACCTCTGCTTTAATTCCATTTTGGTCAGAGAGCACACATTCTATGATTTTGATCTTTTTAAGTTGACTGAGTCTCGTTTACGGCCTAGCTTAGGCTCTGTCCAGGGGACCTGCGCCACAGAAGGTTGTGTATCCTGCTTTTGTTGGGTGTAGCATTCTATAGATGGCCCTTAGATCTAGTGGACTTAGAATTTGTTCAACTTCTCTATTTCCTTGGTCATCTTCCATCTAGTTTTCCTATGCAGTATTTATTTATTTATTTTGAGAGAGAGTCAGGAAGGGAGAGAAAGGAGAAGCATCAACTCATAGTTGTGTCATCTTAGATGTTCATTGATTGCTTTCTCATACATGCCCTGATCAGGTGGGGGGAGGGGCTGCAGCTGAGCCAAGCCAGCAACCTTGGGCTCAAGCCAGCGACCATGGGGTCATGTCTATGATCCCACACTCAAGCCGGCAACTTCACGCTCAAGCAGGATGAACCTGTGCTCAAGCCAATAACCTCAAGGTTTTGAACCTGGCTTCAGTGTCCCAGGCCTACGCTCTATCCACTGCACCACCTCCTGGTCAGGCGTTTCCTATGCAGTATTGAAAGTAGGTCTTCCATGGGTTTGGCCTTATTATATTTTACATCATTTTGAAGTCATTTTAATTGCTTATATGTTCCTAGAAAATGATTTACTTAATACAAATTTTAAAATGTTTTGTGTGTAGATGACTCTTATAAATCTTAAACATTTTAAAAAGTATTTATGGCTATATTCTCTTTCTCATTTCTAGTGTTTTATTTTATTTTTTTTACTAATTTTTGTTTTAGATTGGATAGCAGATTATCAACTTTCCCACATTTTGTCAAAAATGACTATTTTACTATTCGTTTTCCAATTAATGAATTCTGCTTTATCTTTAATAATCCTTGCTCTCTCCTTTCCTTGGGTTTGTCCTGTTGTTCTTTGGCTAGCACCTCAAACAGCACACTTAGTGCGCACCAAGCAAAAACTGAAAATCACTCCTCAGAGACTGTTGAAGCCATATACCCCACAAACAGCCTGTTATGGGCTCTATAGGTCGTCAAGAGAGGCTTTGGTGAGCTGATCATTTTGCAAGTTGGTCATTAGGCAAATTGGCGATCTGGCCCATACTATTCCTTTTTAGCAAGCTGGTATATTGGCTTTTGCAACGTTGGTTTGCTTTGCCCAGGAAGTGAAGTGAGAGGCCGGAGGGGAGTCGGAAATGCAAGTGACAGAAGCAGACATGGGGAGGGCTCATTGTAGCACAGCCCGTTTAATGTGGGTCCCATTCTCCATTCTGACCGGCATAGGTATCCCCCCTGTGACCACAGACACCTCAGCCAGCTGCTGGGAACCAGCGAATCACATAACCAACCCTTCCTGGGATTTTGCCCGCATCTGGAATGCTTCTGTTTGATTGGAAATGGCTTTCCCCTGGAGAGAGGATTTTCTAGGCTGGGAGTCCAAGGGTCCCCCGAGTCCCCCGGATGGATATAAATCTAAGTGTGCATCAGTAAGTGGACACCTTTGTTTTTACGAGCTTTGGAAGGGTGGGTCGATACCTATGCGTCTGGTCGCCCCCAGGACCCTGGTATGATGGAGTTTCTTCCACCTTGGAAAGCTAGAGAAGTTCTGCTTTGCTGCTTCAGCAGCCGGAGGGCCCCCGGGTTGCCAGGAACCTCACCTCCCTGGTGGCGGGCGCTGTTTCTCGCACAGCCCCGGTGGAGGACGGGAGTGTCCTGCGGGGGGTGGTTCAGGCCTCTCGTTCTGCAGGTCTCTCTAATTGATTTCAGCATTTCCCTTTCTTGTTGTCATCTTTCTTCTTTTCTCTCGTGTGCCTTCCACCTGGTCTCTCCTTTCTTTCAAACCAAGTTAGGAGAGACTCTGCTACTGACAGCTGACCTTAGCCTGTACTTTGTGAGGTCTGCACAAGGATGTGCTTCCCACCCCCCGCCACTGGGTTTTAAAATTAATTTTAAAGAGAACGCAATTTCTGAGGCTGTCCTTCCTTGAAGGACATTTTTTTTATTCCCTCTGCAGAATGTGCACTGGGGATTGGTCTATTAAAAAAATGTTTCTCAGCCTCTGTTTTATTTTATTTCCTGGGGTTGCTTGGGGGCTGGTGGTGCACCTGACCACACGGAGTGTCCTCGCTCCTGGTACAAGCATCATTTGTGACAGTCGGGGTCAGCAGCAGACATTCTGAAATGCCAGCAACGCTCTCTGCAAAAACATGGTCCTGCCGCCGGCCAGGACCATGCTTGTCTAGTTACTCTTAGTGTCTTGACGACCAGCCTTGTCCCTTAGTCATTAAAAAGAATGCAAGGGCTCGTTCTGTCCAGATGGACACAGGCACACACAGACACATACACACTGACACAAAGACATGCAAACACAGGTGCACGCACGCTCACACACGAGGACTGAGCCTCCGAGAAGTGTCCCTTTCATGGCTGTCCGGACCTGCACCTCTTTCTTAGGAAGGAAGGGTGAAGAGTGACGTGTGGACACATGTCCTCTGCGTGGGGGCTCCAGGCCTGCTGCGCTCTGATGTTTGCCTGAAGTTGGATGGGCGAGGGACTGTCGGAGGAGCGATCATAGCTCCCTTGGGACGGTGTTGCCCGGAAGCAGCGCGCGGCCCCTCCCTGCTCGCTGTCGACGGGAATGTTCAGCGCCCAGTGGGAAGTGGACACGGGCGGGCTGCTGTTTCAGGTTTCTGTTGGGGGCCTTTGTGTAACCGAAACCAAAATACCTATGACACATGGGCTCTCTGGGCTGGGCTTAGATGTGAACAGCAGAAGTACATTTAATTGTATTTTAATGTGTGTAATATGCTAGAGTAGAGAACATCATTTAAATTTTCTAAAAAGGGGCTGACTTTCCCAATTGATGTATAACTCCAGCAACACATTGCTCTTGGCTTCTTTTTGCCTCATGGCAGCTTTTGGAAGGGTTTCTCTCCCCAGCGTTTCTCCCGGGATCTTTTCCGCCATATTATTATAACCTTAGAAGGCAATTAAACACTTCAGTTGGGGTGCGTTAGAATCCACACCAACCCCCGTAAGGCCCCTCCCTTCTCCCCTGATCCTCATTCCACCCTGGCCCCCAGGGACCCACATTCACTGAAGGTCTAGGAACCCACATGAAGCATGGCCACTGCTGGTCCAGTTGGTGCGACGGACACAGGCCTTTTCTGCACTGGGCGTTCTCTCTCTTTGCTCAACCAGGGCAGTGTTTTGAAAATTTAGAACTAAAGACTTCTTGTTTCTGATCTTGAATCCCTACCACGGGCTGTGATGGACCTAGAATTTAAATTATGAGATGACCCACCCTGACCAGGTGGTGGCGCAGTGGATAGAGCATCGTCCTGGGATGCTGAGGACCCAGATTTGAAACCCTGAAGCCACCTGCTTGAGCGTGGGCTCATCCGGCTTGAGCTCAGGCTCACCAGCTTGAGTACAGGGTTGCTGGCTTGAGCGTGGGATCATAGACATGACCCCATAGTCGCTGGCTTGAGACCAAAGGTCACTGTTTGAAAACCAAGGCCACTGCCTTGAGCCCAAGGTCGCTGGCTTGAGAGGGGTCACTCACTCTGCTATAGCCCCCCAGGCAAGGCACATATGAGAAACAATTAATGAACAACGAAGGTGCCGCAACTATAAATTGATGCTTCTCATCTCTCTCTCTTCCTGTCCATCTGTCCCTGTCTTTCCTGGTCTCTCTAAAAAAAAGAAAAGAAAGAGAGAAAGAAAGAAGAAAGAAAAATTATGAGATGACTCAGATCCTGGGATTACACTCAGTTACCAACTCTGTAGAATTTTTGTTAGAGCTTTACTGAGATATATATCACATGGTACAAAAGTCACATATTGAAAGTACAATTCAATGATCTTAGTGAATTCACAAGGCTGTGCAAAGATCAGCATTCTCTAGTCAGTCCTAGAATGCCTCCATCGCCCTCCAGAAAATCCCATACTCATTAACAATTATTCTTCATAACCCCCCCCACACACACACACACACACAGACCTTGGCAACCACCAGTCTACTCTATCTCCATGAATTTGCATATTTTAGACATTCATGTAAACAGAATCTTGCCATGTTGTCATTTGTAACTGGATTCTTTCGCTTAGCATGTATTCAAGGCTCAATCACAATGAAACATGTATCAGTATTATTCCTTTCACTGGCTAAGTAATATTTCGTTGTGTTACGCAGGAGGTTGAGACCCAGAAAACTGATCTGGTGTTGTTGCAAGATTCCAAAGAAACCACCAGGAGGACCAAATAGAGTGGACATCACCTTTATTACTTATCCACAGGGGAAGCACCAATGGCGTCAGGTCAGTGAAATCTCTGCACCCCACTGGGAGGGCTGTTGTTTTTATAGCCAAGTCCTGGGTAATTGCTTAAGTGAAACTCTATGTCTGTGGCAGTGGTAGTCAACCTGGTCCCAACCTGGTTCCAGCTTTCATAGTGGGCAGTAACAGAGCGACCAAAGTATAAATAAAAAGATAGATTTAACTATAGTAAGTTGTTTTATAAAGATTTATTCTGCCAAA